>NC_043959.1:16270952-16625952 GCF_902148855.1 Sphaeramia orbicularis | reverse complement strand
AACAACACATTTTACAGCATCAGTTTTCATACTCATAAATTCAATACATACATACATACATACATACATACATACTGTAGATATTTACACATGACTGTTCATACAAGGGAAAAACACATGTCTGCATGTGTGTGTGTGTGTGTGTGTGTGTGGGGGGGGGGGGGGGTCTTGTATCAGAACACACATAGGACCAAAACCACCAGCAAATCAACCCTATGTATCCACCAACTGTATCATTCGTTATATAAAGTATAAAACCCATTGTTTAATCACATCTGTTTTATGGAATCAGCAAGTTTTCTTCTTCAAAGACTCTTCACTCATAGACACTTATTTTAACAGTCACTTATAATAACACTGTGTCTTATGATCTTCATGTGCAGCATCAGGCGATACATTATAGCTCTGTTAGCTCAGCTCTGTTAGCTTAACTCTGTTAGCTCAGCTCTTTTAACTTAGCTTGGTTAGCTCAGCTCTGTTGGCTTTGCTCTGTTAGCTTAGCTCTCTTTGCTCAGCTCTGTTAGCTTAGCTCTGTTAGCTTAGCTCTCTTTGCTCAGCTCTGTTAGCTTAGCTCTGTTAGCTTAGCTCTCTTAGCTCAGCCCTGTTAGCTTAGCTCTCTTAGCTCAGCTCTGTTAGCTTAGCTCTGTTAGCTAAGATCTGTTAGCTCAGCTCTGTTAGCTTAGCTCTGTTTGTAGCCCCAGTAAAACCACTAAACCTCTGCTTCCTGTTCAGTTTGTGTTGTCAGTAGCTGAACTAAAGATCTGTTTGAATCCAACAAACAAGATCAGAACTGTCACAATTTAGTCTGAACCACGGATCAACAAACGGAAACTTAGCAACGATAAGAACATCCCATAATAACTTTATACTTTCCTAGGCCTCAAATGCTGACATTTCCATCCAACTCCAGTCTTTCATTTATAATTCAGTTCAGAGGAAACAACAACATTGATTCAACATTTTCAGTCACTTTCACTGACTCTAAAAGTTGTTTCTTAATGGTTCTCATCCAGTCTGATCACTTTCTGAGGCTTTGGTCCAAGGCCCAGTGGCGTTAGTTTTTTTCACCGTTAGAGTGACTCACTACTCCCTCTAGTGGTCACATAACGCGACATCCCCCCCCCCCCAGCCTTTCACTGTAAATATATTCAGTTCATATGTCTACAAATTAAATGTGGCAGAATTTCAGAAGTATTTATTCTAAACACTCTAATGCTCATTTTAGGGGATTTTTAGTCCAACAGCCCAACGCTCCGATGGACTATTGGTATCAGCTGTCCATCATCCATAAACAATTTTTCAAGAATCTTCTTCTCTGAAACCCTCTGTCATGACTTGATATTTGTTGTGGAACTTCTTTGGGGTAAGGTCTACCATGTTTGTTCAAAGAACTGGGAAATATTGGTTTTTGAATTGAAATTTTTAAAATCCCCATTGGTTTCTAATGGGACATATTTCAAAGTGTTAGAACTTCAACACGGTTGAAGATACTGATATATTTACTATTGGCAATAGATAGGAAGTCACATATGGGCTTTCATTTGGTGCCATGACCTTTGACCTTCAGTGACCTTGGAAGGTCAAACAAATGTCAATTCATGAATTTAAATATACCGTTGGACCACAGGAGCCTTGGTCCTATTTTTTAATATTAAAAGCTGAAATACCGCTTATAGCCCCTTTAAACAACACGTCAACTTTATGACGACATGCAGAGAAGTCATGTTGAATCAAATATTCATGACATTTCATCTTACATTTTACGTTTACAAAGTATCAAAACCCAGACTACTCTCTTCAAAGACAGTTTTTTTTTCCTCAGGCTACACGGCTTCTGAACAGCAGCTCAGCTAGAAGGAGGTAACTGGGAACCTGCAGCCTGACTTTCAGTTTTTAGAACTGTATTTATTTATTTTGTGTTTTACATTACAATAGGAGGGCTAGTGCTATTCATTGTTAAGTATTTTTTATTGTTGCTGTGATTGTTATTGTTATTTGTTTGTTATTTATTTTTCAATACTGGGCAGAGAGAGAGCCAGGGCACACTGTGTTTCATTGCCATGGTACTTGTACCTGAACACACACGACAAACTTGAAACTTATATTTGTTCAGACAAAATGGGACTGATGGCCATATTTAAAATGTGTATTTGTGTAATAGATATGGAAACCTTGAACCCTTTATAAGGCACCCATTGTAATATTCTGAAAATCAACTATTCAACCTTAGTGTGTTATTGGACATCGTCACCTACCTCCTGGTTGGTTGCCGTGACAACAGTCTCCCTCCTCTTGCCATAAAACATCTGAGTAGCACTTGGTAAAAAGTAAACACATGCAATAAAACAACTGTTCTAAGGTCATAAACTGATAAAAATCACTCATATTCACTATTTACAGCAAAATCTGTCTGAATCCAAACCAACATCTGGACCTGAGGCTCAGGACTGGACCCATATTTAATGTTTGCGGAAATGAGCACAAATAGTCACTTGCCCGATAAAGGGTTAATAGATGTAATACTGATCAGGCTTTAGATGCTGAGGGTGTTTCTGCCAGTATTTGTTTTAAGGCTCAAAGCTACGGGCGTGTCGTTAAAAATGTTAATAATCTGTTCATCTGGTTCTGAAAACACAAACCAATGACTTGACCAAAACGCCAGAACATTCCTTCAAATTCCTCTTGTTGTCTGCAGTCATGCCTCCCAAACACAGACACACAGTCAGCAGCTGCTTTATCGACGCCATCCCATAATCATCATCAGGGCGGTAGGAGTAAAACAGGCCTGTTACGCTAGAACCGCTTCACATCTTTCCTTATCACAGCATCATAACGACGCCTGAACCGTCTCAGAAACTGATCTGAATCTGCAGGGATAAGTCTGCCCACACACACACACACACACACACACACACACACACACACACACACACACACACACACACAGTAAGTTAATGGATTTTAAATAAAGGTCAGTGATCGCACACACACTGAACCTGCCCACACGACTCACTGTCAAAGTGTGACAGGCCGTGACACCAAAGCAGAAAACATACAGTTAGACCAAGGTTTGGACACAATAAACAAAACTGTGCAGGAAATGTCTGAACACACACACACACACACCCTCACACACCCTCACACACACACACACACACACACACACACACAGAGCAGATAATAAGAAAAACTATGGCGGATACTAGGGTTCTGCCTTTTTCTGATTCACCTCTGAAACTGAAAACACTTCATTACTTTCCTTTAAAAATCACTGAGTCCTTTTACATCCACACCAATACTCTGGTCATTATCCAATTTCTGAAGTAATCCGATTACTATTGATCATGTAAACAAGATAATCTCATCGGCTTTATCTGACAACAGCAGTAATCTGATTATAATAAATCAGATTAACACACCTAGATTCTTCCCCAATATTCCAATGTGTTCACACATGGAAACAGGTTCATCTGATTTATTTAGTTTTTTTTTACATTAAATTAATCATATAAACTGAAGTTACGCTGCGACACCGTGAGTCGAAGGAAAAAGGTAAACAAACAATGAAAGGCAATGAAGGATAGCACCAACATGTGACTTATTCTGTCGTCTTATTAGCTCCTCCCACATTAGGACAGCTAACGCTGACACCGTAGGCGTTGCCATGGTAACAAGACAAGACCGGATATTTGGAAAATGGCAGGAAGTGTACGTCTGACGTCATAACGTATGTACGAACTCTGAAAGAAATCAAATAATGGATGTAAACATGTAAACCAGGGTTTACGATTATCGTCAAGTGACTGCAAACGCGTCGTATCTGATTACAGCATTTATCGGCTTAGTCCCAGTTATCGGATTTTTATGCTCATGTAAACGGACTCTGTGTAGTTTCTGTAAATTGGAAACTAAAGTAGACCATGTGACCAGTGCACAGTCCACTGAACAATTTAATGCACAGATTTTAACTGGTTTTAAAACAAGTATGTGACTTTTTTTTAAATTCGTTTTATCTTCTGGTTGTGTTTTTAGATGATATTTATCGTATTATCTGTTCTTTATCAGTTTTAGTATATGTTGAATTTATTCTTATTTTACTAGGTTTTTTTAAAAATATATCTTGCATTTGAATCTGCAGATTTGTACGGCACTTTAGACACTGTTTTAAATGTGTTATGGAAATAAACTGGACCTGCACCTTAACTGTGTAGTTTACAAACTGACAATTACTACAGAAAAACTAAACTGAGTTGAGTTTGGTTAACAATAGTTACTTATGTGGGACTAGTACTAACCTGTACTAATGATGATGGAGGTCCTGTGATACTATTAGCCCCATTTATAACAGATTTTTTGAAGAAAACTTAACCCTTTAAGCCCTGAGCCCTGGTTCCAGGTAAAGGTTCTGCTGTGAATCTGTGTCTGTTTCAGGTTCATTAAAGCTGCTGTATGTACTTGTGTTCCTTTTCTTCAGTGGTTTTGTTTTACTGTGTGTTTTAGGGTCAGAACAGTTGTGTTCCTGAACAGTTCAGTTCTTTATCGTTCTGTATTCAGCCCTGTTTATCAGTCGATGAAAATCAGTTTATCAGACTGTATTAAAAATATCACAAATATCAACAATATACAAAAATAATACTAAAATATACAAATAGTACTAAAATATATATAAAAAAAAAACCTGTATACTACAGATAAAATAAATACATATAACATATAAGGACATATAGACTGTGAGTAATAAAGGATATATACAAGGTCAAATTAAAAACAAGGTGCATGGATTATGATTATGTATGAATATATTAAAACTAAAACTATATATTTAAGTAGAGGAGGAGGAGGAGGAGGAGGAGGAGGAGGAGGAGGAGGAGGAGGAGGAGGAGGAGGAGGAGGCCTTTGTCTCTTTGTGGAGGTTTGGACGCTGTGATGTGGAAACAACTGGAGACTGAGCAAAATTTAACACAAGGATAAGAGACATAGACACAGAGACAGACAGACAGACAGACAGACAGACAGACAGACACAGGGTCATTTACAGATGTGGAATGTGGCAGTGAGTTGGCCTTGAGCACTAATTACAGGACATCTACTCTGTGTGTGAGTGTCTCTCTCTCTCTCTCTCTCTCTCTCTCTCTCTCTCTCTCTCTCCTCTCTCTCTCTCTCTCTCTCTCTCTCTCTCTCCTCTCTCTCTCTCTCTCTCTCTCTCTCTCTCTCTCTCTCTCTCTCTCTCTCTCTCTCTCTCTCTCTCTCTCTCTCTCTCTCTCTCTCTCTCTCTCTCTCTCTCTCTCTCTCTCTCTCTCTCTCCCCTCTGTCAAGGCCAGTCAACCAGAATCAGATTGCACCCACAATCCTTTGCTGTGTGCTCCCTTTCCCAAACAGACAGAAACAGACATTACCCATGATCCTCCTGGTGCTCCAGCTGCTCTACTGTAATCTGCCTGCACTCATTAGGATCCATTCAAACTAAAACACCAACCCATCCACTTCATTAACAACTTTATTTACTGAAATCAAACCCAACCATCAATTCTACATAAACTCCATCTATAGTCCAGGAGTTTACCCCCCAGTGTTTACTCAGTGTTTACTAGTCCAACACCCACTGGACCACTGCAGTACCTCAGTCAAACACTAGAGGTGGGTTTACTGATGAAGACCTTCATGGAAGATGAGTGGAACTATTGCCGTGTTTCCACTACGTGGAACCAGCTCGACTCGACTCAGGTACCAGGTCCTATTCCTGGAGACTGTTTCCATTACAGTTTTTTAAACACTTTTTTCTTTTATTCAAATTTATATGACTGTTTTACGTGAATGTGTATGTCTATGTGTATGTTTCTATGCTGCTGTTAACACTGTGAATTTCCCCATTGTGGGATCAATAAAGGAATATCTTATCTTATCTTATCTTATCTTAGGACACTACTGACTTTACAGTACCTGGACATCATAGTGATGCGGTGCGTTACTTCCGTGTCGTCTGCTCAGAGAGTTGCTGATAAACTCGCTCGTTGCCTGTTCTCTCGTCAAACTCATGCTGAATTTTTACGTTGACCACCACAGACTGAATCTCCGGACTGAATGGTGTAGTTTTTTGGGGCTGTTATCATGTGAATTAACCTGCCGCTATATTTACTGTAAACTTCCACATCTGGTTTTTGTAAAAAGGGCGGGTCACAGAGACAACTCTCTGACCAATCAGTGTTCTGCTGTGTTTATACGTCACATTTTAGTATCTGTTCCCCAGTCTTGGAACCTTGGCGGAGGTGATACCAAAAAACTAGTACCGGGTACCAGATTCCAGGTCCTTTTTTGTAATGGAAACGCAAAAAGGCCGAGTCGAGTCAAGTCGAGTTGAGCCGATACCACGTAGTGGAAACGCGGCATATGACACCAGTGGAGGACAGAGGGAGAATGTCCCCTCAACCTAAAGGAGACCATCAGAACCTCCAACGGACAATAAAAGGACCTGAACATGTAAGGGCAAGGGGGAGGGGCCAAGGGGTGAACTGGGATTGGGCCATTAATTTATCACTGGTGTTGCTAGATCACCAGCAATAGAAATGAGTGTTCCGACGCCGCCATACTCAATGTTTGGAACTATTGGCCCCACCTCCAGAACCCAGACGTAGGTCTATGTTTCACATTATAACAGGAGTCTGTGGAAGTGTGGTAACTCTGTTTTCTCCACCTCTCTGGGCCCTGATCTCAGTCCAGTTCTGTCTGAAACTGGAGAAAATAGTTTTATTTCACCAGTCTGAGCTCATATTAATATTCAACATGCATTTCCATTCCCAGTAGAACCCATGTGGGGGGGGGGGGGGGGGCAGTCTACATCTTGCAGTGACAGCTGACATATGACGCCCATTGGGTGCTACATGATGACATACTATCTACTGTCCTGCAGCCATCTGTCACAATATTGTGTCATTCCCTGCTCTGTCCTTATCCATCTACCCTGATCGGTCCTATCATCCGTCTGCCCCCAGTGTGTCTTTAACCCCCCATTCCACACACTCTATATGTGTGTAACTCTGAAACACACACACTCAGACAAAAAAAAGGGGGGGGGGTCAGTCACACAACGGCCACGACGGAACTGAAGACGACTTTAAAGACTCAGATACTCAGAGTGTTCTGTAAGTATCACAGGTGTTTAAGATCCTCTAGGACTGTACATGTGTTTATGCACACACACACACACACACACACACACAGTATGTTTGTCTTTATGAAGCACTTTGGTGAAATCTTGTTTGCTTTTTAAAGAGCCATAGCAACCAAATCAACTTGAAACTTACTGAAGCAGCACCAATTAAAGGCTGAAGCACAGACAGTGGAGATACTTAGTGTGTGTATCCGCCCTGTACGCCGTAAAGGCCTGTTCAGAGAAGGAGCCAACGGAGCTGCTGTCAAAGCAAATTAGAGCAGCAAAAACACTGGAGACAAGAACACCCCCCATCCTCTGTCTGCACCCCCACAGCCTCCTCCTTCTCACTGTACTCCCCTTTCTCCTTATTCACCTCAAGACTGAGCACACATACACACACACATACACACAAACAGATGCATCCTGGGATATCAATATGCATGAACATACACAGACATGGACACACACTGTATACAAATAAAATAATAACATCCATGTTCATCATTCAGTAAATGGTTTCTGTGTAGAAGAGCTGTCCATTAGTGTGTGTGTGTGTGTGTGTGTGTGTGTGTGTGTGTGTGTAGGTGTGTGTGTATGTGTGTGTGTGTGTGTGTGTGTAGGTGTGTGTGTGTGTGTGTGTCTGTGTGTCTGTGTAGACCATTAGTGCTATAGATTATACATGCATGACAACTGCGACAGCTGATCCATTAGCTGAGTAGGTGTGTTCAGTCGTGGAAAAGTGTGTGTACGTCCGTCTTCATCAAACATCGTCGGTAAAAGTCGCAGGTTACAGTTAATCAAAGACAGAAGCTGCTGTTACGTCCCGTTGACATGGAAACACAAACAGGCTGTTGTGTGGATGACAGGTAGGCCCGTTGCAATTATTACATAATTACATAATCACGATTATTCAAGCTGACAGTGACTGTTTTACACAAAGGTTTGATGTATAAAACAGAAGAACGTCATTCCATCAATGACTCCGTTTACATGAGCAGAAAAATCCAATAACTGGGAGGAATACAATAATTAGCATAATCAGATGTATGCACTTCTGAAATGCGATAATCGTAAACCCTGGTTTACATGTTTCAGTCCATTATTTGATTTCTTTCTGAGTACGTACATACGTTATGACTTCAGACATACACTTCCTGTCATTTTCAAACCATCTGCTCTTGACTTGTTGCCCATGGCAACGCCTACAGCGTCAGCATTAGCTGTCATATATATATAAATATATATATATATATATATACACACACACACACACACACACGTATACAAGTATTTACAGCTTGGCCCCCCCAGTAGTAAAATCCTCACTGTGCCCCTGTATCTCAGACCCCTGTTAGAAAGCAAACACCTGGATTCAACATGTCCACAGACTTTTGGACACATAGTGGATGACTTAGACCAGTGTTGGACAAAGATCCACTAACGGCATCATGAGCCTCCTGCTGCTCATATTTTCCCACCTGCTGCACCCCCCCCCCCCCGAAAACAAATGTGCACCGAGGGGGTGGAGTCTGTGCCTCTGTTCTACATCAGAGCTTACGCAGCGTCTTTAAAAACACTGTAATGGTCCAACCGCTTCATTTCCACATGAGGAGAATCTGCTGCACCTCCTTTGTACTAATAACTAGTGAGTCTGTGATTTTTGGTGACCCCCCCCCCCCCCCCCATCCTGTGCTCACACCCCCGTGGTTGGGATCCACTGAATTAGACAATGACAGTGACCTCTGAAGCTAACGGTGTGTTTGTCCTACAGTTGGCAGTCAGCTGTGATGTCATCAACGCTCCTGTTTGTGATGCTAATACCTTAAAGCAGGTTCAGTTCAACATTCAGCTCAGTATGACCTAAAAAAAATTGCCTTTTTAACAGTATCATGATATATCGCAATATATCTTATCGTGATCCTAGTATTGTGATGTGTATCATATTACCAGATTCTTGCCCATAAACACCTCTGTCATGTTTATATTTCACTCATTCATCCTGCGGACCGGATTGGACCCTTTGGTGGGCCGGTTTAGGCCCCCGGTTCGCATGTTTGACACCCCTGCCTTCAACCATGTGCAGAACCACAGCCGACTCATCTGCCTTCATTAGACTGCAGTTCCCAGTGGTGAGTGTTCACCCTGGATACCCCCCCCACTCCTCCTCTGCTCCCCATTATCAGACTCACTTATTAGCAGGATCACTTTATGACTGCTGAGAAAACACACAGAGCGGCAGTTCATTAGCATCAGCAAAACACAAGCTCCAGTTTCACAGCAGACCCTGGTGGACATCCAACCACCACAACATCCAACCAGCAGAACATCCAACCACCAGAACATAAAGTCACCAAGTATGGGCTTCAACTGTGAACTCACTGGTCTGAGCTTCAACCAAAAACTAAAGCTTGTTTTTATTCAAACTACGGATAAAAATGAACCGTACGTGTTTTACACCATAAACACATAAAACACTACTTTTATGTCAGTTCCCACATGAAATTTTTTCTATATTTAACTTTTCTTAAGTGATTTATCACCATTTATTTCTAATATCTTCTGTATTTTGTATATATATATATCAGTATAAATCGGGTATTTTCCTGTATTTAACTCATTGATCATATAGATGTTCATTAAAGCTCAGATTAAAGTTGAAGGTTATTATATCAAAAGGAGAGAAAACTGAGTGAATCAGTGTTGTAGAAAATGACGGTGTTTCCATGGTAACTACGGAGGATAATTAAGGTGATGTGATGTCTTCACCAGGACCCCCAGGTAAAACAGTGTACCAGGGCCCCTCCCACAACTACAACTGGATTGAGGTCCCTGGTCTTCAGGATCATTTTCCATGAACGTAAGTCAAAGTCCGTTCAAACCAACCTGCCCTTTGGGACACGAAGAGGATTTTTATGTTTCAGTGTTGAAAATGAACGTTCTCCTGTCCAGTTGAACACCATCATGCACATGAACACTCTGAGGGACATTTAAACATTCACAAATACAGATATCAAATGGTCGCAAATTAATTTTCTGTACAAATTCTGGTACAAAATAAAAAAAATCTGTAAAAAATTATTGAAAATTTTTAGTATGAAATAAAAAAGAAATCTGAAAAATGATTTAAAACTTTCAGTGTAAAATAATAAAATCAACATAAAATGATTGAGAAATCCTAGAACAAAATAAAACAAATCTATATAGAAACTACAAAAGCACTACTAAAGCCCCCCCGATCACCACCAAAATTTAATTATTTGTTCCTTGTGCCAGTATCAACATTTACTGAAAATTTCATCCAAATCCGTCCATAAATTTTGAGTTATCTTGCTAACAGACAAACAAACAAACAAACCCCGATGAATACATAACCTCCATCGTTCCTTGGCGGAGGTAATAACGGAAAAATTTGAGAACAAAATAAAAATACATATATATTTAAAAAATAATTGGGAAAAAAGCAGAAAATAACTTAAATTAGCTGTTAGTGAAGTAACTATAGGCCTTTGATGTGTACGTGTCATATATGATACAAAAGGCATTAAAGGGTTAACATACACATATTAGCATAGGGCCCCTATGGGGGGCCAACAGGGATCAGGACCATGTGTTAATATGGTCCTGGTCTTCACCTGAACCTGAACCCTGGTCATTAAGGACTCCATCACCCTTAGAGAAACTCACTTTTTAGAATGAAACTAGAGTCTGGAGGAAAGTTGGAATAGAAAACAGTAAATATGGTGAAACACTACGAGTTCTTTTCATCATCTGCACATTATTTTATCCATTAATCAGTTACATGTTAATATGATCCTTAAAAACATCTTTAAGATAAGAGGAGGAATTAAAATATACAGCAGCACAAGACAAATCTAAGCATCAAACACAATAGAAAAATAAAAAGATACAAAAATATATTTTTAAAAAAGTGTTGAAGTGACTAAATGACAGATAGTTATAATAAAAGTAAATAAAATAAAAAGTGTGACTTAACTTAAACCTCTAAACTCTAGGAATTATTTTTGTGACGACTTCCAAATAAATTTTTCCTCAACATTTATCATTCATTATAATATAAATAATATATAATATTGTCCTCTGTATTTTGCATTTTCACTTAAAATCAAGTATTTTCCTGTTTTTCATTCACTGATCACATAGATGTTCATAAAATTTCAGGGGAAACTCAAAGTTTATTTTATAAAAACAGAGAAAACTGAGGGGAAAAAAGTGACATTTCAGCAAAACATATCATTAACTAGAAGCACTCGGAGAGCGCAGACCTCCGCCAAGGCTGATCAGTGGCCCCCCCCGTGGGCCCCCCCACGCCAAGGAGGTTATGTTTTTGCCAGGGTTTGTTTGTTTGTTTGTCTGTCTGTTTGTCTGTCCATTAGTGTGCAACATAACTCAAAAAATTATGGACAGATTTTGATGAAATTTTCAGGGTTTGTTGGAAATGGGCCCCCCCGTGGGCCCCCCCACCCCCGATCACCACCAAAATTTAATCATTTCTTCCTTATCACATTTCCAACAAACCCTGAAAATTTCATCCAAATCTGTCCATAACTTTTTGAGTTATGTTGCACACTAACAGACAGACAAACAAACAAACAAACAAACAAACAAACAAACAGACAGACAAACAAACAAACCCTGGCAAAAACATAACCTCCTTGGCGGAGGTAACTACACATTAAAACAAGCATCTATAACGGATGTAATTGGCCAAATGACATGTGTTTTATTAGTGAACCAATATAACAGAAGCTGACGGTGTTTCTACGGTAACTACGGAACCTGTGAGCATCCAAATGGGTCAAATCTAATGAACATGAAGAGCTCAGAACTTACATTTTATTTGAATTATTTCATGGATTGACTGGATTTGTAGATTAAGAGTTGTAAAACATGTTAGATTTGTGCATTCAGGAAGAGCAGAGTCTGAATCTTTGTGTTGTTTTCTTCATATTTATCCTTAAAATGTAAAATACTATATATATATAATGTGTTGTGTGTGTGTGTGTGTGTGTGTGTGTGTGTGTGTGTGTGTGTTTTTCAACATACGTGCATATGTCTCTCATTAAAGGACATGGTTTTATAAGTTACTACAGCAAAACATGGTACAGTTCAATCCACAAGTTCTATTCCTATATGAATTTAGGAAATATATACATATAGATAAGAGAATATATAAAGAGAGAGAGTTAAAAATGCAGCAATAGTGAGGAGAATATACAACATAAAACACCCTGTGGTTGTTTTAAAACTAGTTATTTAATACAGACATGCAATAAATGTTTAGTTTTTTTAATTTATTATTTTTTAGTCACTTTCCTCACATTAACCTCTATATTCAGATTTTATTTGACCAAATGTTTGTTATATGTAGCCTATATATAGCTATAATATTTATTACTATTATTATTGTTCTGTTTTGCATAGTTTTTAATCATCCATCGCTCAAGTTTTTATTATTATAATAAAACGTACAGGAAACATGGTACAGTTCAATGCAGAAATGAGTCAATTTATTTATGAATTTTAGAAATATAGACATATAGATAAGAGAATATATATAGAGAGAGTTGAAAATGAAGCTAGTGAGGTGAATATACAGCATAAAACACCCTGTGGTTGTTTTAAAACTAGTCATTTAATTCAGATATGCAGTAAATGTTTAGGTTGTTTTATTTTTGAGTCACTTTCCTCACATAAAGCTCTACACTCAGTTTTAATTTTCCATATGTCTGTTATATATAGTCTATATATAGATATATTCTTCATGATTGTTATTTTTGGGTTTTATTTTGCACAGTTTTTAATCATCTATCGCTCAAGTTCTTATTATTATAATAAAACAAACAAGAAACATGTTAAAGTTCAAAACAGAAATGAGTCTATTCCTATATGAATTTTAGAAATATATACAAATAGATAAGAAAATATATAGCGAGAGAAAGTTAAAAATGCAGCTATAGTGAGGAGAATATACAGCATAAAACACCCTGTGGTTGTTTTGAAACTAGTCATTTAATTCAAACATGCAGTAAATGTTTAGTTTATTTTTCTCACATAAACCTGTATATTCAGATTGAACTGTCCATATGTTTATTATACATAAAGTCCATATAAATATGAATAATCTTTATTATTATTATTTTGGTTTTATTTTGCCTAGTGTTTAATCCTCCATCACTGAAGTTTGGATCCTTATATTCTAACCCATATCATCTGTGTCTGCTGCGGACCCGGTGTCTCCTTAATCCGTCCCCGGTCCCCGGTCCCCGGTCCTCCGTCCATCCTACCTGGGTGACAGCTGTGTCGGTGTGTCGGTTCCGGTGCGGTCGGTCCGGGCGGGGTCCTGGTGCGTCTGTCCGTCTTAATCCTCCGCTCCTCCGCTGACCTCTCTGCGGCTGCGGCGGCTCCACCGGTGCCGCTGTCCCTCCTCCGAGACCGGACGCTCCAGTAAAATCCACCGGGACCGCGGACGAACCGTATCCGCCTCGGCTCTGCGCGTCTCCGCCTCGGCTCTGACGCTTCTCCCGGCGCGGTGGCCGTGCCGTGCCGTGCCGGAGCAGACAGGAGCCCGACAGGAGGACAACACATACACACAAAGACTAAACACGCCCAGACAGCCAACCACGCTCCAACAGGCCCCGCCCCCTACCGTAAACCATCTACTAACCAACCGGAGAGCGCGCATCCCCCCCCCCCCCCCCCCCCCCCACACACACACACACACACACACACAGGAGGCAGGGTCAGTGCGTCAAAGGAGCACCGAGAAGACAGATGAGGACAAGAAGGACACATGAGGAGACACATGAAAAAAGAAGGACACAAGAGAAGACACATGAAGAGAAGAAGGACACCAGAGAAGACACATGAGGACAAGAAGGACACAAGAGAAGACACATGAGGACAAGAAGGACACAAGAAAAGACACATGAGGAGAAGAAGGACACAAGAGAAGACACATGAGGACAACAAGAGAAGACACATGAAGACAAAAAGGACACAAGAGAAGACACATGAGGAGAAGAAGGACACAAGAGAAGACACATGAGGACAACAAGAGAAGACACATGAGGACAAGAAGGACACATGAGGACAAGAAGGACACAAGAGAAGACACATGAGGACAACAAGAGAAGACACATGAGGACAACAAGAGAAGACACATGAGGACAAGAAGGACACAAGAGAAGACACATGAAAAGAAGAAGGACACAAGAGAAGACACATGAAGAGAAGAAGGACACCAGAGAAGACACATGAGGACAAGAAGGACACAAGAGAAGACACATGAGGACAAGAAGGACACAAGAGAAGACACATGAAGAGAAGAAGGACACCAGAGAAGACACATAAGGACAACAAGAGAAGACACATGAGGACAAGAAGGACACATGAGGAGACACATGAAAAAAGAAGGACACAAGAGAAGACACATGAGGAGAAGAAGGACACAAGAGAAGACACATGAGGACAACAAGAGAAGACACATGAAGACAAAAAGGACACAAGAGAAGACACATGAGGACAACAAGAGAAGACACATGAGGACAAGAAGGACACATGAGGAGAAGAAGGACACAAGAGAAGACACATGAAAAGAAGAAGGACACAAGAGAAGACACATGAAGAGAAGAAGGACACCAGAGAAGACACATGAGGACAAGAAGGACACAAGAGAAGACACATGAGGACAAGAAGGACACAAGAGAAGACACATGAAGAGAAGAAGGACACCAGAGAAGATACATGAGGACAAGAAGGACACAAGAGAAGACACATGAAGACAAGAAGGACACCAGAGAAGACAGATGAGGACAAGAAGGACACAAGAGAAGACACATGAGGACAAGAAGAACACAAAAGAAGACACATGAGGACAAGAAGGACACAAGAGAAGACACATGAGGACAAGAAGGACACAAGAGAAGACATGTGAACACAAGAAGGACACATGAGGAGAAGAAGAAGGACACAAGAGAAGACAGATGAAGAGAAGAAGGACACAAGAGAAGACACATGAAAAAAACAAGGACACAAGAGAAGACACATGAAGAGAAGAAGGACACAAGAGAAGACAGATGAGAACGACAGGACTGTGGAGGAAAACCAGTGCAGGTTTGACCACAGTGTATAAGTCGCGCACTATTACGATAAAACCAGTAATTTTATGAGAATAAAGTTAAAAAAAAAAAGAGTCAGAATTTTATAAAACTCATCAACTCATAAAAGGACGACATTATTTCTATTACATCATGGGTTTTTGGTTTGTTTGGTTTTTTTCAATTACAACTTTATTCTCATAATATTATGGGTTTTATCTCAATATTTAACGACTTGTTGGTGTTTTTATGACCCCGCCCCCTGAAGTGGAGGTAACAGGTCCTGTTTTTGTTGGTTTGTGTATTTAACCTTTTCACACATGGAACCCCTGAAAACTGCCGGGTATTTAAGAGTAATCAGAGTAAAAACCACAGATGGTCCACACCATCATTGGTTCTATTCTGAACCAGACTCGGACCCAAACCCAGACCCTCTTCATTCTGAACCAGACTTGGACCTAAACCCAGACCCTCTTCATTCTGAACCAGACTTGGACCTAAACCCAGACCCTCTTCATTCTGAACCAGACTCTGACCCAAACCCAGACCCGTCCTCACTCTGGACATGGTCCATCAGTGCCGTCTCTGCTGGTTTGGATCATGTGATCGTCCAGGACATCTCTGTAGGACCATGTTTTTAGTTTTTACCTCCACCAGGAGGTATTGTGATCACTTTGCTTTGTGTGTTTGCGTGTTTGTTCTTGGTCGGTGTGTGTCCTGATGGGGTCATGGATCACAGAATACCTGACAGTCTGTGAGGTGTGTTCACAGTCAGCTGTGGACACCCCCCCCCCCCCCCCCCCCCCCCCATGGGAGTCCTAAAGGGAAGTCTGTGTCCCCCCACATCCACAAATCTACCTTTAACTCTGACTATGACTCAGTCAGCTGATTAGTGGGCCATCGTCTGGGTGGACAGGAAGTGAAATACAGGGAGGGACTAATAGGTCTGGGGGTGGGGGGGTAATGGGAGGGGGAGGGGGGCTGCAAAGAAATATGACCACAACTACTGAGTCTGAGTTAATGGTGGACAAACTAAAGTCCAGTCCAGTGTGTGATGGACCAGAACCACACGGACTGTTTCAGATGAACGTCAGAGTAAGAAGAAACGTGAAGAAAGAGGATTAAGAACCAGAACCAGAGCCAGAACCTGAACCACAATCAGAATCTGAACCAGAACCAGAACTAGAGCCAGAATCAGAACCACAGTCAGAACCACAATCAGAATCTGAACCAGAACCAGAAACTGAATCAGAACCAGAATCTGAACCAGAACCAGAACTAGAGCCAGAATCAGAACCAGAGCCAGAATCTGAATCAGAACCAGAACTAGAGCCAGAATCAGAACCAGAATCTGAACCACAATCAGAATCAGAACCAGAAACTGAATCAGAACCAGAATCTGAACCAGAACCAGAACTAGAGCCAGAATCAGAACCAGAACCAGAACCAGAGCCAGAATCCAAATCAGAACCAGAACTAGAGCCAGAATCAGAACCAGAATCTGAACCAGAACCAGAATCTGAATCAGAACCAGAACTAGAGCAAGAATCAGAACCAGAATCGGAACCAGAACCAGAATCTGAATCAGAACCAACAGTCATAATCAGATCTGATGTGTTTCCAGTCACTTCAGAAATGCGATAATCGTAAACCCTAGTTTACATGTTTACGTCCATTATTTGATTTCTTTCAGAGTTCGTACGTATGTTACGACGTCAGACGTACACTTCTGTCATTTTCCAAACATCCGGTCTTGTCTTGTTGCCATGGCAACGCCTACGGTGTCAGCGTTAGCTGTCCTAATGTGGGAGGAGCTAATAAGACGACAGAATAGGTCACATGTTGCTGCTATCCTTCATTGTTTTTCATTGTTTGTTTACGTTTTTCCTTCGACTCACGGTGTCGATGTGTAACTTCAGTTTATATGATTAATTTAATGTAAAAAAACGAAATAAACCAGATGAACCTGTTTCCATGTGTGAACACATCAGAGTATTGGGGACAAATCTAGGTGTGTTCATCTGATTTATTGTAATCAGATTACTGTTGTTATTGGATAAAGCCAATCAGATTATCCTGTTTACATGATCAATAGTAATCTGATTACTCCAAACATCGAATACTGATCTGAGTATTGGTGTGGATGTAAACAGACTCAGTGTGTGTGTGTGTGTGTGTGTGTGTGTGTGTGTGGACAGAACACATTCATGTCACTCCAACAGAACCGTGTGCGTTCAGTGTCGGCGTCAGTTCTTTCGTGAACGTACATGAGAAGGTCAACAGAGCCGAGGAATCGACCGCGAGCACCGACGCTCCAGTTTGACTAATAGAGCGCCTGAACGGGGTCAAGTCTGAGACGTGAGGAGCCGGACCGGTTCCCATCAGGATGATAGATGAACACACACCAGTCCAGCACTCAGAACTGCTGATTGGAGCGTTTGGGCGTCGCTCCACTGCCTTACCTTGAGTGTGTTGGATATGAGCAGCAACACCATCAGTCACCCTGACAGCCAATCAATTAGCCGGCCAATCAGGTGAGAGTGGGAGCCATGTGGGACGGTCCCCAGTGCCTTCACCAGCTCAGCTCTGTCCTGGACCTGGACCACAAACCAGGACCTGGACCACATACCAGGACCTGGACCACATACCAGGACCAGGACCACATACCAGGACCTGGACCACATACCAGGACCTAGACCACATACCAGGACCTAGACCACATACCAGGACCTGGACCACATACCAGGATCTAGACCACATTCTAGGACCCAGACCACATACCAGGACCTGGACCACATACTAGGATCTGGACCACATACCAGGATCTGGACCACACACCAGGACCTGGACCACATACTAGGACCTAGACCACATACCAGGACCTAGACCACATACAAGGATGTCTGTTGGACTGGTTTAACCCTTTAACCCAAACTTTTTTACTCCTAACCCCATTTTAATATCAGAATTTCCTGTCGACCCCAGACATTCAAACAGAGACATTTTTAATATAAAATTAATTTGTTTTTGATCCTGTAATAGTTTTCTATCCTCTGTTTCAAATACAGGTTAATTTTAGAGGACATTTAGTCTATATAATGTATATTATTCTGGATGGAGGCAGAAAAGCCAGGTGTAGATTACTGCACAAAGGGAGAATGTAATAAATAAATAAAATAAATTAAATTAATACTGAACAAACAATAACTCAAACTATGAATGATGAAAGAGCTGCAGCATCTGAAACCAACCACAATGAACATTTGACAGATAAAGAGAACCACAGTGCTGCAGTTTCACACTCACCGTTTGTCTGCTATGGACTGGGACTGGCTCTGTCAACTCAACACAGATTTTTATTTGTAAGTTTTTATTTTTATTTTTATCAATTACTAGAAATTTCAGGTGACCCCACGTGGGGTCTGGACCCCAAGGTTGCAAAACACTGGTTTAACCCCTGATGTGTCTGTGGGGTCCCTTCTGAATATGGGTCCTGCTGCTGTTGTCTGTTTCAATCAATCCATCAATCAATCAATCAAATCTAATTTTATTTATGTAATGCCAAATCATAACAAAAGTTATCCAATGACACTTTGCATATAGAGTTGGTCTAAACCAGACTGAAGCCAGTTTACAGAATCCAACAGGAGTAAACACTAGTGAGTGGAGACAGTGGAAGGAAAAAGTACCTTCAACAGCACAAACCTGGAGCAGAGCCAGACTGAGGAGGATGGACATCTGTCTACGTCTGTCTGTCTGAACTATGAGTTACTGTTTGGTGTTTGTTTTTTTGTGTCTTAGTTCAGTTATAGTTTTAGTTTATAGTTTTTGTTTTGTTTTTCTGCCAATGGGACTCCAGATGGAAATTAGTCGTATGGCTGTAATCTGTCGTATTTACATGTAAATGTTCATTAACATAAACTATCCCATTTTAAAAATCAATCAATCAATCAATGATCTACTTTAACCTACTAAGACCCAGGAAATGTCAACAAAGTACAAGCTTTTTTTGTTTTGTTTTTTTAAATAAGTGCCTATATTGGAAACATCATGATGCAACAGTTTTTTCAGATGCAGTTTTTAACATTTTTATGGAATGTCCTATGTGGTGGACAGTTTTATTTTCTTTTTTTTTCTTTTTTTTTTTTTTGTATAAAGTTGTGAAACTCTTGTCCACAAATGTGAACAGTGGGTCTTAGGAGGTTAGATATTCATAGAAATTCAACCGTTTGCTCAATAGGAAGAATATCCAAATGTGCTGATAGAATAGTACAACAGCACATCAGGGTCACACAAGAAAACAAAAACACCTGTCACTACGGGAATAAAGTCATAAATTATCAAGATAAAACTCGTAATTTTGTGAGAATAATGTCGGAATTTTAAAAAAGGTGGAAAAATATCAGAATTTACCAGAATACAGTCACACCCACTGATCTCATAATGTAAAACTGGGAACATTCTGTGAGGTTCTACTTTCATTCGGGGTTCACGCACAAAGGCCAAATACTGAGCCTATTAGCCCCGCCCACCAAATACTGAGCCTATTAGCCCCGCCCACCAAATCCTGAGCCTATTAGCCCCGCCCACCATCAACACATTAGCATTAGTCAAAGGACTTTGAAGACAGTTCACACACATCTGGGTTTGTTTCGTCATGAGAACTGAATGGATTTGGAGTAAATGACCTCTTGTAGAAGAAGAACTGACTGAAGTGGTCGACTGAAGGGTTAGAGCTGTAAAAGAAAACTGTCATCAACAAGGTTTAACACTGACAATTTATAAATCATGACTTTTTATCGCAGTATTTCAGATTTATTTTCAAAATATTAGGACTTTAATCTCATAAAAGTACAACATTGTCTTTGTTAAATTAGGAGTTTTTTTAAACTACAATTTTATTCTTAAAATATTACAACTTTATTTTCGTAGTGTCAAGTGTTTTTATTTTTCCAATGTGACGCTAACACACTGTTGTAGAATAGACTTTGTTCTGTCCATAGTCATCTGAGCATGCTCAGTTCACCCCCCCACCACCTGTAGAATGGGGGGGGGGGGGGGGTAAAACACAGAGCAGTGAGTGAGACTGACTCATTATAAAAAAATAAATTTTTTTGACACTGTTTTTCTTGTGTTTTTTTGTTTTTCCTGTTGTTTCCAATGTTGTGGTGATTTTTCTTTCTTTATTTTTTACTGTGTTTTTACTGAGTTATGACCGTGGGACTGATGTATGGAGTTAAACAGGTGTCAAAATGCAGATTTGGAAAAAAAGAGATGAAACTAAAACTACTGGAGCCAAATTACAATACTTATTGCTCTTTTTGTTCTTTTTTTTTAACTGCATTTTTGTCCATTTTTGGTATATTTTTTTTGTTATTTATTATTTTGTAAATATTTTACCCATTTTTGTTCATTTAGTTGCTTATTTTGTTTATTTTTCTACATTTTGTTTTATATTTTGTTATTTTTTCTTCATTTTTGTTCAGTTTGTGTCTTATTTTATTATGTTTATTATGTGTCTTATTATTTTTATGTTTACCTTTTACACTCTTCTATGTTATTTGCACTTTTCTATGTTATTTGCACTCTATGTTTACTCGCACTGTGGGGCCTTAGAGTCCAGTAATTTCGTCTCTCTCTGTATACAATGTACATGGCAGAACTGACAATAAAGATGACTTTGACTTTATTTTGTTCATGCTACTTATTATTTTGTTGGTTTATTATTCATTTTTGTTCATTTTATTGATCACTTTGGCTGTTTTTGTTCATTTTGTTGCTTATTTTATTCCTTTTTTTTTTGACTGTGGAACAGCTGTATGGAGTTAGACAGGTGTCAAAAAGCAGTTGGACTGATTTAGAAAAAAGAGACAAAACTAAACCTACTGGAACCAAATGCAACTTTTTCTTTTTTTTAATTTCATTTAAGTTCATTTCTTGCCTAATTTTTCACGTTATTTATTATTTTGTTTATATTTTAATACTAATACTAATCGATGAAGCAGTGAACAGGCATTTATAAACATAGGCTCATCTAATATAAGAGTTACGGTACGGTTCATAACAAACCTTCATCTTTACAGCAGGAACAGCAGAGTGTGTGTGTGTGTGTGTGTGTGTGTGTGTGTGTGTGTGTGTGTGTGTGTGCGTGCGTGTGTGTGTGTGCGTGCGTGTGTGTGTGTGTGTGTGTGTGTGTGTGAATGCTTTTATGCGTGTTCCCAGGTGTCTGTTGAAATATATAGTGATGACACAGTGGAAAGTTAACACACATGCCTCGATGTTATCTCATTCTCCGTCTATCTCTTTCTTAAACGCACACACATGCCCACACACACACACACACACACACACACACACACACACACACACATTTTGGCAGTGGGATTATTTGGCAGCGAAGATGTAGGAAGTGAAGCGCAACACAGCCGCCGAGTCTTACAAGTACGTAGGGGTAACAGACAAAACAATCACACACACACACACACACACACACACAACTTAATACGCAGCAACAAATGCAAAATCTGAAAATGCTGGATCAGCAAATGTCGACTCAACCAGGCCTCATAATGACATGAAGAGAGAAAGACGGTTTAATCGAGTGTGTGTGTGTGTGTGTGTGTGTGTCATTTTATGATGAACTCAATAATGAAGATTACAGTTATAACACACTTTATATGTGATTTTCATTTAAACATTTAAACATTAGAGTTCAGATCATTTTTACATGAAGGGAATAAAAACACTTAGGCTTCAGAAATGACTGTAGTTTGGTAAAAACAGTAATATACATACATACATACATACATACATACATACATACATATATATATATATATATATAAAATGATTCATCTGTAGCACACATCTGATCCTTAACATTTTTCTGTATTAACTCATAAAGACCCAGTGATAGTTTTGTGTCAGTTTCCAAATGAATTTCTCTCTTTATTTAACTTTTCTTGAGTGATTTGTCCCCATTGATTATAATATTATCCTCTATATTTTGCATTCTTCAGTATAAATCACATATTTTCCTATATTTAATTCACTGATCATGTAAAGCTCAGATTAAAGTTGATGGTTATTTTATCAGAAACAGATTAAACTGAATAAACAGTGTCTTTTTCAGTCCAATCTGTCATTAACTGAACATAAACCCAGTGTGTCCATCCACTGTCATCGATCCAACTCCATGGGTTTGACACTGTTGTTCATTTTATTGGCTATTTAATTATTTTTCTTTCATTTTTGTTCATTTCTGTGCTTATTTTCTCCTTGATAATTATTGTTTTGGAAATTTTCTTATTTGTCGTTATAAATTTTATTTATTTTTTTTATTGGTTTTTGTTCATTTTTATTCATTTTATTAAAGATTTTGTTTGTTTTTGTTCTTTTTTTTGCCAATTTTATGCTTATTTTCTTCATTTTTGTTCATTTTATTAATTACTTTGGCGGTTTTCCTTGATGTTGTTGCTTATTTTGTTCTTTTTAACTTAATTTTAACTACTTTTTTTTTTTTTTCCCACATTATACCCAGTGTGTCCATCCACTGTCGTTGATCCAACTCTGTGGGTTGTACTGGTGAATCAATGTTGTAGAAGATGACTGTGTTTCCACAGTAACTACAGACCCTCTGAACATCCAAATGTGGTCATATCTGATGACCATGAAAAGATGAAGAACTGTATTTTACACCAGTTATTGACATGGATTGATAGGATTAGTGGATCAACAGGTATTAAACAGTTTAGATCAGAAATAATGAGTGCGTTGTGTTCAAGTGCTTTTGTTGTTGTAACAAAATGAAAAAATGGCTGAAACAGTTGATGGCGACCAAGTGGACGTGTTATTTCATCTGATACATTCTTCTTCTTCTTTTTTTTTTTTTTTTTGGGGGGGGGGGGGGGTGATTTTATCTTTTTTTTTTTTTGGCAAATTCTGTAAAATCATCAGTTACAGCAGCAGAATGTCAATAAAAGCATCGTTTATCATTCACTTATATCATACACTTAATAAAATTTTAAAATAAAGGGTTAACTCAAAAATAGTCCTGGGTCTTAATGGTTTAAAACGATAAGATACAAAAAAAACACTGATTACAGATTTACATCAGTTATAAACAACAGAAACATGATGAACAGAATAACAGAAAAAAAACTGAATTATACAGAAACATGTACAGTGTTTATATATTATTACATATATAAATGTTACTGGGGTTTGGTTCAGGCTCTGAGTGATATTTATAAGAAGTTATAAGTGTGTGTGTGTGTGTGTGTGTGTGTGTGTGTGTGTGTGTTTGTAATGGAATTAAGGCAGAAAAACAGAGAAATATGCAGCGTAAAAATGACTAATGACTAACTTTAGTGAGAAATAACTGTGTTTGTGTGTGTGTGCGTGTGTGTGTGTGTGTTTGTGTGTGTGTGTGTGTTAGTATAAGAGGTGTTCAGTATAAAGGTGTCATAGCAAAGTCGCACTGAGGATCATGGGACCAAACAGATATGAAGACACACACTGATGGGCCTGCACAACACACACATGTAAACAAATGCACACACATCATTACACGCACACACACACACACACACACACACACACAGCAAACAGACTGCGGGTGTAAATGTTGACACCTCTTATTTATGGGATAACATATTTTCCCTCTATGCCATCAATGTGGGGTTATGAAGTGTGTGTGTGTGTGTGTGTGTGTGTGTGTGTGTGTGTGTGTCTCAGTGTGTGATCATATGTGAGTGTCTGGTGTAGAACGATCACAAATGGGTGAAGTGGGCTCCATATGGTGAAGTCAGAGAGTATGTCTGGGAAAAATATAAGGCCTGTCTCCACCTTTTACACATGACTGACTTAACACACACACACACACACACACACACATACATACATATACACACATACACACACACACACACACATACATACATATACACACACACACACACACACACACACATACATACATATACACACATACACACACACACACACACACACACACACACACACACACACACACATACACTACAGCTTCCTGTGGGGATAAAGATGCACTTTCTCCAGACAGTGTTTGTGTTTGTGTGTTTGCGCAGCGTGTGGTGGAATGGGAATATTAGGACGGAACGCCCGATTATCACTGGTGTGATGAGGAAAAAGGGGAGGGGGAGGGGCGGAGGAGAAACAAAATATAAAAGAGGGACAGAGGAGGAGGAGGGGGAGGAGTCATTCTCATATAGTCGATGCAGTGGTGGAGTAGAGGGAGGGCTGGATGTGTTTTAAATCTGTGCCCCCCCCCCCCCCCCCCCTCATTTACACAGACAATAACACAACAGTCAGTATGTGATACAGGTCGGTTAAACTACGCATTCTGTTTGATAATGAGTCAGGATTTATTCCAGTGTGGTGTTTCCTGTTTATACATGTGGGCTTCTATTCATAGGAGGAATTTAGTAAATCATCATTACACAGTGGATACAAGTGTAACATTTGGCACAGATGTGGGTGATCCGAAGACATCCTGGAAGGAGTGCCCCAAAAAAATGGGATGAATGAACTAGAAAAGCACTCAGAGAGCGCAGACCTCCACCAAGGCAGATCAGTCACCTCCCCCCCCATCACCACCAAAATTTAACCATGTGTTCCTTCCAAGGTTATTATTGTTAACGAAAACTAACGAAATGGAGAAATACTAGAATTGAAAAAACATTTTCGTTAACTAAAATAAATAAAAACTAGAATTAAAAGAAAAAAAAGGATACCTAACTGAAACTGTATTGTGTGTTTACAAAACTAACCAAAACTTATAAAAATTATGGATTAAAGTTCCCTTCGTTTTTGTCTTTGTCCATGTCGGATTGATACGAAAGCAATTTATTTCGTTCTACCAATTTTAGCTAGCGGCACCATACGACACTTCACGGTCCATCACTTCTCATCACTTGTGGTTTCCAGTCGTCTTCTGGTCCCCACTCTAGCTGGAAACATGGAGACTAAAGTTGAGAGAAAGCAGCAGAGTCCTGTCTGGGATTTATTTGAATACGACGGAGAAGAAGAGAAAAGATACAACAAAACTAAAATTAATACTAAAACTAAACTAAAACTAAGCATTTAGAAAAAAAAAAGAAAACTAATAAAAACTAGCAAACCTGCTCTAAAAACTAATTAAAACTAACTGAATTAGAGAAAAAAGTCCAAACTAAATAAAACTAAACTATAATGAAAAATCCAAAACTATTATAACCTTGGTTCCTTCTACCAGTATCAACATTTCCTGAAAATTTTATCAAAATCCTTCTATAACTTTTTGAGTTATCTTGCTAACAAACAAACAAAAAAATCTGACAATCTCACCTGTTCCACTGGCAGATTTTTTGCTTGAATTAAGCCAAAAAAAAAAATAATAATAATAATCTTGAATTAAGCAAAAAAAAATTCATTAATTATGGGATGGATCAGAGCGAGAGTATAATTTTTGTGCATTTATCATCATTAGGTCCATCCTGGGGGGAAATATGTCTACATGTACCTTTTATTATTGGGTCTAAAAAGATGGAAAAGTGACAGATACTAAAATCAACCAGTTTCACAGGTTTATTTAAACATGTTCATATTTGCAGAATATTCACAACAAGAATCTGATTCAGAACTAGACAATGGTTGAACAGTGGAACATTTTAACCCATACAGACCCAAAGCTCCACTGGTGTGACTGTTTAAAACTAAACTACTGTTTATTAAAGTCAGGTCACTTTTATTTTATCTCCAACTGAACAAAACTCTAAGTCTGGAAATAATCTCATCTGGAACGTTACGTCTTACTCTGCAGTTTTTTTTCTCTCTCTCTCCGGGAAAATAAAAAGCTGGAGCCCAAACATTCACACACTGAAAATTGAAATAATAACATCCATAAAGTCCAGCGGTGGTGATTTGTGCCTGTATTAAAAAGCTGCATCTGATTAGAACAGACTGAGTTATTTAAACAAACGACTGCAGAACAAAAAGAACCCATTCAGCAGAAGGACTCCAGAGGAACCACTACTGGACTAATGGGAACACAACACACACACACACACAGAACACACACACACAGAACACACACACACACAGAACACACACACAGAACACACACACACACAGAACACACGCACACACAAAGAACACACACACAGAACACACATAGAACACACACACACACACAGAACACACACACATGCGCGCACACACACACACACACAGAACACACATACACACACACACAGAGAACACACACGCACACACACACACACACACACAAAGAACACACACACAGAACACACATACACACAGAACACACACACAAATAGAACACACAGAACACACACACAAACAAACACATAGAACACACACACACAGAACACACACACATGCGCACGCACACACACACACACACACACACAGAACACACACACACAGAATACACACACATGCGCATGCATACACACACACACAGAACACACACACACAGAACACACACATACATAGAACACACACAGAACACACACACACACACACAGACACACACATAGAACACACACACACACACACACACACACATAGAACACACACACACACACACATAGAACACACACACACACACACACACACATAGAACACACACACACATAGAACACACACAGTAGATGATTTAGGTTAAAGGTGGACGTTTGGGTTTGTAAGGACATCTAGGGAAAGTTGGACTTAGAAAAATTTGGCCGGAGGCACCCAAATCAGTCCATTCCCTCAGATTTCAAGGTGGACGTTTGGGTCTTTAGGGTTAAAGGAGGACGTTTGGGTGTTTAAGGGTTAAAGGCTATAACTGTAACTTTAATAAATAGATGTCGTTGTTTCTTTAAAATGGTAGCATTAGCCAAAATCAGTGTGTGTCGTTTGTCTTATTTGTCTATTTTAATAAGTATCATCTAATTCAACACAGATCAGAGGAATATTGAATCCAGATAACCTCCTAAAATAAAGGTCAGACCTGCAGAACACCAAACATACAGGAAAAGCTTCTACTGTCAGTGAAAAGTCATCAGGTAACACGTCACAGACGAGCCAAACAAGACTGAACACATGAGAAATAAAAGCAAATAAACTATGCACATGCACAATTGCTTTCATTTGCAGTTTCCACATCGGCTCATTTAGGACAATATTGCCTGGCATGGGCTTTTGCAAATGGAAAAGACACAGATATAGATTCCAGGAGCGCTGTTGGATATCAATCCCATTTATATGGCCCACCATGCCAATTCAATAAAGCCGCAGATAAAGTGTGAATGCAGCATTTGTTTGTGTAGTCGGTGGTTCTGAGCCCCCCCCCACGTCTGCAGATCAGTGAAAGGTTGGACATACAATGGAGGAGCATGGGGGGGGGGTGCTCTGTTTACACCAATATATACTGGTTAAAGGGTTAAAATATATGCATATGCAATTATACTGCTGTTAGTAGAGCCTGTGCAGAGTGTATGTGTTTATTAAAACCTGGGTCCATCTACAGCCACCACAAACATGTTTTATTATAAATGTTCAAACACACATATGTCAGTACAAGTTTAAACCTGGTGAAATGTGAGTCTATTATTTCAGACAGTGTTCTTTGAGTGAATGTACCTGACTCTTTCATGTCCTTCTACATTTACTGAGTTTAATAAGTGTTAAATGAAAGAAATATTAAAATATTTTTTAGTTGTTGTCGTTATACTCAACGACTTTTTTGATAAAACAAATCATTTATATTTCATTTTCATCATAATATTTAACATTCTAAATTGAAACTGAAATTGCTGTCTACCCTGTTACTTTGGGGGAACTGCCCCTTGAATAATCACGTTGATGACATCACTGATGACATCATTATCATTCCCTCCACCAGGAGGTATTGTGATCACTTTGCTTTGTTTGTTTGTTTGTTTGTTAGCAAGATAACTCAAAAAGTTATGGACGGATTTTCAGGAAATTTTCAGGAAATGTTGATACTGGCACAAGGAAGAAATGGTTAAATTTTGGTGGTGATCGGGGGCTGTCTTGGCAGAGGTCTGTGCTCTCCGAGTGCTTTTCTTGTTTTGAGCATCTTCATTGGAGGCGGAAACATCGTCTACCAGAGTGTTTAGTGTTTACATTTACATTTGAACATTTACATCATGTTGTTTTAGTAACATTACTGTTAGTACAGTACTGGGAACATAGATACACCCCCTAGATACTGGGGGACATAGGTACCAGGGAACATAGGAACATAGGTATCTATCTATCTATGAACATAGGAACATAGGTATCTATCTATCTATCTATCTATCTATCTATCTATCTATCTATCTATCTATCTATCTATCTATCTATCTATCTATCTATCTATCTATCTATCTATCTATCTATCTATCTATCCATCTATCCATCCATCCATCCATCCATCCATCCATCCATCCATCCATCCATCCATCCATCCATCTAAAGGATAAAGGAAATAAATGTCTGATTTTTGACATAACCATGGTCATCTGCCTCTGTATCATGTGTTTGTCTGACCTGTTTTGTCATATTCAAATGTTTTCTCATCCAAATCAGTGGAACTACCCTGGATGTGGAACATATGAGTACTGATAAAAAAAAACTGACACAAAGGGAATGAGCTGAGTCTAAATGAAAGGTCAAAGGTCGGTTTCCTTCACTTCATTATCCCTGCAGGCAAATTCACTCCATCCTGACACACATAGTACCTGGTATTAAAATTAGCACCTAGCGCATTAGCGTCACTGAGCTGCCATTGAAGACGCTCAGGGACCGACTCCAGATCCTCATCAGTACCTCGGTCAAGGACACTGACAGGAGAATTCTACTACTTATACATGAAAAATGAGTCTTATACCTGTTTCTGATGGTGGTGGTGGTGGTGGGGGGGGGGGGCACATAACATCAAACCAAACCACTACACCCCCATGACACTGAAACTATAGAGCAGGGGTGTCAAACTCCGGTCCTCGAGGGCGGATATCCTGCATGTTTTAGATATTTCCCTCTTCCATCACACCTAGAAGCCAGTACATCATTATCAGGCTTCTGCAGAGTTGAATGATGAGCTGATCATGAATTGAACCAGGTGTGCTGGAAGAGGGAAATATCTAAAACCTACAGGATTGTGGCCCTCGAGGACCAGAGTTTGACACCTGTGCTAAAGAGTATCATCAGTATGAGCCCCTCCATCAGTGACAGTGGAGAAAATGGACAAAAATGAATTAAAAAAACTACAAAATAATAAATAATGTGATCAAATACGCCCCCAAAAATACTAAAATAAAGTACCGTACTGTACAGTACTGTACAGTACTGTCTTCATCCTCTTATCCGGGTCCAGGTGGTGGTGGTAGTGGTGGTGGTGGGGGGCAGCCTAGAAGAGCCCAGACCACCACTCCCACCTGCTCTTCCAGGTGAACCCTGAGGCGTTCCCAGTCCACAGACTGAATCCCTCCACTGTGTCCTGGGTCGACCCCGAGGTCTCCTCCCAGATGGACATGCCCTAAGCCCCTCCCCAGGGAGGCATCCAGGAGGTCTCCTCACTAGATGAACCGCCTCCACTGGTTCCTCTGGATGTGGAGGAGCAGCAGCTCTACTCCGAGTCCCTCCCAAATGTCTAAGCTCCTCCCCCTATCTCTAAAGCTGACCCCACCCCCTCTGCAGAGGAAACTCATGTCGCTCGCTTGTACTTGTGACCTTGTTCTTTGGGTCATTACCCAGAGCTCATGACCATAGGTGAAGGTCAGAACATAGATCGACCAGTAAATCGGCTTAACCGCCTCTTCACCACAACTGACCAGTTTAGCGTCTGCATCACTGCAGACTCCGCCCCAATCCACTTGTCGATCTCCTGCTCCATCCATTACTACTAAATTTTTGCGCTGCTGCTGGTGAATAATGAAATAGAGACTTCTGCCGGCCAACAAGATTTTATTTCTTTGCAAAGGAAGGTCAGTTCTGGACACAAGTGGCGATTGTGAAGAAAAGACCAAGAGCTTCTCACAAGATCCACCTTTTATAGGGTCAGTCCCATTTGTGACACCTCCAGTCTGTTCAAAGGGCCTTTTGACTGAGTGATGAGCCCCAGGTTTTAACAAACAGTCACCAAGAAAGTTAACACACAGCAGGAGGGTTTGGGTAAAGGTACGGGAAAGTTAGCAGGCAGTGGGGGGTACTTGGGAAAGGATACATGAACAAAGAAGGGAATTAGATAAAGAAATGTAAATTCCATTACACTACCCTCGCTTAGGAACAAGATCCCGAAATACTTGAACTCCTCCACCTGAGGCAGGACTTCCTCCCTGACCCAGAGTGGGCACTCCACCTTTTTCTGTTTGAGAACCATGGCCTCAGACTTGGAGGTGCAGATCTTCATCCCAGCCGCTTCAGACTCAGCTGTGAACTGCCCCTGTGAGAGCTGGAGGTCACTGCTCGATGAAGCTAAGAGGACCACATCATCTGCAAAAAGTAGAGACCAGATCCTCCACCACCAAACTCCACCTCCCTCCACCGCCCGACTGTGCCTTGAAATTCTGTCCATAAAAGTTCTGCCGGTGCCAAAGGGCAGCCCAGGAGGGATCCACCCCTCACCGGGAACAGGTCTAACTCACTACTGGCTACGTGGACCAGACTCACACTCCTTCAGTACAGAGACTGAATGTCCACTAACAAGGGACCGTCCACCCCATACTCCTGAAGCCCCCCCCCCCCCCCCCCACACACACACACACACACACAGGATGACCCTGGGGACACCGTCATAAGCCTTATCCAAATACACAAAACACATGTGGACTGGATGGGTACTCCCATGCCCCCAGGTGGGGAGGGTGGTGGTTGAGTTTGGTGGAAGTTCGTAAGATTAACTGTTTTAAATAATGAGTTAAATCTAAATCAGCTGAAGATGTGAATGTCAGTGAATGGAGTCCACGATCCAGGAGTGATGTGTGTGTGTGTGTGTGTGTGTGTGTGTGTGTGTGTGTGTGTGTTGTGTGTGTGTGTGTGTGTGTGTGTGTGTGTGTGTGTGTTGTGTGTGTGTGTGCGTGTGTGTATGTGTGTGTGTGTGTGCGTGTGTGTGCGTGTGTGTGTGTGTGTGTGTGTGTGTGTGTGTGCGTGTGTGTGTATGTGTGCGTGTGTGTGCGTGTGTGTGTTTGTGTGTGTGTGTGTGTGTGTGTGTGTCAGCTGACTCATTGATTCAGTTACTTGAACACTTGATGCTGGAGGACCAGGGATCACACAGGTGTGACACCGTATTGATTATTTGATTAACTAATCAAAGGAAAATTGATACAAAGAAATGACTTTGGACACTGATCCATCTGAGTCATAATTCAGAAATGTCCATTTTTGGGGTTTGGAGTCGTTTACAGGCTGGACCCAGAGGGAAGATGGTTTCAGGGAACTGTAATCTACATAAAATTAGAAACAGATTACACTTATGCTTTAAGTGTGAGGCTGGACTTTGTAGAATTTCAATGGACCCTCAAACTTTACTGTAAAGGAAAAAATGAATATGGGTATACGAGTATACTGATGTATGTATGTGTGGACTAGATGCTGCTCTAATGTTGGGCTCTCCCCCTGTTGTCTGTTTATTCTGTTATTGTAAGTATTTGTGTTATGTTTTTCACAAAAATGAAAATAAAAAGTAAATTAAAAAAAAAAAAATTATAAACAGAATAATGAGAAGATAATGTTACAAACTGAAACTCAAATGTGTTCCATTAAACTGAAGGTTTCATCGCTGGTTTGGCTTCAGCGTCTGCGTCTCCTTCAAACACTCGACTGACTCTGTTCTCTGTTTGTTGGTCCATGACATTACAGAGGAATAAATGCAGAACGGAGACAAACAGATCAACTCTGACGACTCAAAACCTCAGCTCCCTCTGATTCCACTGGGTCATTGACTTCAGGAATTAATCAGATCTCAGTGTTTTAACCGTTTATCAGACAAGTGACTATTTTTGGTCATTTCTGTACACATTCAAATTACAAGATAGTGACAGTAACAGTTTCAGTGAGGACAGTGAGTCTCTGGTCTGAGGTCCAATGTGGTCTCCAGGGTCTGTCAGGTCCAATGTGGTCTCCAGGGTCTGTCAGGTCCAATGTGGTCTCCAGGGTCTGTAAGGTCCACCTGTGCATGAACAGTTAGTGGACCTGCTTTGTTCGGTTCCACGAAGTACTGGAACTAATGTAAGGAATGATCTTCAAAGGGATCATGTGGATGTGGACAGGGGTCTGGACCAGAACGCATGGGGGTCTAATGGGACCAAAGGAAGATGGAAATAGCATTTGAAAATAACCTGTTTTGATAAAGATAATCAGACAATGATGATACAGACATGTCTAAGAATGTTTATGTTAATGTAAAATGTCCTGCTCATATACGTCATTTGCAGAAAAATCCAGTGGTGACATTTTATTTGGACAAACTGGTTGAAGCTGTACAGTTTACAGTCCGTTCTAGAAGACACCACCGGTTACAGATGGGTTTAAAGACCATCTCCCCTCCTCTGTTCTTTTGTTTTGTTTATTCCCTTTCTCTAAAATCATCCTTCTTTTATGTTGTTCTTTTCCGGAGGCAGGCCCGGGGCTAAAGCGCCTAATGACACTCAGCGCTGACATGACCCACCTCCACACAGAGCAGGCTGTTGGAGCTCAGCTCACGGCCTGAGGCCAACGTTCACTCAAACTGCTTTAACTGACATTTACAGCTGTGATGCCAGAGCAACATCCATGAGTACAGGTGAGAGTTCCACCTGTGAGGAGTGTTACACACAGTTAACAGTGAACAGTGCATTAATATGTGAACCTTTACCTGGAATCAGGGCTCAGGGTTAAAGCAGGGGTGTCAAACTCATTTTACTTCAGGGGCCACATACGGCCTAATGTGAAATAAAATGGGCCGAAACAGTAAAATAATATAAATAATAGGATAATAACTTATAAATAATGTCAACTCCAAAGTTTTTTTCTCTGTTTTTGAGTGAAAAAAGTCAAATTCCATAATGAAAACGTTTACATCTACGAACCGTACATGACCATAACATGAACAAATATGAACAACCTGAAAATTCTTACGAAAAATAAGTGCCATTTGAACAATATTACGCCTTAGTTTATCATTTATACATGTGCATCACAACTTACAGATCACAGTGGATCTACAAATACACAAAACGTGTAATAAGAGGCAGCATATTGGTACAATTCTACATACTTCTCTCAAGAAATGTCAGGTTATTCACATTTTTTGCAAAAGGCTAGTCTGTAAATGTAAACTTTTTTTGTGTAATTTTACATTTTTTACACTACAACAAAGTGAAGAAAAATGTTGTTTTCATTATTTATAGGTTATTATGATAGTATTTCACCGGTCTGACCCACTTGAGAGTGAATTGACCTAAAATGATTCGAACATCCTTTATTGTTAATATCTTCAGTGTAAATTCTGCATTTCACAAATTCATCCAAGGGGCCAAATTGGACCCTTTGGCAGGCTGGTTTTGGCCCCTGGGCCGCATGTTTGACACCTGTGGGTTAAAGGGTTAATACAGTGTTTTTCAACCTTGGGGTCAGGACCCCACATGGGGTCGCCTGGAATTCAAATGGGGTCGCCTGAAATTTCTAGTAATTGATAAAAAATTAAAAAAAAACTTACTAATAAAATATATATGGTGAGTTGACAGAGACAATCCCAATCCATAAAAGACACGACAAACACTGAAGCTGAAACTGAAGCACTGTGGTTCTGTTTATCTGTCAAATGTTCATTGTGGTCAGTTTCAGATGCTGCAGCTCTTTCATAATTCATAGTTTGAGTTCTTGTTTGTTCAGTATTAATTGTCAGCCTTGTAAATCCAAGCTGGACTGACTGTACATATCCTGACCAAGGAAAATAAAATTCTCCCTTTGTGCAGTAATCTACACCTGGCTTTTCTGCTTCTGTTCATAATAATATACTTTATATAGACTAAATGTGATCTAAAATTAACATTTATTTGCAACATAGTATAGCAAACTATTACATGATCAAAAATAAATTAATTTTAGCAAAAAAAAAAGTCTCTGTTTTGAATGTCTGGGGCCACCAGAAATTTGTGATGTTAAAATGGGGTCATGAGCCAAAAAAGGTTGGGAACCACTGGGTTCATATGTGAACCTTTACCTGGAATCAGGGCTCAGGGGTTAAAAAGGGTTAAACTACAGATCCACCCAGTGTTCTCCCAGTAGATGCTGTACTATTCTCACTATTTCAGGTCCCTATAGACTGGAGAACAACTAACATCACACCAACCCCTGGTGAGCACCCCCCCACCACCACCTCTTTTTTTTTTAGTGGATGGACCGTCAACACAGTCCACTAATAGACCTAGTCAGCTCCTAACTGGTCCCACTGGGTCCAAGAAGAAACCACAACAACTCACAGACCCTGAATCCAGAGGAACCGCAGGGCTGCTTGTTAGAGGACTGATCACATCACACACACACACACACACACACACACACACACACACACACACACACACACACACACACACACACACACACACACACACACACACACACACACTGGACATGCATAATGTATTTGGAGTCCACACAAAGAGCCCAGCATGGGTTTAAGTGACAGATGAAAAGCAGCGTGGGGACGAATGTGTCCAAGACCAGAGACACAAACAGACTGGAAATGACAGATTTATAGGAAAGAGAACTACAGCAGTGTGTGTGTGTGTGTGTGTGTGTGTGTGTGTGTGTGTGTGTGTGTGCGTGTGTGTGTGTGTGTGTGTTTATGTATGTGTGTGTTTGTGTGTTTACATGTGTGCACACATGTAAGTCGTAGTATATCCACTGTTAGTACTTGTAGTAGTAGTATATCCACTGTTAGTACTTGTAGTAGTAGTATATCCACTGTTAGTACTTGTAGTAGTGGTATATCCACTGTTAGTACTAGTATTTGTAGTAGTAGTGCATTATGGTGAACAGTTTCTTAGTGCCATCCAACATAAACAAACCATGTGTTTACAAACAGAGCCGGGAGGTAACTCGGGCATCTTTGGAATTTTGTCGTGACGTGCATTGTGGGAAACAGAGGTTTGCGCAGCTGCCTGCAGCGGCAGCACAACCATATGATTTTATACGGATGAAACAAATATGACGCCGAAGCAGCTGGAGGAATAAGCATAGAGGGAAGGGAGCTCCTGCCGTTTCCACCTCGTTGTCTGTAGCAGCTGCCGCTGCCAGGTGGCTGTGTGAACCTCCGTTTCCCACAATGCACGTCGCAACAAAATTCCGAAGATGCCGGGTAACTTCCTGGCTCTGTTTGTAAACACATGGTTTGTTTATGTTGGATGGCACTAAGACATTGTTCACTGTGATGCAAGAGATTCAGGTGAGTGATGACAGACAGACTTACAGATTCATGATACTGAGGATATGACGGAGGTTTGACAGATGTGATGAAAAATTGGTGACAAAAGTCTCCCGCAGCTTTGACCAACACCACTGACCACATGAAGTATTTCTAATCCACTGACATATGAACTGAGTTGACTCATATTTGTGGGCTGGGGGATTTATGTGACCACTAAAGGGAGTAGTGAGTCAGTCTGTCAGTCTACTCAAACTTGTGTTCGTCCTAAATGTCTTGTATGTTACTGGAACATCAACATGACATAGGCCCACTTTAACCCTTTAAAGCCTGAACCATTAAATCATTGACAGAAAATTCCAGTTCTTTGAAACTGGAGCCTTTATTGGTCCTTCTGAACAACCAAAAAATTTTTTTTCCAAATATCAATTTCCATGTATGAGTTTTAATTTTGTCTCATATTTGATCCATCAGGTCTCAATGCTCAAATATTATTATTTTTGAACAAACAAAAACATGATAGAACACAAACATGTCTAACACATTGTTAATTCCTTTTCTAAATGGTCCCAGTTCTTCCTCCTCTCTTATTAATGACAGTCTTCTAGTGTCACTGGAAAGGCCTCTGGTGAATGAACTCCTCCCCCTGGTGGATTATCTGTGTATTACATGTATCTAATTGTATACATCAGGTTTTACAAGAAAAAAAATATCACACTGATCATGTAGAGGGCTTCAAAACTCATGGATCAAATATGATACGTTTGGTGGTAAAGGGTTAAAGGTTGTTCTAAATTCTCTTAACTCCTACCATTATTCGCAGTCGCTGCAGTGGAAGGTCTGAGCTGATCTGTTCAGTCTATTGTGTGACTCCGGTGGTGAACAGTCAATCCAACCATTCTGTCCTTTTTCCAGTGTATATATTTCTGTCTGAACACACTCTGCACATTTGTATGCAGCTGGATGTCCGTGTCAGGTTTAATGGGCATGCACAGTATAAGCAGATTAGCAGACGCCATCCCCTCGGATGGCGTGGAGATCAGCAGAGGACGGAGAATTTATGTCAGAGGATTTCAGAAGACCATATCCAGCCCACAGACACTGGCAATTTTACTTCCTTAAAAAAAACTTTACATTTTATAAGAGTTTTCATAACCTGCAGTGCAGTTTAAAGCCGGGGGCTCCATTATCACTGCCAGAAAGTGATGCATCATTATTATAAACTCCAGCTGAGTGAACATCATCCTTCATTTTAGGATATTTCCAACAATATTGAATCAACTGGTAGTGAATGAAGCTCTATTTGTTGACTGTCTGGGCAATTTATGAGACCAAAAAAACTGGCAGGGTTGAACATAAAGCCTGTGGTCGTCATGCCAGGATGTCTCATTTTCCCATCAAAAGTAAAGAGAGCGCCAAAACAAAAAGCAACAAACAATAGGAGGCTGTCGAGATACCTAATTACTCCTTTCTGTCGTTTGTGCTCAGCTTCCTGACAAGAGGCTCGGTGTGTTCAGGACAAAGACAAATGGTCTCTTCCCATCAAATGGCTTCTAACTAGGAAAGGACGTGAATATTTCATACTTTTAATTCTGCAGCAGTCACAGCATTCTGCACCCAAAGAAACATCTACTGGGAAAGCAGGGAAAAAACTAGAAGAAACCAGAGAAAACCAAAAGAAACCAGGGAAAACCAGGGGAAAACTGGGGAAAACAAGGATAAACCAGGGGAAAACCAGGGGAAAACCGGGGAAAACCGGGGAAAACCAGGGAAAACTAGGGAAAACCAGGGGAAAACCAGAGGAAAAACAGGGGAAACTAGGGAAAAACAGGGGAAAACTAGGGAAAACCAGGGAAAATAAGGGGAAAACCAGGGGAAACTAGGGAAAACCAGGGAAATCAAGGGAAAACTAGGGGAATACCAGGGAGAAACTAGGGAAAACTAGGGGAAAACCAGAGAAAACCAAGGAAAACCAGGGGAAAAAAATTAATTTGAGAATATAGAAGGATGTCATTACATTTATCATGAACCATAAATTGGGTCAACCCTCCGGCCTAAACACTTCATTTACCAAAAGCGTAGAACAGGTGGATATATTCGTGTCTGTACTTATTTGGTTGAAGTTGGATTCTCCACTGGCCTAAAGAATCACAAACACTGACCAACATTTACACCCTACATTTGTTTTATGAAGATGTGTTCAATTATTCACAATAGTCTGTTCCCTTTACTTAACTTAAGTCATCCAATCGCAGTCCATATATGTCTTCAGTCAGTGATCAACAGGAACTAGACTGATGTCTGGAACCATTTACATGTTATAAACCATCAACTTATGGACCAGTAGAAGGAAAGGAACAGTTATAATAATAATAATAATGGATTGGATTTATATAGCGCCTTTCTAGACACCCAAAGCGCTTTACATTATTGACCCATTATTCATTCGCGCTCACATTCTCCCTCTGGTGGTGGTAAACTACATCTGTAGCCACAGCTGCCCTGGGGCAGACTGACAGAAGCGTGGCTGCCATTTTGCGCCTACGGCCCCTCCGACCACCACCGAACATTCATACACCAGTGTGGGTGGCACTGGTTAGAATATTTCAGAAATTTGTCTGGTTAGAATATTTCAGAAATTTGTCAAAAATTAAAAACTGAAAATTTCCCTGAACTGTGAACAGACTCTGCAGACATTGTCCCGAGAAAGATACAAATAAATTATGAACTGAGTCTGACCTGTTGAATTAAAGAAGATGTTTGAACAAATTATTAATGAAGACAAAGACGACCACAACTCCGATGATGACAACAGAGACACCAGTGAAGATGACTGCCAAAGCTGACTACGTGGTAAACAGAGGTATCTGTTGAATCAGTGTTGAATGGTTTGCTCTCAGGCAGATGTTTCCTTCTCTATTCAGACCAGATGGATCTGGGCCAATGATAGACCATGACCTGTTATGGATCAGGTTCATGTGGTTGATGATGGGCTGAAGTCTGAGCCTTTATTTTTGCCCAAACCTTTCAGTCCAATAGGAAGTTCTTCCGGTCCTTTAGACAGTATTTCGTGCCCATGACTGTCTGTACCATATGAGTGTCATGTTCTGAACAGACCTTCTCAGAACACATGTGTGCTCCTGTTCTGTAATTCAGTTCATTGTTAGTTCTAATTAACTGTTGGTGAACACACAGCTGTGTTCATGGAAAAGACATTTATACATCTGTTCTTCTTACAGGACTTGGTAAGTTTAGTGTACGATGTTACACTGTTGAGGTCCCAGACTGATTCTAAATTCAGAACACAGCTGGACTCATTTTAGGATCGGGACCATCTTAACCCTTACATACAGAAGTGGGTCCAAATGACCCGGTCAGGTGGTTTTAATGGAAAGTCTTTGTAATGAAAACATGCTATTTCATATTCTACGTATTCCTCAAAAAACAGGTTATTGACATCATGCCATTTCTATTTTTACCTGACTTTAATAGATTAGATGTCATTATAGTTTTTGTATGACTAACTCAATCTTCCATATTTGGGTCCAAATGACCCACATTCATTTACAATAGAATTACATCAGAACCTTTGACCCATTCAACAGTCAAACCAAACGACTCACTCAAATGATAATGGATGTGGACATTGTTCTATTGCTGTTTTATATTATATAGGGATGGGAATCAATAGGAATTTAGCAATTCCGATTCCTTATTGATTCTCATTGGGTGAGGTAATAAAAGAGTACAAACAGGTGTGTTTGCATCTACTGTCTTTTATATTTCCATCTGCACAGACAATATAACATATACAGTATGCACAGAAAATAAGAATAGATGATGCTGTGCCTGGTTCAGGGAGGGGGCACCATACAGTCAAACTGAAAGTTAAGACGCTTTATTAATTTGTCTGTGTCTCCTGTTGTGCACCTGTGGTTCCCATCCCTAATAATATATACCATATATAGTTTGCTTTACAAATTTTCAAAATATATATATATACAAAATTAAGATAATTAAAAATGTTTAAAAAAAAAAAAAAAATTCAAACATGGAACCACCCTGGCGTTGGCATATAGACAGGCACAACACCGCTGTATGGAAACAACAATGACACCATTGTACCATGTGACCATAGGCTCTGTCTGTGTTTGTGTACAGCGCCACATGTAGGCGTGGCATATGTATTACACTGTTTAACCCAGTTTGACCGTTTCCACCTGGACGCAGATATTTACCTCCGCCAAGGAGGTTATGTTTTTGCCAGGGTTTGTTTGTCTGTCTGTTTGTCTGTCCGTTAGTGTGCAACATAACTCAAAAAGTTATGGACAGATTTTGATGAAATTTTCAGGGTTTGTTGGAAATGGGATAAGGAAGAAATGATTAACTTTTGGGGGTGATCGGGGGTGGGGGGGCCCACGGGGGGGCCCACTGATCAGCCTTGGCGGAGGTCTGCGCTCTCCGAGTGCTTCTAGTTATGGAAATGATACATGTATGGACACAAAATTGTTAAAATCCACTAAAGAAAAATACCAGGAGCGTTGTCATGGGTAACTGGTCCCTGGTCCTTGTCCTGAACCCGGATAGGCCCATGTGTGATGGTTCTGTGCACAGTACTGTGTCAGCAGGGGGACAGGGTACCAGTCTACACAGGACAGAACCTGGACACTGATTGGACCTGAGGGACAGAGACACATGACAAAGGTAGTCCCACAGGACTGAGGACAGAGACACTTCCATATTTGTATTATTAGGAATACATGTATGAATTATTATTGTGAAGAGTCTTTGAGAAAAGCACGATATAAAACCAATGGAGTATTATTATTATTATTATTATTATTATTATTATTATTATTATTATTATTATTATTATTATTATTATTACCTCCGCCAAGGAGGTTATGTTTTTGCCGGGGTTGTTTGTCTGTCTGTTTGTTTGTTTGTCTGTCCGCTAGTGTGCAACATAACTCAAAAAGTTATGGACAGATTTGGATGAAATTTTCAGGGTTTGTTGGAAATGGGATAAGGAAGAAATGATTAAATTTTGGTGGTGATCGGGGGTGGGGGGGCCCATGGGGGGGGCCACTGATCAGCCTTGGCGGAGGTCTGCGCTCTCCGAGTGCTTCTAGTTATTATTATTATTATTATTATTATTATTATTATTATTATTATTATTATTATTATTATTATTGTTATTATTGTAACATTTTTGACATCGAAACCCTGTAAAGTATTTTCAATTAAAGCATAATCTTATGTTGTAAAACTTCTCCTGTAGTTCTTCCCAGTATTTTCTGTTCCAAGTAGAGGAAGGAGTTAAGAGTGAGTTGGACTGCACTTTAGAGCAGAGCTGAGATGGAGCTATAAAGAGTATTGTTACTAATACACAGTCCACACAAACACATCCACAGACATTATTGGTCTCTGGGTGAATGTATGAGTCTGGCCAGGAAAGAAAAGACAGAGAGAGGAAGACGCAAACAAAAGGATGAAGGAACTGGAGATGAAACAGAGGATGAGGACGACAGAAGCTGCAGAGTTATCAGATAAATGACATGTAAATAAGTGTTGTCTGTCCTATCAGCTTCGATTCCTGTGTGGCTTCAAAGTCAAGGAGATGAAATAAAGTGAGTGTGGGAGGAAGATGAAGAGAGGTGGAGGAGGAAGGTGGAAAGGTTAGAGTTGTAATTAACCTTCAGATCTCACGTTGGTCCAGAATAAACAGCCCACCCCTCTGTAGACGGACTGGATGGTTTAACCTCGGCTGGAGCTTCTGTGAACTCTGCTGTTCCATAACAAGCCTGAAGGGAACATTCTGATTGGAAGTTCAGGTTCTTCTTATTGAAGGCCTTGAACCGGTGTCCTCTGGATTAGATTTGTTCATATTCTCTGCATCTGCAGGACTCGGCACATGTTCCCTCTAGGCACCTGTGGGTTCATTTTTAGGTGGTTTAACCAATACAGTTTAAACAGATAGATTAGGATCAGGATTAAGATGGATGGATGGATGGATGGACGGACGGATGGGTGGATGGACGGATGGATGAACGGACAGATGGATGGATGGACAGATGGATGGACGGACAGACAGATGGATGGATGGATGGATGGATGAATGGACAGATGGATGGACGGACAGACGGATGGATGGATGAACGGACAGGTGGATGGACGGACGAACGGACAGATGGATGGATGGATGGATGGATGAATGGACGGACAGATGGATGGATGGATGGATGGAAAGAATTCCGAGTTTAAAGTCAGAATTCTGGGAAAAAAGTCAGAATTAGAATAATCAGTCAGAATAACAATAAAAAAAAAGATTGGACCTTACGTTTTTTGGGTTTTTTCAGTGGCCCTAATCCTTTTCTGTATGTTTCATGAGCAAAGTTATTTCAAGAAGCACAGGAGATGTCATTTTTACCAGACAATAGTCACTTTTCCATTGGATAAATGCGCAAAACTTTATTGATATTTACTAAATGATGAAAAAACAGAAATGTTGTTTTTCCATTAAATCACAAATGCGATGATAGATGGGGGGGGGGGGGGGTATGAGAAGTGATGTGAGGCCTATATGGACCCAAGGAGCAATACATCACCATCCCACAATAAGCTGTGGTCAGTGGTGAACTAACCAACCATGAGCATCAGCTGACGGACTGACCCCGCCCACAGTGTGACTCTACAAACACATTTACAGACAGATGACAGGGTCACAGCGTGGGTGTATAAGCTCAGTACTCTGCTCCCAGTGGTTTCCTCTGTGTGTGGGGGTGGTGGTGGTGGTGGTGGTGGTGCTTTTACAGTAGTATTAGTGCAACAGTACCAGTCCTGAACAGGGCTGGATTGGAATCCAAATGAGCCTTGGATGTGTTCCCAGACAGATGCACCACCGTCGGCCACATTCCCAGCATTCACACACAACCTTCAGTACGTTTACATCCCACTGCTGAACACCAGTTAGTGCTGACAGCGGTACACTGGGGTTGAATATCCTGATACGTTTGTTCTGATAATTGAACTCTAATAAAACACTCACAACGTCCAGAGTCCACAAGTTCACGACACAACGGAGCTGCAGCTACAGCTGTTTAGTGGAGGAACAGAGAACAGTTCAACTATAGAAAGATATGAGCAACATATGGAGCCAGAAGAAAGGTACATGTCCCAGGGTAAGGTAAGGTAAGGTAAGGTAAGGTAAGGTAAGGTAAGGTAAGGTAAGGTAAAGTAAAGTAAGGATGTCCGTCCATCTATCTTGTTCATATTTGTTGTTTTTTGTTGTTATTTTTGTCCTATTAATTGTGTTTATGTTTCTCAGTCTTGTTCTAATTACTAAATGTTGTGTGTATTTGTAGATCCAATAATCTGTACGTTGTAATAAACATGTATAAATGATAAACTGAGGCAGAATTTCAGGCTGTTGCTGTTATTCCCATTTTTTAAAGGATAGTTTGTAGATGTAAACATTTTCATGATGTAATTTTACTTCTTTCACTCTTGAACTCAGAGAAAAGTTTGGGGTTGACATCATTGATAGATTATTGTGTTATTACTGCTCTGGTCCCTTTGAGATCGCACTGGGCTGAATGTGGAACCTGAACTAACATGAGTTTGACAGCCCTGGGGTAACGTATTAATCACAACTACATCAAACTCTGTCCAACTCTTTGTAAATAAATAAATAAATAAATAATTAAATAAATAGTGTATTATTGATTGGGTGTAGTTAACTAATAGCATTCTGCACGAAAACACCCAACTTGTGTTTAGTTTTCTAAAACAGAAATGTGTTGTTTGTTTTTCTAACAGGAGGTTCAGTGGCAGAAGAAGAAACTCATTAATGTCAGACTTCACCTTTAAAACACTATGGGTCTGATTTACTAAAGGTTTACACGTGGAAAAACATGTACAAACTTGACTGTTCACACAAAACCACATCGAAGGTTATCTACCAACAGGACCCAGGGGCACGGCTCTCAAATGGTCAAAATAACTCGTCCAACCCATTTAACGTGTTTGCCTCGATGAATATGAAATATGGGTGTTTCACTTTGCACCACTCTGATAATCGTCAAAATCAAATCAAATTTTATTTATATAGCGCCAAATCATAACAAATGTTATCTCATGATGCTTTACATATCGAGTTGGTTGAAACCAGACTCTGAGCCAATTTACAATCATGGACCACTACTGCCCCCACCCCACCCCACCCCCAACAGATTGTTTCTAGAGACTTTCTTGTAGCAAAGGCCGAACATGAGTATGTTTCAGGGGGCCTAAAATTGGTCCCTGTGGTGGATCCCTTGCCACCACTATCTTGTGTTAGTAGTTTTTGTTTCATGAGTTTTTGTTAAGTTACAGCTAATGATAACACAACACAGTTTAGTTTAAGTATTTCATTTAAACATTCTAATGTGGGTGCACACATATTAGTTCTGTTTGAATTATTTACTCACATTGTTCTTCAGTTGCAGATGAAAGACCAGAAAAAGTGGCTTGGCTAGTATTTACGACGGGAGAAGGAACTAATATCACAAGACTCGGGGGGGGGCACTGTTTGTTTCTTTGTGTTAAGTTAGTTGTTTAAATTCTTGGTTTAAATCACTGGTTTCACATGGTTAGTATTTTGTGTCTAGTTATGATTATTTGTTTTTTTATGTTATTTTGACTAAGTTAATGGTTTTGTTTAATTTCTTAGTGTAATGCCTCCCCTTGTGTTTGATTTGGGTTAGTCCCTTTCTATTTCAGCCCACCTTGGTTCTTTGTCTGGTTAGGTCAGTTTTGTTCTGTTGCAGTTTGGTTTAGTTGACCTCAGCTGGGCCCATCTATGTTCATTTTCTTAATTGACATTTTTTGGAGCTTGCATTAACTTTTTCTAACTTTATTAAATTATCATTTTTCCTAATTTAACCCCTTTGTCCTGGTCCTTATGTTTGGTCCTCTATGGTCACCCAGTATGTTGCATAGGTAGTGTCCCCCTTATGACCAGGGGGGTGGAGGGGATAGGTCAGGCTTTTGCCACCGCAGACCAAGGGGGGGGGGGGGGGGGGGGGCACAGAAATTCACCACTGACATTACATGTAGCTTGATATTGATACTTAAACACACTAATGCTCCATTTCGGTCTCAGCGCCCCCTTCTCAGCTTTCTCCTTCCAACTGCCCCCCAGTGGTGTCCCAACCCCCCCTGGATGAACTAGGGAATGATTTGGGTCCAGTCACAGGAGGAGTCATCAACACCTTCTATGACTAAACTCCTCTAACGGTACATTTCTGTGCGTTCCCATTAGTGCTGGGGTATCCCAGAGCAGTTTTACAGTGTACTGTCTCCATGACGACAACCAGCAGCGCACACAAACCCCTCATTTAAATAAGGTGGTCTCTAAGACTTTGACCTGTTGTCATTTGTGCAGGTAACCTGAGCTGATCACCTGTGACACGCAAATCAATAGCACGTGCATTTTTTAGCGCGAGGAAGCAAATTTGCTGTTATTATTTGCGATCTTTGTAAACGAGGCCCCATCGGTTGACTTTTGCTGTGTTTCCATTACGTGGAACTGGGTCAGCTCGGCTCAGCTCGACTCGACTCGACTCTGGTACCAGGTCCTATTCCTGAAGACCGTTTCCATTACAGGATACTACAGACTTTACAGTACCTGGTCGTCATAGCGATGCAGTGCGTTACTTCTGTGTCGTCTGCTCAGAGTTGCTGATAAACTCGTTCGTTTCGTGTTGTCTCGTCAAGCTCATGCTGAATTTTTACGTCTGAACCTCCTCGACAAACCATGGTGTAGTTTTACAGGCTGTCATCATGTGGATTAACCTACCGACATATTTACTGTCAACTCCCACATCTGGTTTTTGTAAAAGGGCGGGTCACAGAGACAACTCTCTGACCAATCAGTGGTCTGCAGTGTTTATACGTCATGTTTTAGTATCTGGTCCCCAGTCCTGGAACCTCAGCAGAGGTGGTACCAAAAAACTAGTAATGGAAACGCAAAAAGGTCAAGTCAAGTTGATACCACGAAGTGGAAATGCGGCATTTGAAACCCCACCACAGCTGTGATCCAGCAGAGGCCACGCCCACTCAGGTCCCCACAGTCACACATTAATGGTCGTGTTTAAGGTGTTTTTGATCCAAACATCAGCGCTGAGAGTCAACAGGCTTCAGCGACCGCCTTCGCCGCACGCCGACAGTAAAACAGAGCAAAGCGTCGTAAACACTGTCATCGCTTTAAACAGAAGGAGATAAATCTGACATGTGACCGTGGCCGTTAGCGCCAACACCGCCACCCGCTGCACCGTTCACTGTAATCATGGCTGCCTGGTGAATGTGTGCGCTGGGCTTTAGAAACCCACCCACCCATTATCCTGCAGCCCACATACAGGGCACACACACACACGCACACACACACACACCTCTAAACAGTGCTGTGTCCTCCCAGGTGTCGTTGGACTGTTGTAGTTTTATTCGTTCTTTCTCGGGGTATCACGTAGGGGGGGGCTCCATCTGTTCCAGTTCAGGCTGATGGCTGCTCTAATGGGCTGGGGCTCAGGTTCACTCTGCTCACACACACAGAGCACACACAACTCAACAGCAGGACGCCTGTTCACTAAATATTAACACTACTGATATTCTGAAAGATAAACTGAAAACAAAAAGAAGAATCAGTCACAGAGTTCGGAAATATTATATATACAACATATATATATACAACAGTTTGTGATTTAGTGATTTTTGTGATTTAGTGACTTATTCCGAACATGCAATGAAATTTAACACAAATGCATTAGCAAAACATACATAATAATACAAATATCAAGAATTATAACAATCTTAGACAGAAGAAAAGAACAATAGTTCTATTTACATGCCTGAAAAGGGGTGGGAAGAAGTGCAACTTATTTAATCCCACCCCCTCACCCTACAATATTATCAATAACATATGTCCCACTTCCTTTTACGTTACTCTTCTATATATATATATATATATATATATATATATATATATATATATATATATATATATATATATATATATATATATATATATATATACACACATATATATATGCACACACACAAACACACACACACACACACTCATTCATCCATATACACATATATACATTTATATCAGTAGTGAGTTCTCATAGACTGTAAGGGAAGCTCGGCTTCCCCTAAAATTATGAAAATTAAATGTTAAATATGTATGGTTGTGTTGACATTTCATTGACTCCAAATGTGTTAGAACACGTTCATCTCAGGGACGAGTTCGTTCAGAATCAGCTTTATCACAAATCAACAGACTCGATGTTGTTCACTTCTCATACATTCCCGTGTCTCTGTTTTCTCATTCGATCTCTGCTCAATGCATTTGTCTGTAGACGCTCAGCGTCCATGCACTTCTATAGGACTGAGTGGAACAGTTTTTTTCATTGCCTCAAAACTGGACGGTAACTGGATAAATGCCACGATGTTGTCCCGCCCCCGGCGTCTCTGGGGGTGAATGGAGCTGTGGGTGGAGCTTGGCTGGGCTGGACGCCAGGCTTCCACATGCTGATTGGAGGATTTGTGGAAAGGCTGAATCCCATTTGATTGACAGCTATTTTCAGATCTACTCCTTCACTGACAGAGTTCAGTTTAATACTGTCGTGCATTCTGCTTGTGATACTGAGAGAGAAACCACTATGAAATTGCTTGTTCATTTCTTGCACTGTAAATAAAACACACTCATTGTACTTCCTTGTTTCAATTTATCATAATTTCAACATTTTCTTGTTTAGTTGGTACGATAAGGTCACTGACCATTTTCTTAAAAAGGAACGGAGGGCCGAATTTATGTTTAAATAACTTGACTTTTTTTTTTTTTAATGTAAGCCGACAATGAGCCTCCCCTCTCTGAAAGACAAGCAGCCGCCACTGGTTTATACACATACACAACATACAAATACACATATAATCTTTTACCAGTGCCTTTCTTAGTTGTGCTGGCGAATAAATAAACAAATAATAACTAACTCAAGGACGGAAATATATACAAACAACAGTGAACATTTGGTGACAGTTACTAACCCTCATCCCTATATCTTGTGAAGAACATGTTCTTATAAGTGTTTTTGAATTGTCTCCTGTTTGAACATTCCTTGTGCTCCTCCCTCAGTCTATTCCAGACTTTAACACCACACACAGATATGCTAAAACTTTTCCTAGTAGTGCGCACCCTCTGAATTTTAAAATTAAATCTACCTCTTAAATTCTAACTCCCTTCCCTTTCAGTGAATCATTTCTGTATGTTTCCTGGTAGTAGACTATTTTTGGCTTTGAATATTATTTGTGTTGTTTGTAGTTCTTTGATGTCTTTGAGTTTTAGTCACTTTGACTGTAAAAAAAAAAAGGCATTTGTGTGATCTGTGGAACCTGCCTTATGAATGATCCTTACTGCTTTCTTTTGTAGAATGATTAGTGGATGGATTGTACTGTTGTAGTTATTGCCCCAAACCTCTGCACAGTAACTTATAAATGGTAGAACTATGGAACAGTAGAGAATGCGGAGTGATTTGTGATCCAGAACCTGTTTTGTTTTATTTAATACTGTTATGCTTCTTGATCATTTGGATCGTATATATCTTATATGTGGCTTCCAGCTGATCTGCTCATCTATTGTCACCCCTAAGAATTTGATTTCTTCAGCTCTATCGATGTTTACCCCATCTAGCTGAATCTGTATTGTTCTATCATTTCTGTAATTTCCAAACATGATTGTTTTTGTTTTACCTAAATTTAGTGCTAGTTTATTTATATCAAACCACATTTTTAATTTAATCAATTCAATGCTTATATCTTCTACTAGGTGTTGTAGATCACTGCCCGAACAAAAAATATTGGTATCATCTGCAAATAAGACCAGCTTTAACGTACTTGACACTTTGCATAAATCATTGATGTACAGAATAAACAGTTTTGGGCCCAACACTGACCCCTGGGGGACACCACAAGGAATGCTCAAACATGTTGAAGAGTAATCACCCAACTTCACAAACTATTTCCTGTCAAACAGATAACTCCTCATCCAGTCCAGTACCCTTCCCCTGATGCCATACCGTTCTAATTTCATGAGTAATATATTATGGTTAATTGTGTCAAAAGCTTTTTTTAAATGTCTATGAATATTCCAATTTTATACAGTTTCTGTTCCAGTGAATTAATGATTTCTTCTGTTGACTCTATTAATGCCAGTGATGTTGATCTATTTGACCTGAAACCATATCGACTTTCATGGAGTAATTTGTGTTTGTCCAGAAATTTATCCAGCCAATTACTGAACAGTTTTTCTAATATTTGTGAGAATTGTGGGAGTAGTGAGACAGGTCTGTAGTTTGTGAACAGGTGCTTGGTACCAGACTTATGCAATGGAATGACTTTGGCTATTTTCATTTTGCTTGGAACTGTACCAGTTTGAAATGATAAATTACAGATATATGTTAGTGGTTGTGAAATTCCCTCAGTTACATTCTTCACATTCAACATGTCAATATCTTCACAGTCAGCTGATTTTTTGTTCTTACATTTTAAAACCCTTTCAACCACCTCTCTCTCCTCTACTGCTGTGAGGAACATGGAGCTAAAATTTCTCTCTATAAGACCACCACTCAGTTCCTCTGATGTTTCTGAGTCAGGCATACTTTCAGTCACCTCAGGCCCAGTTTTAAGTAAACCCCGCCCCTCATACCCCTATACACTGTAAGCCCGGAATTTGTATTTACTAAAATGCTTTAATTACAATGCACTTAAATGATGTAAGTTTTATGATGTTACTATAAAATGTTAAGTATATTCTACTAATTTGTAGACATAGTTGAAAGTACAAAAAAGTTTAAGTTGAATGGAATTAAATCACTAAGTTTTAGTCATGACCCCACCTTTTTATCTTCGCATTGCATTGTCGGTATTGGGCATGTTGTTGAAAATGTGTTATTTTTCTGTGCAGGGGTTCAGCGGGGTTGTGGTGTTAGTGTTAATTTGGATTTAATGTGTGTATGTCAGTGTTTATTGGCCTTTTTGTGTTTGTTTTTGTATTTTTGTAGAGCTGCACCATGAGTCAGAGCCATAGGAAGAACAATGGCTTTCCTGTTCATCTAAAAATGTTATAGTATAATAGAATTCTCAACATTTGTCAAATTAATAGCACTTCTTATACTGACAAATGACAGAGAGCTAACTTCCATTCATGCATTAATATTGTAAATCAAACAATTTCATAGCTGTTATGATCAGGAATAGTATCTTGAGTTTGATTATCTTAAAAAAGAAGTTGTTTAATCAATGATAAATTAATCTGGCTGCAATTGAGAAAATTACCCAGTGTAACCTAAAATGCAGAGTTGAATGGTTGGATAGTGGGGTTGATTTTACAACAGATTTAAAGTACAAATAACTTGTCTTTTAGTGTTTTCTACTTAATAGTTTAAGTTCAATACTTTTAGCATTAAAGTTGAACCTACTTAAACCAATTGATCAGTCGATCATTACTCAAATCATTTAAGTGCAATCACTTGCCTCAAATTTTTTGAGTAAACTCTACTTATCCAGGCTTACAGTGTACCACACCATATGCATGTGCAACCACAATGTAAATATAACATTTAATTTTAATTCTATAATTATAGAAGCATTTATATAAATACCTAATTTTTCTCTTCTATTTCATTTTTCATTCGTTTGTGGTTTTTCTGTCTTTTCTCTGAACTTCTTTGTCGTTTGTATTTGCTGTTATCTGTGTAACTTCCCCACAGTGGAGTAAATAAAGTCTTATCTTACCTAACCTTATCTCACTTCATCTCATCTTATCTTACCTGATCTTACCTTACCTTACCTGATTTAATCTTATCTTACCTTATCTTATCTGATGTCATCTTATCTTACTTTACCTTATCTTATCTGATTTCATCTTATCTTATCTTACCTCACCTCATCTTACCTTACCTGATTTAATCTTATCTTATCTGATGTCATCTTATCTTACTTTACCTTACCTTAGTTTATCTGATCTTATCTGATTTCATCTTATCTTACATTATCTTACTTTACCTTACCTTATCTGATTTCATCTTATTTTATCTTATCTTACTTTATCTTATCTTATTTCATTTTATCTGATTTCATCTTATCTTACTTTACCTTATCTTACCTTATCTTATCTTCTTTCAGCTTATCTTATCTGATTTCATCTTACCTTATCTTATTTCATCTATTTTATCTTACCTTATCTAAATATTGATCTGGAGGTCATATATGGCTAATCCCAAATGTGTTTTTCAGACGTTTAATGGAATATAATTCTTATAATGATGATGAAGTCCAGGGTTAGTCTGTCTGTGACATCTTCATGTTATGCAGAAACACATTTCTGGCCGTCGTTCAACCAGAACTCAGTGACAGAAGGACAGATTGGGACCATATGTCACATTTGGACACATTCTGAGCTGGGCGCCATGGTAGCTCAGCGGTTTTACTGGTTTTACTGGGAGTGAGCGTCAGGTGACTGTCAGTGCACCATGTGATGAAGCTCTCTATCAGTGGTCTGCATGTGAAGACTGGAGGTGGTGTTTACATGTGAATATGGAAGTGTGGTCTGTTTCAGAAGGGTCAAACATTTAACTGAACCTCCCTTTGCATTTAAATGTCTCTGTTCTTCAGACAATATCAGATTTAATGGGTTGATTTTCTGATGTTTTAAACCAAATGTCATGAAGAGAGGTGATCGACGCACATCCAGTAAACAAAGGTGTGCAGGATCCCAAAAAAGTAGATGGAAACAATGACATAAGGTCCGCACAACCTATGAGCTCCCAAAATGTATTCCCACATAAACTGGTGAATACATGTTTGGGAGCGCACAGGTTGAGTGGACCTTATGTCATTGTTTTCTTAAACCAAATGCTATTCACTGGACAACTATTTGTTATGTAAAAGTGGTCCTGCTGCAGAGTTGAGCCTGTAGAACTCATCTATTTTTAATATTCTGCACATATTTGTATTTGTGTGGTTCCTTATGTATAAGAACATGTTTATATAAATGTACAATTTGAAATAATAAAAAATACGGACACTACATATATATATATATATATATATATATATATATATATATATATATATATATATATGTGTGTGTGTGTGTGTGTGTGTGTGTGTGTGTGTGTGTATGTGTATGTATATATATATATATATATATATATATATATATATATATATATATATATATTAGTGCTGGGCAGCAATTAAAATTTTTTAACGCAATTAATTTCGTGGATTTCTGCGATTAATCACGTTTAATCGCATAGTTATATGGGGGGGGGGGGGCGTTGCCAGCATCAACAGCGTGTATTTCCTTTCAGTGATATTTCAGATTGGAAGTACTCTGGTGATAAAAAATAATTCCACACCGCAGTGCTTCCAAACAACTGTGTCCTTCTCAACCCCACCATCTGAAGACATTTAAAATGAAAATGTCCATGGAACAGACTGGTACTTTTCTCCATGTTTATGTCCTCACCAGTTTATTTCTGCTTGTGAGTGATTGACAAGAGTCTTAAGCCCACTAATAAGTACTAATACTTATAAGACCAATAATATGTGATGTTCAGTTGTTCAAAGCAAGCAAAGGGGGCCCTCTACTGGTCAGAATAAGTTGCACTAACATATGTTTTGTACTTGCGGTGTTCCCGTAGTCAGTTCGGACATAAGAAGGAACTAACAGACACGTTTCTTTCACTCTATTTGTATGGCCCGAAAAACGTTTGCCTGCGAGTATTTTATGTTCAGTTGTAAGAATGAATAGTATAAAATATCTCTGATGTGAACTTTTGTTGCTGGATAAAAAGACGTTGTAAATCTTAAGTTAATCTGTAAATGCTAATCGTTAGCGTGTCTATGAATTTTCCCATTCAAGTTAGCATCAAGCTAGTGATCTTTTTCCCATTCATTTAAATGTATAATGCCATGTAAATGTACTAAGGCAATGAACAGAACTAAGACATATTTTGTTTGTATGTTGCAGTTTTACGGTGAGTCTCAAGTAAAAGATTTGGAGAGAAGATTTGGGCGTCCAGCTTTTCTTGGTAAACCTGGGTCTATCTGCTGAGCAAATCGCTACACGCACACAAGCAGAGGCAGAAGAACAAGAGTTATAATAAAAGGGCATTAACGTGAGATAAAAAAAATTGTCGGCGATATTTAATGAATACGTTAACGCGGTAATAACACGTTAACTTGCCCAGCTCTAATATATATATATATATATATATATATATATATATATATATATATATATATATATATATATATGTAATTACAAAGAAATTATACAACAAACCCACAAACCTATTAAACCCCCAAGAAAGAAGAAAAGACAAACAAAACAACAACAACAACAAGATAAATAATGTTATCAACTCCTCTTTACAATACTCAGGGCTGATTAAGAGTTAATATAATGTAAACTAACAACACATTTCTCCATCAAAAGGACATAGGAGACAGCAGGACACTCTTATTGACAGTAGAGAAAAAAGGATTCCATTGTTGATAAAACAAATAATTTGTCCATGAACGGAAAGCTTAATCTTTTCCAACTTTAAAAAGAAAAGTAAATCATGCACCCACTGCACAAAGGTGGGTGGCAGAGGTTCCTTCCACTTAAAGAGAATCATACGACAGGCCAGTAGTGTACAAAAAGCTATTCAGTCACATATCTGTATTTTCTTGTTGTATCTCAGACACTGAAAAATAAATATCCATAACCCTGAAAAAACAACAATGCTGAAGGTGATCTAAGACCAGAGCACAGACCTGCATCATTCATGTAGAATGGACGTTTTATGAGGAAATCAGCATAAAACAGTCGTCCTATTACTTTGATTCTATATTTTTTTCCCATAAACTGTCAAACGGTGCAGGATGAGTGTTTCCCAGACAAACGTACAAACCTGTTTCTCCACTAATACAAACATCTACAGCTCAATACTCTCACCTCGTTCATGTCGTGTTCAACCTGAACTCCGCCTCTGTCCTCTGACTCCTTGTCCTTAATTGTCTTTTCACTCCTCGCTGTTTAGATGACGAATGGCAGAAATTACCTCCTCTGGCCTAGAATATACCCTACTATTGATTTTGTCAGACAGGATGTGCATTTTTATACTAAACTACAGCGACATGTACGACTGAGAAGAACCAGTGCAGAAGGTTTTCACCGGTAATCAAATATTGGCTGCAGAAATATCCCCTGATATTTACTTCAGCGTCTCTATTAATGCTCTATATGATGGTGTATCAGGGCCACATTGGAAAAATAAAAACACTGTCAATACGAGAATAAAATCATAATATTATGAGAATAAACTCATAATTTAGTGAAAATAATGTCCTACTTTTGTTAGAATAAAGTCATAATATTTTGAAAATAAATTCACAAAAGTCTGATAAAAAGTCATAATTTATAAATTATTACAAAGTCCTTTGACTAATGCTAATGTATTGATGGTGGGCGGGGCTAATAGGCTCAGTATTTGGTGGGCGGGGCTAATAAGCTCAGTATTTGGTGGGCGGGGCTAATAAGCTCAGTATTTGGTGGGTGGGGATAATAGGCTCAGTATTTGGGCTTTGTGCGTAAATCTCAAATGAAAGTAGAACCTCACAGAATGTTCCAAGTTCTACATTATGAGACCAGTAGGTACGACTGTATTCTGTAAATTATGATATTTTTCCCTCCTGTTTTTAAGTTATGACGTTATTCTCGTTATATCATGGCTTTATTCTCGAAATATGATGACATTGTTCTCATAATATTACAACTTTATTCTCGTAAAGTTATGAGTCTTTTTGTATTTGACTTTATTCTCATAATATTATGGGTTTTATCTCAATATATTCCAACTTTATTCTTGTAGTGACTGTTTTTATATTTTAATACACCACTGTACCTCTACATCTCAGAGGCAGATACTGTGTTTTTTACTCCATTATATTTATGTTTTTTATCTTCTTCCATCTCCAATTGTATGAATCCAGAAAGTTTGTTTCCTTCTTAAACTAAATCAACTTAAAAACCCTCTTGGGTTTATTACAAAACTGTAAACAGGACAGAACATTAGGTTTATCTTTTAAAACTTGTATTTTTTATAATTTTATAAAACTGGACTCTGTGGTTCAGGTCTGGACTTTGCGGTTCAGGTCTGGACTCTGTGGTTCAGGTCTGGACTTTGCGGTTCAGGTCTGGACTCTGTGGTTCAGGTCTGGACTCTGTGGTTCAGGTCTAGACTCTGTGGTTCAGGTGTGGACTCTGTGGTTCAGGTCTGGACTCTGCGGTTCAGGTGTGGACTCTGTGGTTCAGGTGTGGACTTTGCGGTTCAGGTATGGACTCTGTGGTTCAGGTGTGGACTCTGTGGTTCAGGTCTGGACTCTGCGGTTCAGGTGTGGACTCTGTGGTTCAGGTGTGGACTTTGCGGTTCAGGTATGGACTCTGTGGTTCAGGTGTGGACTCTGTGGTTCAGGTCTGGACTCTGTCCTCACTGGAACTGGTGATGACACTGTCTTGCAGTATGTGTGGAAATGACCAAAAATAGTCACTTGCCCAATAAAGGGTTAAATTCCTGCTTTTTCTCAGACCACAGTGACAAAAGACACTGAAAAACACTGTTTTATTCTTCTTGTTTCAAATTGTTCTTGTTTAATGTAATTTTCTGAAACTGGAATTATTATAACCCCGTCCCCTGAAGGGGAGGTAAGGGGTACTGGTTTAGGTTCAGTTTGTTTGTTTGTTTACACTTTAGCAGTACAACTATTGGTTGAATTCATACCTAACTGGGTTTGTACATTACCACTGACCTAGAATAGATCTGATTACATTTTGGGAAAAGTAGGTCAAAGTTCAAATTTTTTATGAATTTTAGCATCTTTTTTTTTTTTTTTGCCATTTACCTATAATTGATGAAATTTCAAATGTTTATAAAAACATCAATTTTGTCTCAATTTACTTCAAACCTGGCTCATATATAGAGGCAGCTGATCCTCAGCACATGCATAGACATGATGACATCAGCTGGATCCATGACAAAATAGCTACAATATGTGGGGCGGGACTTGTTGTGCAAGGGGGCGGGGCTTGTTGTGCCTGGAACCACTGATTATGAACTGAACTGGTTTTATAGTGGACTGTAATCATGTCTACAAGACTAAAAGGCTTATGACGACATTTTCTTTTTTTCTTTAAACACAACTCAGGCAGGAGGAGCCAGTGAACAAAGTAATTAGGATCATAATGTAGAATTAATTAAACCATGAGTCCTGGATCATAAAGAGTTGTGCATATTTAAATGGATGAAACTGTGGTTTTAATGTACACATGACAGAAGCATCAACAGGGGGATGGAGGGATGGATGGAGGGATGGAGAGAGGGATGGATGGGGGATGTTCACGCTGCCATTAAAGGCTCTGGAGCAGAGTAAACACTCACAGCACTGGGACTCATATCATAAACCATCCAGAGAGAACAGATGGACCCAAAACAGAGCCTGGAAAAGAAACAGGAACCTGAAGGAGGGAAGGAGAGAAGGAGTGAAGGAGGGGAGGAGAGAAGGAGGGAAGGTGTAAAAGAGTGAAGGAGTGCAGGGGCCCAGCTCCTCAGAGGCCTGTAGACCTGCCTCCAGTTTATAGGTTCTTTATGGTTCTTTGTGGTTTTTTACGGTTATTTGTGGTTCTATATTGTTCTTTATGGTTCTTTATTGTTCTTTAGGGTTCTTTGTGGTTCTTTATGGTTCTTTGTGGTTCCTTGTAGTTCTTTATTGTTCTTTATGGTTCTTTGTGGTTCTTTGTGGTTCTTCATTGTTCTTTGTGGTTCTTTAGGGTTCTACATTTAATCCCCACTTTTCTTTTTCAGCTGGAACAGTGTGTTTCCATGGTCATCTGAAATAGGATCGAACCTTTAATCAGATTAAACCAGGAATAACAGTTGTCATGGAAACGTACAGACTGACACTGGACCCAGCGCCTTCACAACAGCTCAGGACCAATCAGCTGGTGACATAAAATCAGGAAACATGAGAAGATTTCTGTCAAACTGAGGAGGTTTTGTCGTTTCTATGACGATTTTCCAGGATAAAGCTTCAAAATGTGCATAAACTAGTGTCCTCATAAGGACATGTAGACATGAGTGTGTGTGTAACAATGCTGTGTTCTGTTTGGCAGATGAAACACTGGTTCTGATTACAGTCTGAAAAGTACAGATGTGTGTGTGTGTGTGTGTGTGTGTGTGTGTGTGTGTGTGTGTGTGTGTGTGGTAATAGTGGGTTAGTGCAGTCAGGTGACAGGGCCTGTAATTACAGTCATCGAACCCCGACAACCTGTCTACAGCTTTAAACAGACAGACAGGACTGAACACACACACACACACACACACACACACAGATACATACAAACACACACACACACACGCACACACACAAACACACTCACACAAAGACACACACACAGACACACACACACACACACTCACACACAGACACACACACAGACACACACACACAAACACACACACAAAGACACACACACAGACACAGACACACACACACACACACTCACACACAGACACACACAAACACACACACAGACACACAAACACACACACACAGAAACACGCTCACACACAGACACACACGCAACACAAATACACACAAACACACCCTCACACACACACAGACACACACAAACACACACAAACACACACAGACACACACAAACACATACACATAGACACACACACACACACAAACCCACACACACACACACAGTCGAATCACTGAACAGTCAGTGTCATCGTGCTTACATCCACATGGTTGAACCAGAGCCACAGAGACAGAGAGTTGCGACACACTTGGTTGTCGTTGCTACAGTGATCACATGGTTCATGTAAGCCTCTTTGGAACAATTGGCCCCGCCTCCAGAACCCAGAAGGAGGTCCATGTTTTCATTTTTGACAGTGGGAGTCTATGGAAGTGTGGTAACTGTGTTTTCTGTAGTGCTCTGGGTTGAACTCAGGGGTCAGATGTGAAGAACAGACGGTTGTTAAAGTCTGTAATGAGTCTGTAATGAGTCTGTAACGATGGATGTGGACAGAACTGTGGATGAAATCAGATCAGATCATGTTCATGGGAGGGTAAAAACCAGGTCATAAAGCATCACAACAGCACACAACAACAACAACAACAACAACAACAACGACAACAACGAGTTCACTTCTGTCTGTTCTAGTTTATGATCCAACTGTTCAGTTACTGCATTTGTGTGATGTTTGTGTTGTGTTTGTGTTGTGTTTGTGTTGTGTTTGTGTGATGTTTGTGTTGTGTTTGTGTTGTGTTTGTGTGATGTTTGTGCGATGTTTGTGTGATGTTTGTGCGATGTTTGTGTGATGTTTGTGTTGTGTTTGTGTTGTGTTTGTGTGATGTTTGTGCGATGTTTGTGTGATGTTTGTGCGATGTTTGTGTGATGTTTGTATTGTGTTTGTGCGATGTTTGTGTGATGTTTTTGTTGTGTTTGTGCGATGTTTGTGCAATGATTGTGCGATGTTTGTGTTGTTTTTAATTACATTTATTAGTGTGTTTTTCCAGTTTGACGCAGTTTTAACGTCTATTCAGGGACGACAGACGAATGTCTTCAGGCTCCGTTAGAGTCGATGATGAACGAGCAGCGTCTGTTAAAAACAAATACAAGACCTCAAAAAGACACAATAGAAACATCCTCCTGTCCTCTTCATCCTCTTCATGGTCAGTCAGTGTCTGGTGGTCATCTTCTACTCCTTTGGTCATTTTCATCATCGGTCAGTGTCTGGTGGTCATCTTCTCCTCCTTTGGTCATCTTCATCATCGGTCAGTGTCTGGTGGTCATCTTCTCCTCCTTCGGTCATCTTCATCATCGGTCAGTGTCTGGTGGTCATCTTCTCCTCCTTCGGTCATCTTCATCATCGGTCAGTGTCTGGTGGTCATCTTCTCCTCCTTCTGTCCAGTAAAAACAGTCTGGTCAGATTCTTCCACCTCTGAGTCCTGCATCGTGTCATTACTCACATGAAGACAAGAACATACAGATGACTTTGCGGCAGAGCTTCTGGCTCCGTCGTCTGTATCAGTCGATCAGCTGATGAAGCAGAAATGGAAGGTTCCAGCTCCACATCCACAGGTTTTTAATGCGTTTGTGTTCGAGTTCATCTAATCATGAACTGAACTGAAAAGCAGACGAAGCCTATGTGGTTTGAGGATCGGAGTTTTGAAGCCGCAAGTTTTTTTTTGGAAATGTCCATATTTGGATAAGAAGGAGGAGTCAATAGAGGGCGCTAGGGCCCCGCCCCTAGCATAGTCATACTTGTGGACAAATTGTGATAAGTATATAAAATGAATCAGATTCAAATGAATCATAAAATGACATGTATATAAAATGTAGAAGTTGTTCAAGTGGTTTCAGTCTAAAATAAAGAAAATAATCTGATCCTTTCCTGGGATCATTTGTGAAATACGGCCAAATCTTGTTATTAGTAAAATCTGATTTGATATTAGCTAGAAAAGAAAAAAGACTTAGATATATACATTTAAAATAAGAATATTTTTGTCATATAAAAATTTTTTGGCAAGAAGAATGTTCTAGAAATAAGGCTTTTTTCGCTTTCTTAGAAATATTTTTTTTTGCAGTCCACTGGAAAGAGACAAATAATTATATATTATTTAAATGATGCCGTCAACTACAGATTATTGTATTTTTTGACCAAAAACTCAGTCATGGTTAAAGACGGTATGAAAGTAAGTAGTTTAGTGTGAACAGCTGATCACAGATTCAACACATGATCAAAGCAGCCTTTAGTCGGACCCAAACTCAACCTTAAAGAATGAGTGAACAAAGGGTTAAAACAGCGAACGTCTTCGTCATTCAGGTCCATTTGAATCTATTCTAATGAACTGAAGGACTGAAAAAACTGATTCCAACTGAAAAAAAGTGGATAAAGACAGTACAATGAGATTAGATGAACAGTTAGAAGTCTGTACTTTTTATTTCGTATTTGTTTTGCATCTTGTCCCATATTTATTTACTTATTTTGGTCTGGGATCGTAATGGTTTTGCATCATTTCGTCAGGTATATATTTACCTGTGTTTTTACTTCCTGGACATGTAGTGTTGCACTTGGTTTTGGATTCATTTTCTATTATCTATGGATGTATTTAGTTTAGTTTGTCTGACTTTATATCTAGTTCTGCATCACTAACCATTAAGGCTGTTATTATTTCGAAGGGGACAGGAAATAGAAGATTTTCTTCATCCTGCTCCTTTTTGATCATGGGTGTGTAAATGTCTGTTCATCTGATGATTATTGAATGTCTGCTGGTGAAATGCACAACCATGAAGCAAATAAAGGAAAGGAAATGAAAGCTGCAGATCCTGAACAGATGATGGATGAATGTTACCTGATGTCACCTCTGTACCTTCACTGTTCATTGTCCATATATTTACACTCTCCGACCTGTGCCATGATCAGCATATGCACAGCTGTAAACGGTAGTTAGCTTTTTAGTTCTGATTTGTCTTTATTTTTGATTTTGTACTTCTTTGCTCTTGTGTGCTTCTGTACTTTGCTGCTGTAAACCTGGAATTTCCCCTTATGGGACTAATAAAGACATATCTTATCTTATCTTATCTTATCTTGTTTCATCTTATCTTATTTTACCTTATTTCATCTAATTTTATCTTATCTTACTTTATCTAATTTTATCTTATCTTGTTTTATCTTATTTCATCTAATTTTATCTTATCTTATTTTATCTAATTTTATCTTATCTTATTTTATCTAATGTTATCTTGTTTTATCTTTTCTTATTTCATCTAATTTGATCTTTATCTTATTTTATCTAATTTTATCTTATTTAATCTTATCGTACTTTATCTTATTTCATCTAATTTATCTTATCTTATTTTATCTAACTTTATCTTATTTAATCTTATCTTACTTTATCTTATTTCATCTAATTTTATCTTATTTTATCTAACTTTATCTTATTTCATCTTATCTTATCTTACCTTATCTTATTTTATCTAATTTTAACTTATTTTATCTAATTTTATCTTATCTTGTGTTATCTTATCATATCATGTTTTATCTTATCTTATTATCATATCATATCATATTTTATCTTAGCATATCTTAGCATATCATATATTTTATCTTATCTTATCATGTCTTATCTTCTCCGATAGTTCAACAGATTAACAACAAACTGTGACTTTCTTGTAATAAACTGACAAACATCATATGTGTAAATTATTCAAACAGGATCAAAACATTCCGTGTCTCTCAAGACTGTTTGTAAAACCATTTTTTTTTCCCAGAATAAGCTCAGATGTGGGCGGGGCTTCAGCTCTATTCTAATTAACCTTATTACTGTGAATCCATCCTCTAACGGTCTCATAAACATGACGACAGTAGTGGTTTTTTTGTCAGAGAAAAAGAACGTTTTAACCAATAAACAGGGGTGGGCGTCAGCGGGTGAGCTGGCTGTCAATCAACGCCCACATGCAGAGATGGACAGATGGCACCCACGCCCTCACCTGTCAATCATAGCATCACATTTACTTCCACCCACATGTGATATGTGACCTGCTTCTGTATTGGCCTGGAATAAAAAAAAAACAGAACTCCATCATTTCTTTGTGTTTACTACCTGCTTTAGAGTCGACAGCATCAGCGCAGTTAGCATATAGCATGTGTTAGCATGGTGATAGACACAACAAGCCCCGCCCCTCCACATTCAGACCAATATGATCTAAAGTGGATCAGAACCAGTAAAATAAGAACAGAAGAACCTAGAAGATGTAAAATACAAACTTTTATCTACGGTTAAGAGTGAAAAAATTAAACCAGTGTTGACAGACACAACAAACCCCGCCCCTCGCACATATTTCACCCATTATAAGTAAATGGGAAAATTTATTTAAAAATTCATTAAAAAATTGAACTTTGACCTACTTTTCCCAAAATGTAATGAGATCTATTCTGGGTCAGTGGCAATCTATAAACCAAATTTAATATGAATTCAACCAATCGTTTTGCTGCTACAGACATGTGAAATTTTGCCCGTTCTAAGTAAATGGGGGACAAAAGATTTTTTAAAATTCATAAAAAATCTTAACTTTGACCTACTTTTCCCAAAATGTAACCACATCCACTCTGGGTCACTGGTGATCTATAAACCCAATTAGGTCTGAATTCAACCAATAGTTTTACTGCTAAAGTGTAAACAAACAAACAAACCGAACCCAAAACAATGCTCCTTGCCTCCACTTTGGGGGGCGGAGTCATAAAGGTTTAACGACAGAAGCCGAAAGAGGAACAGTTTGGTTCTGAATCTAAGTATCTGAGTGGAAAATAGTTTGTCACTGTTGTAATGATCAGAGTTTGAAGGTGATTAATGAAAATAAAATCATTAAGTCTCATTGAAATGGTTCAAATGTGAAAACAGACTTAAAGTGTGTCTTATATTTACAGTAACAACCAGAGAAACAGGAAATGAAGTGGAATTAAGAACAGGACCGTTTGAATCCACTGCAGTGATGACATAAATATAAAACAATCTGCATTAAAGTTGAACATGTACAGTTTGTTCCGTGTTCAGGGGAACTGATCATCTGTAGGAGGGTCCATGGAGGTCCAGGTCTACACTGAAGGATCAGACCAGTTTACTGAGGATTCCTCTGATTTATCTGGGATCACCTTAACGCACAGCCAACATCACATGTGCAAGATTATTTATACCTTTTATACCACAACAACAAACAAAAATGAGCAAAAGAATCCAAAAAAACACAAAAATGAGCAAAAGTGGAAAAAATTTGCCAAAAATATGGACAATAATGACAACAAAAAAATCTACAAAATAAATAGAAATGAGCAGAAAAAACCCAAATAAACCGACTGGTGTTTTAATGTGTGTGAGGTAAACAGATTGGATCAGCGTTAATGATGCGTGTGTGTGTGTGTGTGTGTCATTTATTGCCTTGTTCTTACGCAGTCGAACTAAAAAAAAAAAAAAAAAACGCAATAAAACAACTGTCCAAGAAATCAGACCTGCCACTGTTCACTTATTCCTCCAAACACGATGAATAATTTACACCGTTGTGTTTGTTTTGTAGTGATACATCACACACACACACAGACACACACACACACACACACACACACACACACAGTACAAGGCGATCCTGAGGTAACTGTGGAATAATTATGGGGGGATCAGTGTAATGTTGTGCCTTCCTGCTGTCAGCCATTACAGCCTAATGAGAAAGAGACGGAGAAAATTAACATAATGAACCACACACACACACACACACACACACACACATTTCTCTGTACAATGAAACTCTGACTTTGCCGTTTACACTGAAAGAACAAGAGAATTTAAGAAAAATATAAAATTATAAACATATAAAAGTATAAAAACAGAAACAGAATAATTTAACTATTACAACCAAAACAAAGTGGCATTTAAAAAAGGTATGCAAAAGAAATAGAGCATAAAAATATTTTAAAAATATATCTGTTATAAAAGCCAAGATGCCTCTGTGTGTGTGTGTGTGTGTGTGTGTGTGTGTGTGTGTGTGTGTGTGTGTGTGTGTCATCACACTAACTCCATACACAGCTGACTGCTGCAGTTTGTCATACTGATGGATTTTTGGTCAATGAACAGACTAGTGAAAACAGTAAATTGATCGGACCAATATTTTAGCAGGTATTAGTAATTTTTAACACAACATCCTTATAATCATGAATGCTTTGGCGGTGACTGCTGGACAAATGTGGTACAGCATGTACGAATACACAGCAGCGGATAAACTAGCACATCTAGAACCTGAGGATCCACACGGGTCAGTGCACTAGTGTTTATATACATATATACACACACTAGTGTGTTCATATTAATACCCATACCTAGGGGCCGATCTTAGTATATGTGTTGTTCCTGTTTTTAACTTCATTTCCCATCATGCAGTGTGGTACTGCACATTATAATGCTAGGTTCCAGGCATCCTGTAACTCTTGTTTTTCCAACCTTCTACTGGTGAAAATGCACTGGAATGTCAGTCAAACCTGTGACTTCCCACCTGTGAACTCGTACTAGATCCATGTACTCCCAGCTCTGAGTTCTGACATCACGTAGCAATGGCGTCCCCCATGGATGTGGTGTTTATGCAAATTGTTTATTAAAACAAGGTATTGCTCTGACATTATTTATCTGCAAATGTTCTGCATAATCAGCAGCTGCTCTAGCGTTAGTTAGTTTTCAGTCTAATGAGTGCAAGAGTAAATTAAAACCAGATACGTATTCAAATATACAAATAACATAAAAGGTAGAACAGCTTCTCTTGCCTTATGCGCCATTTTTCCTCCTCTGTTTCCCTCAAATAAGCAAAAAACAAACACCTTTGGCGAAAGAAATGATTGTAAATGAGCATAAAGTACAGGCCTCCATGCTGGTTTGTTTACATCTAACTCCCACAATTCCTTGCGCTCAGGCAGTTTGGAGTGACTTGCCTGGAACGTTACAAAGTCGTGAGTCGTGATTTGAAGCCGTGACTTACGGGCTCAAAAAACGTCCTAGAACGCAGCATAAGACCACTGTATCCAACATGACGAATATCTGCCAGAATACTGGTACCATCAACTGGTCTGTCTGGTTTTATGGTTTTCCTGGTTCTGATCCACTTTAGATCCAACTGGGCTGAATGTGGAACCTGGACTAACATGAGTCTGAGAGTCCTGGTCTAAAACACACACACACACACACACACACACACACACACACACACACACACACACACCCTCACACACACACTGGTTGTCAGTCTGTCCTACATGAGGCTAAAGGCTTCATTATGTCTTGTTTTTTCTGTCAGATGGTTTTAAATATGAGTCAGTCAAAGTCAGGTTCAGTCTCATTACCATGACGACGACTTAATCAGCTGACTGCACCACAACAACAACACAAACACAATGCAACACAAACACAAATCAGTGTGTCTGTGTGAGTCTAGAGCTTGTTCTGACTCCTTTGTCTTTCTTTCTTTCTTTCTTTCTTTCTTTCTTTCTTTCTTTCTTTCTTTCTTTCTTTCTTTCTTTCTTTCTTTCTTTCTTTCTTCCTCCTTCCTTCCTTCCTTCCTTCCTTCCTTCCTTCCTTCCTTCCTTCCTTCCTTCCTTCCTTCCTTCCTTCCTTCCTTCCTTTCAGTAATGACCCTACTGTTCTCCTTCAGTCTGATCCACTTCCTACTTCCATACACACTTATGTTTAATGCACAGGACACAGTGGGGACATTTTCTAAAACAAATAAAAACTCAGATCCATAAGTTTAACCCTTTAACCCCTGACATGTCTGTGGTGATCGTTCTAAATGTATGATTTATTTAGACATTCATATAAATTCAACCGTTTGTTCAATAGTTAAATTTCCAGTGGTGTTGATAGAATAGACCTTGTTCTTTCCATAGTCATCTGAGCATGCTCAGTTCACCCCCCACCCCCTGTGGAATGGGGGATAAAACACAGAGCAGTGAGTGAGACCGACTCACTATAAAAATAGACGATTTGGACTTTTTTTTTTTTTTTAAACCATTTTCCTTGTGTTTTTTTGTTTGTTTGTTTGTTTTTCCTGTTGTTTCCAGTGTTGTGGTGATTTTCCTTTATTTTTTTTTTACTGTGGTTTTACTGAGTTTTAACTGTGGAACTGATGTATGGAGTTAAACAGGTGTCAAAAAGCAGATGGACTAATTTAGAAAAAAAGAAACAAACCTAAAACTACTGGGACCAAATTCAAGTACTTGTTGATTATTTATTTTATTTTTACTTAATTTAATTTTTGCATATTTTTTCATGGTATTTATTATTTTGTAAATATTATATTCATTTTTATTCACTTTGTTGCTTCTTTTGTTTATTTTCCTGCATTTTGCTTTTAATTATTTTTTCTTCAATTTTGTTCAGTTTGTCTTATTTCGTTCATGTTACTTATTATTTTCTTGGTTTATTATTCATTTTTGTTCATTTTATTGATCACTTTGGCTGTTTTTGTTCATTTTGTTGCTTATTCATTTTTTTGACTGTGTAACTGCTGTATGGAGTTAAACAGTGGTCAAAAAGCAACTGGACTGGTTTAGAAAAAAGAGCCTAAAAGTAGTTGTGAATTTACATTTAAAATATTTAATATTCACTAATAGATTATTACATTTACAATAATACATTAACATTTTAAATCTACAAGAAACAAACTAAATTAAAGCTGCAAGCAGCATCGGGCGGGACCTCGCACCGGGCATTCTGCCTCCTGTGCTTTCCGCCTCCCTTGACCATCAACACCTCAGCTCCACTCTCATCTCTCCGTCTTGGTACCAGCTCCCACCCTTTTGTGTCCGTCCTCCTTTCATCCCTACAGAACACCTGCGCCTTGGGGAATATGTGGAGAGGGTCTCCAACTTCTGATTCCTGGGCGTGCACATCGAGGATGACCTGACCTGGAGCGCCAACACCAGAGCCATCATTAAAAAGGCACAGCAGAGACTTTAGTTTCTGAGGACTCTCAGGAATAACTATCTCTCCCAGAAACTGCTTGTGTCTTTTTATCGATGCGTCATACAAAGCATCCTAACGTACTGCATCTGTGTGTGGTATTCGAGCTGTACGGCAGCGAACAGAAAGGCGCTCCAAAGGGTCATCACCATGGCCCAGAAGACCACCGGCTGCCCCCTTCCTTCCCTGGAGGTCCTCTACAGTTCACACTGTCTCAGCAGGGCGCGGAATATTATCAGGGATGCAACGCACCCTGGCTTTCCATTTTTTGAACTTTTACCCTTTGGCAGACATTTCCGAACACTAAAGGCCAGCACGAACCCTCTAAGAAACAGTTTTATCCCAGGGCCATAACTGCACTGAATACTGCTGGACATTAATTAATTGTGTGGAATGCTGAATGTTGTCCAGAGTATATGATGTTTTATGTGTCTTTTATACTTCTAGTAACACTCTTTTTTTATGCTGCTTTTTAGATATTTATGCCGTCAGGGTTTTCTTTTTATATTTTAGTTTTTATACTCTTTTATATACATTATTTCTACTTTTTTATGGCACCTAAGACGATTGCACTTTTTAATTTCATTGTACCTGTACAATGACAATAAAGACATTCTAATTCTAATTCTTTGTGCTAAAACCACCATCATCTTTTGAGGCTTTTATTTTGAAAAGCCTGCTGTGTGTGTATGCATATGTGTGTGACAGACAGAATCCGTTTGAGTGACTTGAAATTGTACAAACAGTTGAGTGTAAAACTCATACTTTACCATTTTTAAGGCTTTTATTTTGAAAAACTTTATTGTGTGTGTGTGTGTCTGTACGTATGTACCATTCACATTTTTATCATGTCCTCATTTTTATTCTAATTTTATATATATATATATATATATATATATATATATATATATATATGTATATATATATAAATTATATACATATATATAAAATTATATACATTATATATATATATATATATATATATATATATATATATATATATATATATATATATATATATTACACACACATATATATTAAAAAAACTGGGGGTTTTACTTTGAAAGGCAATTTGCCGACTTCCTGTTGGAGAGACCTCTTTGATGTCCACCTGAGCATTCGTAGTGCTCGATGTAACAAACATTTTGGCATTGGTTTAATGTCTCTCAGACATTCCTGCTGGCCACTATGGCGGTTTCCGTGTTTTTTGACATAGGTGGCGCTAGAGAGCGCATTTTGGCACCTACGGGGTGCTTCGCCAGACCTGACATACGTGCCAAATTTGCTGAGTTTCTGAGCATGTTTAGGGGGCCAAAATCCAGTTCAAAGTGGCGGCAGAAAAATAATAATAAAAAATGAATGAATAACAATAGGGGCCTTGCCCTCTCGGCTCAGTCCCTAATTAAAGTCATAAATGTACATGAATAAACTTTATTGGCTGTAATTAAAGGTGGAATGTGTGTGGAAAAATGTTATATTTTCTGTGGGATTAAAACAGTAAATTTAACTTGAATGTTTGGAGATTAAAGTCGTACATTTATCAGATTTTTTCTAAAGTTCTAACATCAAATATTTGAGACAAAACAGAAATTCTCTGAGATTAAAAAGTCACAAATGAGAGAAAAAACACAAGTGACTGAAAAGGTTGATTTCACCCTCACAGGATATTCTGTTCGGTCTGAGTTTTTTTTTTTAAACATATATTTAAATTGATGTGAAAATGTCATCGTATGTTTTTTGAGGAGCCTCCGTGTCTTCATCAAACCTGTTGAATATAAACAGACGGTGACGCTGGTTCTCTTCATATGTACATGAACATTTATAGAACCAATACAAAACCACTGATACAGATCTGTTATAAAAACTCAACCAGAACCACAACAACAACATAAATATCAGTACAAATATGTTGGTCCCGTTCAGAATCCGAGTCTGAGGCCATGGAACATGAGCACATGGATGTTATTGCTTTTACACAGAACTGCAGAGAACCTCCTCAACCAGTGGAAAACACAGGGTTAACGTTTGGAGAACCTTCTCCTCCAATGGAAAACAAAGGGTTAACGTTTGGAGAACCTCCTCAACCAATGGAAAAAAAAGTGTTAACATTTGGAGAACCTCCTCATCCAATGGAAAAAAAAAGGGTGAACGTTTGGAGAACCTCCTCAACCAGTGGAAAATAAAGGGTTAGCGTTTGGAGAACCTCCTCATCCAATGGAAAAAAAAAGGGTGAACGTTTGAAGAACCTCCTCAACCAGTGGAAAACAAAGGGTTAACGTTTGGAGAACCTCCTCAGTCTGGGCTTTACTTGATCTCCTCATGGGTTCCTTCTGCTTTAAAGCCTAGTACTGAATAAAAACTCCACTCATTTGTAGGAGAACATTCAAATAAAAGATGAAGTTATGGTATCCACTGGGTGAAAAACTGGAACATCTGTTTATCTGGAACATCTGCGTGTGGAACATGGAAATAAACATCTAAACAGAACCGGGTTCAGGTTCCACATTCAGACCAATATGACCTACAGTGGATCAGAACCAGTTAAATAAGAACAGAAGAACCTAGAACTGATGTAAAACACAAGCTTTTATCTACGTTCAGAAAAAATAAAACAACTGTTGACTGACTGACAAAAGCCCCGCCCCTCACACATATTTCACCCATTATAAGGAAATGGGAAGATTTTAAAAAATCATAAAAAACAGAACTTTGACCTATTGTACCAAAATGTAATCACATCTATTCTGGGTCACTGGTAATCTGTAAACCCAATATGGTCTGAATTCAACCAATAGTTTTGCTGCTAAACTGTAAACAAACAAACAAACAAACAAACAAAAACAATAGCCCTTGCCTCGCCTTTGGGGGCAGGGTCCTAAAATAAAATTATATAATGAAAATGTTACATCACAAACAATCCTTTAAAATTAAGAGTATGTGAAAAAACATGAACTTGAAATGTCTTCATATAAATAAGTATAACTTTAATAACATTCTGTGTCCGTTTATTTTCACATGTTCATTGTACGTTACAGACCACAGTAGATCTACAAATACACACATTTAGCACTTTAGAGAAATTTGAGAAACATGAACATAATTACCAGAAAAAAAGAACAAAAACAACAAATATGATCAAATTAAGCAACATGAACAAAAATGAACAAAAAATTGAGAAACATAAACAAAACAATGTTAAAATGACACTTAATTCTATGAAGATGTTTCATGTTGTTCATATTTGTTCATATTTTTTTTTAAAAGACAGTTTGTAAATGTAAATATTTTCATGTATTTTTACTTTTTTTACACTAAAATAAAGTGAAAATATTCCGTTTTTATTTTCCTGGTTCTGATCCACTTTAGATCATATAGTAGAACCTGAACTAATACGATGGTTTATGTCTTCAGTGTAGTTCTTTTATTCCATGGACCTGATTGGACCCTTTATTGGTCCGGTTCTGGTCCAGGGGCCGTAGGTTGGACCCCCCTGGTCCAGTTCTAATCCGCAGGAACCAAAACATCCCAAACAATAAAAAAGAAAACAAACATTAAACCTGTTGTTTATGAATCCAGGGGGTTCGGTCTAGGTCTGTCATTCAGCTCTGGTTCATCATGTTGAGGACGTCGTTGTTTCTCTAAGGTTCTCATCGTTCTGTCCTCCCGTCACCGTGTTTGGGTTTTGGACCAAACTACAGCTCTGAGGACACGCTGGACTTCACTGATCAACATTTTCCACCTTGTTGACATTTTTTAGACCAAATAATGAACGGATTCAAAGACACAAACACTCCACAGATTCTTCAGCTCTGCTTTGAACCAACCAATAATTATTCATTTTTCCATCGTGTACATTGAACTCATCACTTTCAGACTGAACTAATTTATTTTTAAAAGAAAACTAAAAATAAATCAAATATCAATGGGATTTAGATTTTTCCTACTTTTGGAACAGAACTTAAAGGGTCCTCTCACGTAAAGAGGAAATATATAAATACATGTCATTGTCTTTATATCATATTTAACTAAGTCATAAACTATGTGGACAAAAGTCTGTGGACAAAAGGATGTGGACAAAAGTCTGTGGACAAAAGTCTGTGGACCCGTTGAATCCAGGTGTTTCTGTTCTTAAGGGTCTGGGATAAAAACAATAATGACTAATGTCAGAATATCCAGGATTAGATCAACACCATCCTCATCAGAGGAAGAGGAGGAAGAGGAGGGAGAGGAGGGAGAGGAGAGAGAGGAGAGAGAGGAGAGAGAGGAGAGAGAGGAGGAGGAGACCCTTCAGTTGTATTTGTTCTTTGTCGTTTGTTCTGATCAGTTTCAATCAGAAATAATGATGCGATATGTAGTCTTTATCGTATCAATACTTTTATCGTTCAATGTTTTCAGTCTGTTTTCAGCCTGTTTTCAGCCTGTTTTCAGTCTGTTTTCAGTCTGTTTTCAGCTTGTTTTCAGTCTCTTCTCAGCCTGTTTTCAGCCTGTTTTTAGCCCTGTTTTCAGTCTGTTTTCTACCTGTTTTCAGCCTGCTTTCAGTCTGTTTTCAGCCTGTTTTCAGTCTGTTTTCAACCTGTTTTCAGCCTGCTTTCAGTCTGTTTTCAGCCTGTTTTCAGTCTGTTTTCTACCTGTTTTCAGCCTGCTTTCAGTCTGTTTTCAGCCTGTTTTCAGTCTGTTTTCTACCTGTTTTCAGCCTGCTTTCAGTCTGTTTTCAGCCTGTTTTCAGTCTGTTTTCTACCTGTTTTCAGCCTGCTTTCAGTCTGTTTTCAGCCTGCTTTCAGTCTATTTTCAATCTGTTTTCAGCCTGTTTTCAGTCCGTTTTCAGCCTGTTTTCAGCTCTGTTTTCAGTCTATTTTCAGTCGGTTTTCAGTCTTTCAGCCTGTTTTCAGCCTGTTTTTAGCCCTGTTTTCAGTCTGTTTTCAGTCTTTTTCCAGTCTGTTTTCAACCTATTTTCAGCCTGCTTTCAGTCTGTTTTCAGCCTGTTTTCAGTCTGTTTTCAGTCTGTTTTCAGCCCTGTTTTCAGTCTGTTTTCAGCCGGTTTTCAGTCTGTTTTCAGTCTGTTTTCAGCCCTGTTTTCAGTCTGTTTTCAACCTGTTTTCAGCCTCTTTTCAGTTTGTTTTCAGCCTGTTTCCAGTCTGTTTTCTACTTGTTTTCAGTCTGTTTTCAGCCTGTTTTCAGTCTGTTTTAGTCTGTTTTCTACCTGTTTTCAGCCTGCTTTCAGTCTGTTTTCAGCCTGTTTTCAGTCTGTTTTCTACCTGTTTTCAGCCTGCTTTCAGTCTGTTTTCAGCCTGTTTTCAGTCTGTTTTCAACCTGTTTTCAGCCTGCTTTCAGTCTGTTTTCAGCCTGTTTTCAGTCTGTTTTCTACCTGTTTTCAGCCTGCTTTCAGTCTGTTTTCAGCCTGTTTTCAGCCTGCTTTCAGTCTGTTTTCAGCCTGTTTTCAGTCTGTTTTCTACCTGTTTTCAGCCTGCTTTCAGTCTGTTTTCAGCCTGCTTTCAGTCTATTTTCAATCTGTTTTCAGCCTGTTTTCAGTCCGTTTTCAGCCTGTTTTCAGCTCTGTTTTCAGTCTATTTTCAGTCGGTTTTCAGTCTTTCAGCCTGTTTTCAGCCTGTTTTTAGCCCTGTTTTCAGTCTGTTTTCAGTCTTTTTCCAGTCTGTTTTCAACCTATTTTCAGCCTGCTTTCAGTCTGTTTTCAGTCTGTTTTCAGTCTGTTTTCAGCCCTGTTTTCAGTCTGTTTTCAGCCGGTTTTCAGTCTGTTTTCAGTCTGTTTTCAGCCCTGTTTTCAGTCTGTTTTCAACCTGTTTTCAGCCTCTTTTCAGTTTGTTTTCAGCCTGTTTCCAGTCTGTTTTCTACTTGTTTTCAGTCTGTTTTCAGCCTGTTTTCAGTCTGTTTTAGTCTGTTTTCAGCCTCTTTTCAGTCTGTTTTCAGCCTGTTTTCAGTCTGTTTTTAGTCTGTTTTCAGCCTCTTTTCAGTCTGTTTTCAGCCTGTTTTCAGCCCTGTTTTCAGTCTGTTTTCAGTCTGTTTTCAGCCTGTTTTCAGCCCTGTTTTCAGCCTGTTTTCAGTCTGTTTTCAGTCTGTTTTCAGCCTGTTTTCAGTCTGTTTTCAGCCTGTTTTCAGCCCTGTTTTCAGCCTGTTTTCAGCCTGTTTTCAGCCTGTTTTCAGTCTGTTTTCAGCCTGTTTTCAGTCTGTTTTCAGCCCTGTTTTCAGTCTGTTTTCAGCCTGTTTTCAGTCTGTTTTCAGCCTGTTTTCAGTCTGTTTTCAGCCCTGTTTTCAGTCTGTTTTCAGCCTGTTTTCAGTCTGTTTTCAGCCTGTTTTCAGCCTGTTTTCAGTCTGTTTTCAGCCTGTTTTCAGTCTGTTTTCAGCCCTGTTTTCAGTCTGTTTTCAGCCTGTTTTCAGTCTGTTTTCAGCCTGTTTTCAGTCTGTTTTCAGCCCTGTTTTCAGTCTGTTTTCAGCCTGTTTTCAGTCTGTTTTCAGCCCTGTTTTCAGTCTGTTTTCAGCCTGTTTTCAGTCTGTTTTCAGCCCTGTTTTCAGCCTGTTTTCAGTCTGTTTTCAGCCTGTTTTCAGCCCTGTTTTCATTGTTTTCAGCCTGTTCTCAGCCTGTTGTCCCTCCTCCTTCCTGTAAAAGACACTGATGGTGGTTTTTATGTGACGTTTATGTCCGACCTCCAAAACGATGCAGTAAACTGTTTCCAAAGGTTTTATTTTGTTTTTGTTTTTAACCTGACGGAGGTAAAATGACGACCTTCTTTCCAACATCCACCGTTAACATCTGCAGACGAACAGACGAGAAGTTCAACCTGGACAGAAGACGTCCAATCAGGAGGAGACGGTGGTTTTACAGAAAAGACAGATGTTCCATTGAAATGTTCTAATAAATACTGATGCGGACGCTGTGAAGAGGCTGGTTTGAGTTCAGCAGAACAGTTCAGATCTGAGCCGTATGTCGATATGAGGTAAATATGAAACGTGGAGGGTCGGCCTCTGCTCCGGTCCATCTGAACAACAACACAGCAATGTTTTCAGCCTTTAATCGACTGTCCGTCCTCCGGTTTGAGTGTGTGTGAGTGTGTGTGTGTGTCTTATCCAGGGTCAGATCAGAACCATTTAGTCTCCATCTTAAAACTGGTAAAGCTGTGTTGTAAAGTATGCTGCCTTCATGTGCCGTGGGAATTCTGGCAAATACTAACGGTAAAACCTCATGTGCTAATGCTAATGCTAATGTCAATGCTAAGTGTGTGTATTAGAATGTGTAAAATGCAGAGACTGAATTTTCTTACAGCGATAATAAAATGAAGTACAAATATAAAATCTAATGCTGCCTTCATGTGCTATGGGAACTGTGGTAAATACTCCTTACGAAGTTGTAAATTGCACATGAACGCCCCCTCACGTCGTTTTCCACTGGAGAACTGGGAAAAGCAAAGAGGGATTCACGGCCAATGACAACGGATGCTTTTATTGATGTTCTGCTGCTGTTAGCTGATGATTTTACACATGTATAGTACAAACAATTATAAAAAAACAAACAAATAGTGTGTTATTTTTCATTTCACTATGACAAAAACACTTGAACACAACGCACTTGTAATTTTGAAATCACAAGTGGATTAAGGCTCGTCTTCCTGACAGCACCTGAAGGCAGCATTAGTAATACTGGTAAAGTCCAGTCTTCAGGGGTGATTTTAGTGTTTTTTCATATATTTTAACATAATTAGAAGAAGAAGAGGAAGAGCAGGGGAAGTTACTAGATTCATTTTAGAGCTTAAGTGACTTTATGTTGATTTGTATTCTATATCAGATGTGAACAATCATAACATTCGAAAATGAAACTGAATAAACAGTTTGTTTTCACTGATGAACTGGACATGTCTGTGACTGATCTGACTCTGGATAAAACCCTTTCTATGCGTCATCCGTCTGTGTGTGTCTGTGTGTGTGTGTGTGTGTGTGTGTGTGTGTGTGTGTGTGTGTGTGTCATGGGATCTGGAGCTGCAGGTCCTCCTCCTCCTCATCCATGTCGCTGGATGGTCCGTCTGGGTTTTCGGGGCTGAATCGACTCGACCTCATCTTCCCGAACAGACCTGGACTCTGCTGCTGACGTCGAAGTCTGAACAAAAACAGACAAAAATCAACAGGATTCACTGAAACAGGTCAAGAAAACACAAAGTAAAGCATGTTAACATGAAGTAAACATGACAAGAACCCACAGGAACAGAAGAAAGAACCATTAGAGTCATCAGACCTAGAAGTTAATGACTACATATGTATAATTATCCTTAAAAACACTATATAGTTGAATACCTGAATCATCTGTTGTGTGTCTGTCAGTGTGTATTCACCTACAGACACTAAACCTCTGAGTTGGTTTTCTATTGGCCTCTTGTTTTAATGTAGGGATGTTTCTAACCCTTGGGTTTGTATTTCCATGTGGGGGAAAAAAACTATATAAAACAGTTCCAGTGTCCCTGTACATCAGCATCTGTTCTATGTGGATCAGAACCAGTTGACTGTGTGAGGTTGTCAGGTTCTGTTCTATGTTCCAGTCCAGTGGTCTGGATGCACATCAATCTAACTATAGAAGTGGGCGGGACTGTCACTGGAGGAGAACTGACCTCATCCAATCACAGTCCATATATGACTTCTATCAGTGATCAATAGGAACTAGACTGATATCTGGAACCATTTACATGTTCTAAACCATCAACAGATGGACCAGTAGAAGGAAAGAACCAGTTAGAATATTTTTAAAAAATGAACAAATTACTCAAAATGGACAAAACAATCAATAAAATGAAAAAAATGACCAAATAATCAACAAAATGGACAAAAATGCACAAAAAATGAACAAAATAATTTAAAAAATTAAAAAATATTCAACAAAATGAAAAAAATAATCAACAAAATGAATAAAATAAGTCCATATATGACTTCTATCAGTTATCAATAGAAACTAGACTGATATCTGGAACCATTTACATGTTCTAAACCATCAACATATGGACCAGTAGAAGGAAAGAAACAGTTAGAATAGGTCAACAAAAATGAACGAATTAATTTAAAGAAAACAACAAAATGAACAAAAATTTACAAAAAATTCCACAACATGAACAAAATAATCATTATAAGTCAAATTTTTAGTATTTCAAAAATGTCATGAAATATTACAAACATCAACATTTCTCGGCGGAGATGATACCAAAAAACTGGTACCGGGTACCAGATTCCAGGTCCTTTTTCGTAATGGAAACGCAAAAAGGCCGAGCTGAGTCGAGTCGAGTCAAGCTGGTACCACGCAGTGGAGACGCGGCATAAGAGCAGAACCAAAGACACGACAATAAGTAAGTAAGTAAGTAAGTAAGTAAGTAAGTAAGTTAAATTTTATTTATAGAGCACTTTTCACAGACAGAGTCACAAAGTGCTTTATCAGTTCAAATCAGAATCAACAATACAGGCTTCACACATGGAATGAAGCAAATCATTTTCTGGAAAGTACACCACATGTTTGGACCGTGTGTTTTAAATGGTATATAAGTATATATAAGTATATTTTGGATGTGAGGTCAGTGTCGTTTCCGTACAGTTTGCGTTCACTACCATCAACTCCACACCTTCAGGCTCCCATTGTCCGACCCATTCACACCAGTCTGTCTGCAGAGCTTTAGTAGACTAAGGCCATTCTCCTCCAGTTCAGACTCAGAAGCTTCTGGAGGTTGAACCTGTGAACTGATGAACTAAACACACGGTGTCTGATCAGAAGGTAAAACTGTATAAACTAGTCTGATGAACCTGAACAGACTCCAACACAGGTCAGTCCAGGTCACACTAGAACTGTTCACCTCATATTTTCTGTTGAATACTGTGACCCTCTACTGACCTAACTGTACTGTTTGATGTATTTTATGTTCATGAACATGTGAAAAAGAAATAAAAAAAAAAAAATCCATGTAATTCGCCGACAGGTGCTGAGTGGGGATAATATAATTTGAGGTTTCAGCCACCCTCACTATTAGTTAGGGATGCATCCCTCACTATTAATAAGACAAAACTAGGAAACCAGTCCAGCCTTGTTTATGCTGCAGTAAAGTAATAACATCCTCAGCTCATAGAACTGCAGACGACATTATAGGAACAACCTTTTCCACAGATGTCAGTAAAATAAATCCAATTTGACACAAAAAAAGAACTATTCACCTCATGATTGAATAAAAAGTGACAGCCTTTATAAGTACTGTTTTCAAATGAATTTAAAAATAATCGTAGTAATCATGAAACTGCGATTATGTCTCTGATTATATTTGTAACACCAAAATCTCTAATCGTTACATCTGTTTCTGATGTGTGATGTACGTGTTTATATTCTGTTACTGAGAACAAACACACGTCAACGTAAAGAAAAGATTCCATTGGTTCAAAAAAAGCTGAATGAAGGAACGTTTGGGTTCCACACTCTGAAGAACACACCGCTTTGTGTCAGTGTCTGAGGCCGTTACCATGCCGACATGCCTGTCACTCCTCCACATAGCGGAGCAATGAGAGAGCCCTCTGTTACTACGGTAACCTAGGACTGGGAGCTCAGCGATTGGCTGCCGGGCGCCACGGCAACGACGCGGAGAAAACGGGGAGAGTGCAGAGAGAGAAGAGAGGAAGAAGAAGAGGAGATGGAGGAGGAGGAGTGTGTAGAGCTGATAGAGCGAGAGAGGAAGAGAGTGACACACACACACACGCACACACACACACACACACACACACCTCCAGATAACTGTACAGACACTCCAAACACAGCGTTTTGACGTGTGTGTGTGTGTGTGTATGTGTGTGTGTGTGTGTGTTAGTGTATATGATATGAAGCTGACGTCCTACTTGTAGCTGCCAGACTCATCCTTTACAGTACAGATAGGGATTAGCCTTTTACTGTGTGTGTGTGTGTGTGTGTTAGCGTGTGTGTAGGTGTGTGTGTTAGTGCGTATGTGTGTGTGTTAGCGTGTGTGTGTATGTGTGTGTTAGCGTGCATGTGTTAGCGTATGTGTATATGTGTGTGTTTGTTAGCGTGTGTTTGTGTGTTAAATCTAATCTAATCTAACCTAATATAGTCGAATCTAATTTAATCTAATCTAACCTAATCTAATTTAATCTAACCTAACCTAATCTAATCTAGTCTAATCTAATCTCGTCTAGTCTAATCTAATTTAATCTAACCTAATCTAATCTAATTTAATCTAACCTGATCTAATCTAACCTAATCTAATCTAGTCTAATCTAACCTAATCTAGTCTAATCTAATCTAACCTAACCTAACCTAACCTAACCTAACCTAATATAATATAATCTAGTCTAATCTAAACCAATCTAGTCTAATCTATTCTAATCTAGTCTAGTCTAATCTAATCTATAGTAATCTAACCTAATCTAATCTAGTCTAATCTAATCTAATTACATGTTGTATGTTCAGATGCTTGTTCTGTCTTCTGTCTAAAAACCTAAATATTAACAATTATAAAGTGAGTGTTAATGATAAACAGTGTTGATTCTGGCCTTTTCCTTTTCCATCAGCAGGTTTTTGATCCTAACGACAGAGAAACCCCTCCTTTGACATCATAGATCATCAGTAAAAATAGGACCAATGGCCCTGTAGTTTACCGGCCAAATTAAAAGCTTTGGGAAATGTATCCAGATGCCATTTATTATCACCCAGTTATGTGTATTTATTATATTACAGAAATAGCCCATGTTTTGGTCATATTCCAATGAGATCTGTAAAAAATTCAAATTCCAACTTGATATAATTTAAATTTACTGATTTATTGTATCAGTCCTCTTCCTATCTCTTATAATGAGAACATTTTTCAAAGTCGTACCAAATCCAGAATCAGATCTGGATCAAAATAATTTCAATACCTTGCGCTGATATCATCATAAAGAAGCTGTATACCAAGTTTGAAGTCAATCCGAATTGTAGTTTTGGAGAAGAAGACGATTAAAAGTTTTGTAACGGACGACAGACGATGACAGACGACGACACCGGGCGCTGCATGACGACAATAGCTTACAGCCTATCGGCTGGTAAGCTAATAAAAAAACTGATGTATTTTATTACCGTCCATTTGTTGTTCATGAACAGGCAGTGAGTTCAACATGTGGTCTGAGTTCCTGACAGTCCAGACGGAGCACTTACCAAAACTAATATTGTTTCCATTAGAACACAGAGTGACGGCTGTTCATACCCACATATTGGTTTTCATTTAAAACCCACTCATTCAGATGGAACACACAGGTTTATTTGGAAATGAGGCACAGAAGTGGACTGGGATATTCAATAACAACCACGCTGAAGTCAAAGAAAAAAACAAAGGACAAAGCATCTTTAATATGTGAACTTTTACCTGGAATCAGGGGTTAAAGGGTTAACTTTAAACACTAAAGGGACTCACCTGGACTGTAAATGTTCTAGTTGTACCTGCAGGTTCTCAGTCTGTTCCACCTGTTCATCCAGAGACCTCTGCAGTTTCCTGGTCTGGTTATGGGACTCATCCAACTACACACAAACAAACAAACAAACAAACACACACAGACACACACACACACACACACACACACACACACAACTGTATAAAACACAATCATCTACAGTGTTTATTAGAAATGATATGCCTCTGATTAAATGGACTACATCTTATATATGACCTGGAAACTAACGACCAAAGTGTTTCTTTTATCTGATGCTTTCATTGTAAATATAAGTGTTCTTCCACATATATGTTGGTTTGTGTCCATTTATCCCGTAGATTTATAAATGTTCCACTGACAGAACCTGTACAGTGAATGTGCTGTCATGTGCAGACAGTCAAACTGAGACAAACAATAAAACTCATTCTAACATTAATGCTCAGAACGTCATATTTTATCCTTTATTTCCACTGATAAATTGCTGCTGCTACTGTATATTATATATTATATATGCAATATTTATACATATTCAGAGATTTTATATTTATTTTAGTGGTTTTTAATAACAGTTTTTATTCTATTCTATTGTTGTTAGCTATTTTTAATCTACTTTTATCTAATGCTGTCTATGTTTTAAACTGAAACTACAGACAAACAGCATTTTTTACCTAATTTTTCAGTATTAGTGACTCTAACTTGGTAAAGTTCAACTACTTTTATTCTGGAGGTATTTTACTTGTACACCAGTGTTATAGTAGATAATAGGACAAAGGGTCTGTAGGCCTGGACTACACTAATACACATAATGTTTATTCATATATATATATATATATATATACATACATATATATACACACAGGGTGGGGAAGCAAAATTTACAATATTTTGAGACAGCGATTGAAAGACACTGTATGACCAATTAGTTTATTGAAAGTCATGAGAATTTATTTTCCAAAAGAAAATTTACATAATAGAAAATGTTTTTATTCTATGTGTCCTCCTTCTTTCTCAATAACTGCCTTCACACGCTTCCTGAAACTTGCGCAAGTGTTCCTCAAATATTCGGGTGACAACTTCTCCCATTCTTCTTTAATAGTATCTTCCAGACTTTCTCGTAATAGTTTTGCTCATAGTCATTCTCTTCTTTCCATTATAAACAGTCTTTATGGACACTCCAACTATTTTTGAAATCTCCTTTGGTGTGACGAGTGCATTCAGCAAATCACACACTCTTTGACGTTTGCTTTCCTGATTACTCATATGGGCAAAAGTTTCTGAAAAGGTATGGATAATAGTGTTAGGTATGATTATGACATCAATATATGTTTGGTTTCAAAACAATTGACGTAGTGCCTGCTGAGAAAAAACAAGTAAATGTTCATTGTAAATTTTGCTTCCCCACCCTGTGTGTGTGTGTGTGTGTGTGTGTATATATATATATATATATATATATATATTTATATATATATATATATTTTTTTTTTTTTTTTTTGTGCAGTAGTCATTACTCACGGTCTATGATCTATTATTTGACTGGTCTTTACTGGTTTTAGATCAAACTGGGCTGAATGTGGAACCTGAACTAACATGAGTTTAACATCCATAATAGAAACAAACTGACTCTAAATAAATATAAACTTAAGCATGAAAATGTGACGTTCAATTAGAGACAGTAACATACTTTTAGGTTCAAGTGTTAATAAACAGGTGTCATTTTAGATTTTAGATTAGATTAGATCAGATTAGACTAGATTACATTAGATCAGATTAGATTAGACTAGATTAGATTATGTTAGATAGAACTTTATTGATCCTTTGGGCAGAACCTTCAGAAAATTAAAATTCCAATAGCAGTGCAAACACCAAATATAGACAAATAAAAAATATAAAAAGTAAATAAAGAAAATATTAATATAATAAATATAAAACAAACAGTAGTGAAAAAAAATAGGCAATTGCACATTAGAAAGTACTAATAGAAACAACACGTAGTAAAGGAGTAATAAAAATAAACAATAATACATAGCTAATAATGTTATATATAATATTATTATGTTGTGTATATGTGTAAGTATGAATATTTATATATAATTCTTATTTTTATGTTTAACAGTTCCTAATTATCAGTCTGACTCCGTCCTCCCTCATGTCCGTCTTCGTCCCTACCTCGTCCTCAGCCTGTCCCAGCTCCTTCTTCAGCTCCTCCACCCTCAGTCGTAGTTTCTTGACTTCGTTTTCGTGACCCTCCACCCTCCTGTTGGCGTGGACCAGCTCTGCCGTCTTCTCCTGGAACTGTTTCTTCAGTTTGGCGTGGACGTGGCGGAGGTCGGCCAGTTCCTGAGGACACACAGAGGACACGGACACTTACTGCCAAAGGAACTCTGCTGGGTTGGACCTCCTGCTGATTCACCTGCACTCGTCTGTTTCACAGCTTTTATCCTGTTCCATAAACGTTAATTTGAGCCTTTATGGACAGCAAACATAATCAGTAAATTAAATGTAGAAAAATACCTGATTTTCACTTAATGGAAAATACTGGCCATAGTATTGGAAGAAATGATGATAAATCACTAAAGAAAAGTTAAATATAGAAAAAAATAATAATTTGGGAACTGATATAAAAGTAGCGCTGGGTCTTTATGGGTTGATCTGAAGTGGGTCAGAACCAGTAAAATAATAAGTGAAAAAAGTCAAATAACATAATGAAAATGTTTACATCTACAAATTATCCTTGAAAAAATGTGAATAACATGAACAAACTGAAATGTCGTAAGAAAAATAAATACAATTTTACTAATATTCAGCCTCAGTTAATCATTTATACATGTTCATTCTATTGTACAGATACAGTGGATCTACAAATACACACAACATTTAATAAAAGACTGAATATTGGTACAATTACACTGATTTATACGAAGACAGTTCAGTTTGTTCATATTTGTTCTGTTTATTCACATTTTTTATAAAATGACAGTTTGTAAATGTAAAGATTTTCATATGATTTGACCATTTTACACTAAAACAAAGAGAAACCTTTGTATTTGTCATTATTTATAGGTTATTCTGTTATTATTTTCCTGGTTCTGACCCACTTCAAATCATATTGGTCTGAATGTGGAACCAGAACTGAAATGATTTTTACACCATTGATTCTTAAAATCTACGGTGTAATTTTTGTATTTCACAACTCCCATCAGAGACAAGATACAGGACCATCAGAGGATGAACAGGACTGGAAACAGGTTCTACACAGAACTGTAATAACTAAACACATGGAATAACCAAAATGAGCAATAATTAGTGCTGTCAAACGATTAAACTGTTTAATCAGATTAATCACAGGATTGCTGTGGATTAATGTCAATTAATCATGATTAAATATCATTCATTTTTAATCCATATTAATCGTGTTTCATTTTTCATGAACAAACAGACTCAATACAGAAGTGAATATATCTGCATTTAATGTGTTTGTCCAAACTGGACTGTTAGCTGTAGTGTTAGCAGAATCCAGACTAACGTATGTTTGGTGTTAATGTGGTATTTGAACCTGGAAGTGCTTCAGTGAAAAGAAAACTCCTTTCTACAGATTGTGCTCTGGGGCGCCGATAAGGGGGGGGTAAACATGACGAGTTAATGGGGCCCAGCATTCCCAGGGGGGCATAGAGCAGTGGAGGGGGTCCAGTGGATACAGGTTAGAAGGTGTGAACGTCTGGTGTAAGATCTGGTGGACAACAGGTACAACAGAGGCACAGAAGCAGGAGTCAGACAGTCAAAGGGTGTTAAGTTTCACGCCAGTTACGGAATTATAAGTAGTGCTAATTCTTAACTCCAGTCCCCAGTTGGGCTCTTCCACAACATTGCAGTACAAAGGAAACCTCCTAAAGTATATGTGGCTCCTCTTCATATTCTACTGTCTTTATTATGAGTTTGTTGAACCACATTTTGATGCCGGACCTGACATGAAGGAACAGGGGCAAGAAAAAGAAAGAGGGAAGAGAGAAGAAAAGAGTGAAGGGGGGAGAAAAAGGAAGAAGAAGGTGGTGAAGACCCTCACAAGAAAATATCAACAATACAAACAATAACACTTTCCTGAATGGACCCCCTGTGGTGGTCTTCCAAACAGGTGTGTGTTCTGTTCATAAGGCTGTACTGTGGGGGGGCTGCGGTTGTGGTCAGGTTTGAACGGACAAAAAAGCTCCAGTCTAAAGGATTGCAGTGGGATTAGAGAAGGAAAGGCTGCACTTGGAGCTAATAGCATCATCAATAATGTACTGTTGTCACTCAGTGCACTTTCATGTACTTTGGATCGGCCTCCCTCTACCGTCTCACACCTAATGCCCCCGCTGAGAGCGCCGCTTCCAAGAAGCTATTTGGTACTTATATGCCGATATGGTGGAGAGAAATGAGATATATACAGGAACAATAAAAGACAGACCAGCGGTGGGAGATGGGAACACTGAGCTGTTAGCAGCAGGGTGATAACGAATTCATTTATTCATGTATTTATGTCTGTATGTTCTATTCATCTGCATCTAATCTGTACTGAAGTGGGAAAAACTGGAACCTCTGAGCTAAAGATACAAGCTTTACCTCCAGCTATTCATGTGACATATAGAGTTTATTAGATTAGAAACGTCCTGTGTTAATTGTTGGAATCCTTTCAGTGGTTCTTGATAGTACTGATATTCTAGGATCAAACCAGAACCAGAACCAGAACTTAAAAACAAATCAACGCCGTGTAACCACAGACTGGATCAGTCACTGAAAGAAGAATAAAACCAGGATAAAAAAGGGTAAAACTACAGTAAAAGATGGAAAAAATGAACTACAAGGTAAAAAAACCAAAGCAAAATATGTTACACCCAACTAAAGGCCAGTTAAACTAGGCTAAATAGTAAAACCAAACTAACAGATGGTTTGAACAGACTAGATGTTGGTGAAACTGAATTAAAAGATGGAAAAAATGAACTAAAAGGTAACAAGCGGATCCAGGCACAACAAGCCCCGCCCCTCACACGTACTGTAGTTTATTTTAGCATCGATCCAGCTGATGTCATCATATCTGTGCGTGTGCTGATCTCAGCATAGACACATTTGACCCATTATAAGTAAATGGAAAAAAAAACATTTTAAAAATGCATAAAAATTTTGAACTTTGACCAACTTTTTTTCTTATTTTTTATATTTTAACTTTTTTAAAACACTGTTACAGCACAGCAAAAACAATAACAGAGCACAAAACAACAAGGTGGGTGGGGTGGGGGGGTTGCTGTTCCATGCACTGGTACCAAGAATTATTGTCCTGGAATATGGTCCATTTCTTCCATCTTCCATTAAAAGTTCCCACCTTAATCCTCAGATGAAACGTTAATTTGTTCCATGCTATACATTTCCTCCATAATGTCCAACCATTACTGTGGTCGTAGACGGTCACTTTTTAACCAGTTCCTTGCGACAATCGTTTTGCAGCAAGAAGTAATATTTTAAGTAAGTGTCTTCTCTTTTAGTTACATGCTCAGGTATTAGACCCAGGTAGATGGTCTGATAGTTGGGGATCCACTGGAATTTTATAATTTAAAATGACCTCCACTGTCTGAACAACACGGTTCCAAAACATTTACATTTTTACACATGTTCAAAACATATGGGAGTGGTTGGCGTTCATGTGACTACACCCCCTCCTGCATTGCTGCTGTTTTCCTAATTGTTTGCTTTCTTATTTTTTGAACATTCTTTTTATTGAAAATTTTCAAAGTTATACAGTCCAGCACAGCACACACAGGTTGCACGAAACACACAGCAAATCCAAAATATACGTCCACAGCAGTGATCTGAAAAGTCAACACTAAGTCTGTCTCAGGTAGTTGCAGTCTTAGTTCACAGATACTCCAACACTTTGCCAAACTCCGCTGCAAAGACATCCCTTCGATCATCAATACAAAGTCATAGTCTTTCCATAGAAACACAGTCTGATGTCAAAGATTTCCACAGATGCATTGAAGGAGGTTCTTCTCCTACACATCTGGTCTGTTTGCTTTTTATGTTTACTTTAACCTACTTTTCCCAAAATGTAATCACATCTATTCTGGGTCATTGGTAATCTATAAACCCAATTTGGTCTGAATTCAACCAATAGTTCTGCTGCTAAAGTGTAAACAAACAAACAAACTGAACCAAAAACAGCACCCCTTGCCCCCCCTTTGGGGGGCAGGGTAATAATAATAATAATAATGATAATAATAATGGTAATAATAATAATAAAAAACACTATCTTCTATTTGTATCACTGCTTTCCTTTGATTCTAAAAGTTGTTTCTTTGTAATTCTCATCCCATCTGGTCACTTTCTAATGCTTTGGTCACAGTTTTCCACAGTGACTCACTTCTCCCTCTAGTGGTCACATAAATCCTCCACCCTGTCCCTGTAAATGCATTCTGTTCATATCTCTATAATCCAATACACTGGAGTCGATGACAGAACTATAGATCTGTTTATTTTTAACACTGTAAAGAAAATCGGAGGTCATTTTGAATATCTGACAGTAGATATAAGAGCTGTGGTCCCTTTAAGACATGCTCTGTAAACTCCCCATCCTTTGTTGAATATTGACATGATAAATAAGGCCAAATGCCAAAACACACACACACAAACAGCAGAGGGGGATAATTAAAGAGGATGGGAGGGGGCGGGGTCTGGGGAGGAAGACTGTGATGAAGGCATGAGGAGACAGATGAGGAGCAGCGTGGGGGGATGATGGGTAATTGGACGGCTGGTATTTCCTCAGGACAATAAAGGTGAAGCAGGAGAACAAAGAGGAGCTGACAGAACGCAGCTGCTTACAGAAGAACAAGACGCAATTCAGAGACAGGAGAGGAAACTAATGAGACGAGCCGCACGTCTGACATGACATTTGACAGTTTAGGAAACGGAGACGATGGAAACCACAGATGAACAAAGAGATGAACATTTACAGACAAGGAAGGGGTAGTTCTAGGTGTTCCATAGGTTCATTATCCTCCTCAGATGCACCATCGATTAGCATCAGAGCAGAAACATCTAGAACCAAACTTTAACCCTTTAACGCCTGATGTGTCTGTGGTGACACACGTTCTGAATGTAGGACTTATTTAAATATTCATATAAATTCAACTGTTTGTTCAATAGTTAAATTTTCAGTTGTGCTGATAGAATAGACCTTGTTCTTTCCATAGACATCTGGGCATGCTCAGTTCAAGCCCCACCCCCTGTGGAATGGGGGGGTAAAAAACAGAGCAGTGAGTGAGACCAACTAACTATAAAAATAGACAGATTGGGCCAGCGCCAGCAAAAACATAACCTCCTTGGTGGAGGTAACTACTGGGACCAAATTTAAATACTTATTTATTTTTTTAAATTTCATTTAAGTTTTTTTTTGCATATTTTTTCATGTTATTTATTATTTTGTAAATATTTTATCAATTTTTTTTCATTTTGTTTTTGTTTTTTACATTGTTTTTTATTTTATTATTTTTTCTTCATTTTTGTTCAGTTTGTGTCTTATTTTGTTCATGTTACTTATTATTTTGTTGGTTTATTATTCATTTTTGTTTATTTTATCGATCACTTTGGCTGTTTTTGTTCATTTTGTTGATATTTTATTCTTTTTTTTTTGACCATGGAACTGCTTTATTGAGTTAAACAGGTGTCAAAAAGCAGCTGGACTAATTTAGAAAAAAAGACCCAAGATTAAAACTACTGGGACCAAAATGAATGTTTTTTTTTTTAAACTTCATTTGAGTTCATTTTTCTCATATTTTTTCATGTTATTTATTGTTTAGTAAATATTTTATTAGTTTTTGTTCATTAAATTGTTTATTTTTCTACATTTTGTGTTTATCATTTTATTTTTTCTTTAGTTTTTGTTCAGTTTGTGTCTTATTTTGTTCATATTACTTACCATTTTGTTGGTTTACTATTCATTTTTGTTCATTTTATTGATCACTTTGGCTGTTTTTGTTCATTTTGTCACTCATTTTATTCTTTTTTTTTTGACCGTGGAACTGCTGTAGGGAGTTAAAACCATATTCTGAGAGTTTAACGACTGAACATTTACTTAATTAACTGAGGAAATCAATGGAGACATCATTAATGGTAGTCTGACTTCTACTCTTTTGTGATATTAATTCTTCATTCTTTTCATATCTTTCTCTATGGCTTCATCAGCTCAGTTTCCCCATAAGTTCATTAAAGTTTCATCCACTTTGCGGACAGGAAATCCCAAAATATCCACATCCTGAGAAATGTGACACTCAGAAAAAAAAAAAAAAACTGCTGGTGTGAAAACAAAACCCACTATAACCAGTATCACAGTGGGCACCAGTGGGTAAGAAAACACCAGAACACACAAGAAAGATGGAAGATGGAGATTGACAACAAGGAACCAAAGAAAAGATTAATATGTGAACCTTTACCTGGAATCAGGGCTCAGGGGTTAAAGGGTTAATATGTGAACCTTTACCTGGAATCAGGGCTCAGGGGTTAAAGGGTTAATCCTGGTTCTAGACACTTCTCTTATCTGACAGGTCTACTTCTATAAACACACATAGAGGCTGAAAACCACAGAATTCCCCCCAGTTTTATAATTTCAGGGCAATGTAATGAATGTCTGAGAGGGGAGTGAAGGGGGGGGGGGGGGGGGGGTATCATCAACTCTATTACACACCAGGGATTGCTGAACAATCTCTACGCATTAACATTTGTGTATCTGCATCTATAAATGTGTGTGTGTTTATTAAGTGCATGTGTTTATACGATTACACATTCATCCATTTGTTCAGAATCTGGGCCTGTGTGTGTGTGTGTGTGTGTGTGTGTGTGTGTGTGCGTGTCTGTATGTGTGTGTCTGTGTGTGTATGTGTCTGTATTTGTGTGTGTGTGCGTGTGTGTGATGCCACGCTGCCTGGTAAATGTTTCTCCTTGACTGGAAAGACCCTGAAGTCTGCCACTGCATCTGTTCCACTAAATCAAAGACACACACTCTAGTTTTAAAGCCTTTAAGGAGCTTTACATCGACTCACACACTTAACGCCGTTTCACACCACCGGTACGTTTACACAGAAATTCACCAAAATTCACTGAACCCTGGGGTATTCAGCCCACAGAGGCCCTTCCTAAACACCAAATGCGCAGAATCTACACAGTGTCATAGTAATAGAAAAAATATTTTAGATTCAGTTTGTTTTTAACTTTTTTTTTAAAAAACATTTTCCTGTTTTTCATCAACTTGAGCCAAAAAGAAAAATAACAAATACTCAATAACCGTCAAATTTTTAACCCTTTAAATGCCATGTTTGTAATGTAAACAAAATGTAATTCGTCTAGTACCTGTCAAGTATCTGTCTACTACCTGTCTAATGTCGGTCTAGTACCTGTCTAGTATCAGTCTAGTATCCGTTTACTACCTGTCACGTATCTGTCTACTACCTGTCTAGTACCTGTCATGTATCTGTCTCGTATCTATCTAGTATCTGTCTAGTACCAGTCTAGTACCTGTCTAGTATCTCTAGTACTTGTCTAGTATTTATCTAGTATGGGTCTAGTATCTGTCTAGTATCTCTCAGGTATCTATCTAGCACCTGTCTAGTATCAGTCTAGTATCTGTCTAGTACCGGTCTAGTATCTCTCTAGTACCTGTCTAGTATCTATCTAGTATCGGTCTAGTATCTGTCTAGTACCTGTCTTGTATTGGTCTCGTACCTGTCTAATATCGGCCTTGTATCGGTCTAGTGCTTGTCTAGTATCGGTCTAGTACCTGTCTAGTATCTATCTAGTATTGGTCTAGTATCCATCTCATACCTGTCTAGTATCGGTCTAGTACCTGTCTAATATCGGTCTCGTATCGGTCTAGTACCTGTCTAGTATCTATCTAGTATCAGTCTAGTATCCATCTCGTACCTGTCTAGTATCGGTCTAGTGCCTGTCTAATATCGGTCTCGTATCGGTCTAGTACCAGCCTAGTTTACAGACGTAGAGGCAATACAACCTATAAAAAGGCGCTTCAGCGAATGATATTTCATGGATGTGTATAAACAGGTACACAATGTGGGAGGAGTCTCACAAAACAGGTTAATGTCCCCATAATGCAGGCTGCATGTACATACACACGGCCCTAGAATCCCATGTACCCATTCATCACTAAGACAAACAGGGCTGTTAATGTGAGGAAAATAAGTGAATCACACAGAAATAACGGATGTCTACGGTGTACAGAGAGAGCACATGACACATTTATATCTGCACCCCCACACACACACACCAACCCCCCCACCACCACCCCCCAGAGTCATTAGAATACTCCCTTCCCCCCGTGCCATCCTGAATTTAGCTTTAATTTAGGCACTAACGTCTGTTTCTTGGACACACACACAAAGCAAACAGTCCAATTGGGTTTAGAATCACATCAGCACAACGCAAACCTGGAAAATAATACCCACAATGCATTAGGGCTCACATGCTTTATGACACAGAACTGTTTCTATTCTTTCTGCTGCTCCACATCTGAGTATGTTTGGACTTTGGTTCGAATTCCAGTGTGTTTTTATCTGTACGGTCCACAGGTTATGGGGTACGGTGAAGAAACAATATCTATATAGTTTGTTCACAGGTTGGAGAAATTTATGTTCTGGATTTTTGATGAATTTTTGTAAATATTCTAAATGTTCCTTTCCTTCTACTGGTCCATATGTTGATGGTTTATAACATGTAAATGGTTACAGATACTAATATAGTTCCTATTGATCACTGATAGAAGTCATATATGAACTTTCATTTGGGTCCATGACCTTTGACCTTGAAGGGTCAAACTAAAGGTCACCAATGTCTAGATCTTCTTCTCCAAAACTACTGGTCGGATTCATTTAAAATTTTATATGTAGCCTCTTTGAGACAATGTCTACAAAGATTGTTCACAGTTTTTTTTTTTTTAAACTTAATTTTTATTAAATTTTCTCTTTTTTTTTCAGTACAGTACAATTACACATTCAATTACACAGTTCAATTAATTTCTTTTCCCCCTACACAGCTGCAAATATATTCTCATACACCTCCACAGACACATATAATAAAATTTAAGAAAGCAGTAATAATTATAGCAAACAATAATTACTTCAAAAAACAAAAAACAAAATAAATAAATAAATAAATAAAAATAAAAAAGGCTGTAGATATAGATCTTCGACAGAGGTAGATTGACAGCACTTTGATAACATGGAGTGTTCTTGCAACACCAGTAAATATTATTGCAGTAGTAAAGGTAACATAGGTTCCCATCTTTTAGTAAATATGGTTTTCTGAAGCCGGAGCAGGTGTGTGATCTGCTCCATCTGGTAAATATCCCAAACTTTTTGAATCCATGTATTATATGAGGGAGGTTCTGGTTTCATCCAGCTGATGGTTATAGACTTTAAGGCAGCGGTGAATAATATATTCAAAAGGTATTTATCTGCTTTTCTATCCAGACCTTCAGGTATTACTCCCAAAACTGCCACTGTGAAGCTTTGTGGGATGTTCATTTTAAAAACCTCCTTCACGGCATTGAACACCTCCCTCCAAAACACACTTAACTTAGGACAAACCCAAAATATATGAGTGTGATTAGCTCTATGGGCTCCGCAGTTCCTCCAGCATGAACTGGGATGTTGGGGATCCATTTTAGACATTATTTCTGGTGTTCTGAAATATCTAATGATTATTTTCCATTTGAATTCCCTCCATGTATTAGAATTTGTAACCAGATGTGCCTCCGTACATACATCGCGCCAGTCATCCTCAGATATGTCCACGTTCGCCTCTGCCTCCCATCTCCCTCTTATCTGCGAGGAGTTATTTTGATTCATAAATAAGAAAATATTATACAATTTAGAAATTACTTTCTTTTCTCCATCACCAGTTTGTAACTCTATCAGATACTTTTCTAGGGGTGAAGGTTTTGCGAATTTATCCCATTCCTTGTGAGTCATCAGAAAAGTTCTAAGTTGCAAATACCTAAAAAAATTTGAACTGGGGAGATCAAAGTCATCTTTCAACTGCTCAAATGTCTTAAATATCCCACCATCAAACAGCTGATGCAGGTAAATCAATCTCTTTTCTGACCATTTTTTAAAGCTGTTGTCTAGATTATTGGGTGTAAAAGACTTCATGTAGCCAATATTTATCAAAGGTGAAATTAACTTTGGGAGCTTAAATGCACACTTTATTTTATTCCATATTTTAAAAGTGACCCTGGTCCAGTCGGACATCTCTCCAGTGGGTGCATCTAGAAAGGGCATGCTTTGTAAGGGATCTTGACATTGTTGTTTTTCAATATTAACCCATCGTGTGTTTGTGTTGTCCTGAATCCATCCTATCAAGGGTTTCATTTGTGCAGCCCAAAAGTAAAATTTTAAATTTGGTAGGTTGAGGCCTCCACTGGACTTTGATAATTGTAGAGTTTTAAGTCTAATTCTAGGACGCTTATTTTGCCATATGAATTTTGACAACATTTTATCCAAATTGTTGAAAACAAGCTTAGGAATATCTATGGGTAACATCTGAAATAAATAGAGAAGTCGTGGCAGAACGTTCATGCGGATGCTTTCAATACGTCCCAGCAGAGAAAGAGGGAGCACAGACCAACGATCCAGGTCTCCTTTTATGCACTGGATTATTTTGATATAATTAGCATCATAAAGGTTCTGTAGGGATAAGGGAATAAATATACCAAGATATTTAATACCATCACTGGGCCATTTAAAACCAGTCTGAAGTTTTACGTTTTGGGGTATCTTGCCATTGATGTCCATAGCCTCTGTTTTATCAATATTTACCTTATATCCTGAGTAGTATCCAAATTCATTAATTAAAGTCTTAAGATGTGGTATTGTAGATGCCAATTCTGTTAGATATAGTAATACATCATCTGCATATAGTGACAATTTATGTTCCTCAGTATTTATCATAATTCCTTTTATGTTAATATTATCTCTGATGAGTTGGGCAAATGGTTCAATGCTGATGGCAAAAAGCAATGGTGATAGAGAACAGCCCTGTCTACAGCCGCGTTCCAGTTTAAATCTCTGTGATATATAGCCATTGACTTTAACGGAAGCCTGGGGGTCTGAATAGAGTGTTTGAATCCAGTTTATAAAGTTAGGTCCAAATCCAAAGCGTTTTAAAGTTTGAAATAAAAATTGCCATGACACACGGTCAAATGCTTTCTGAGCATCCAAAGATAAAATCATTGACTCTGATTTCTTATCTTTTTGATATGATATTATATTCAGCAGACGTCGTAAATTATCCCCATAATATCTTCCAGCAATGAATCCAGTTTGGTCAGGATGAATAATTTGAGTTATCATTTGGTTGACTCGTTTAGCCAATATTGCTGTCAATATTCGCACATCTCCATTTAGCAGTGATATTGGTCTATAGGACTGGCATTCGGTCGGATCTTTGCCCTCTTTATGTATTACTATGATGGTTGCATCTGCCCAGGAAGGTGCCACGGTTTTAGAGTAAAGTGCGTAGTGATATGCTTTTAACAATAGGGGGGAAAGTATATCACTAAAAGTTTTATAAAATTCATTAATGTAGCCATCTGGCCCTGGGGTTTTATTATTTTTTAGTGTTGAGATCACCTGCTTGATCTCCCATTCTTCAAATGGTTTATCTAGATCCCTAGCAGTCGTTTCAGTCAATTCTGGTAATTTTATGTTTTTTAAGAAATCTGCAATTTTTTTATCATCAGTGCAAGTATCTGTATTTTTATATAGGAATTTATAGAAAAGTGCAAAGGATTCTGCTATTTCATCTGGTTTTGTAACAAAAGTACTTTGTGATTTTATTTTTTGCACTATATTAGATGACTTTTGTTTTCTTAATTGGAAAGCTAATAATCTGCTTGCCCTATTGCCGTGCTCATAATATTTTTGTTTGGTAAATCTTAAATTTCCTTCAATCTTATCTGATAGTAGACTATTAAGTTCTCTACGTGTTGTATTTAATTGTTTTAGTAAACTATTTGATGCAGACTGTTTATGATTATATTCTAATTCTTTTATTTTATCTTCTAATTCTCGCTGTTTGGCTTCCTTCTGTCTTTTCCTAGCACATGTAAATGAAATAATGCGACCTCTAAGGAATGCTTTGGCACAGTCCCATATGATAAGGGGGGATGTTACCGATGAAATATTAGTGTCCATGTAATTCTTAAGCTCTGTTTTGATGAAGGAGTTAAATTCTCTGTCATTTAGGAGGGATGCATTTAGTCTCCATTGTTTAGAGGATGATCTCTGGCCTATATCCCACTTTAATTCTATAGGTGCATGATCAGATAATGTAATAGGTAGTATTTTAATATCAGATATTCTATATTGGTCTTTCTTAGACGTAAAGAAATAATCAATTCTTGAATATGATGCATGTCTGTTTGAGTAAAATGTGAAATCTCTACTTCCAGGGAATTTGCTCCTCCATACATCAACAAGGCCAGCCTCTGCGCATTGATATTTGAGCATTTTACTCATTTGGGAAAGGGTAGCTTTAGAGGGGGGTTTCCGGTCTAACATATTAGACATTACACAATTAAAATCTCCTCCTATCAAAATTAGTCCAGTGCTATATTGTAATATTTTATTAAATAGCATTCTAATGAAGCCAGGATCATCTTCATTCGGTGCGTATACATTAATGAAGGATACTTTTATGCCATCAATCAGTCCATTAACCAAGATATACCGGCCCTCAGTGTCTTTATGTGCAGAAGTTTTTACAAAATTGACATGTCTATGTATGAGTATAGATACCCCTTTTTCCTCCCAGAGTGATGCGAGGAATAATATACTTTATCTGCCCACGACTTTTTTAGCTTTTCGTGTTCTGCATCAGATAAGTGGGTTTCCTGTAGGAAAGCTATCTGACAGTTGGCTTGTTTCAGTTGGTGCATAATTTTCTTTCTCTTAACAGGACTATGGAGACCTTTAACATTATAGCTTATAATTTTGAGTGTTCCCATTAATTAAAGAATAGGATTTGTGGATAGATTTCCCAGTATTGACAACCATGGGATGGCGATGGGAAGCAGAGGCAAAAAATTTGTGAATATAGTATATGTATGGAGGTGTAAGTTCTAAAGAGTGGATTTAGATAATAAAACCAAAGGTAATGAAGTAAATGTAAGTTACTAATACAGCAGCAGAATAGCATTTCTATCTCAGCATAGTCAATATCAGACCAAGTAGGGGAAAAGAAAGATAACCTTCTTGTACTAATGATTAAGGCAGGGTCCCTGGGGAACAGAGGGACCAGAACTAACAAAACAAGAAAACAAACAACACTAACATTAGCTGACATTAGTTAAACAGCAAGGTAGTGGTGGACTTAGTCCCTAGCCACTAAACAAATGGCAAGAAAACAGTCTCAGATGATATAGACTGTCTACAAGTGTGCGAAAAAATACTCACTTGTGCTCCTGCAGAACAAGCATCAAGTTAAACAGCCTTACATTATGAAAAGGCTACCCAAACATGACATATGAAAATGTTACTCCGGAAAACAAACGTTCATCGTTCAGCCTTCTTCAGGCTCTGTGCGTAGTTTCTGGACGTATTCCATGGCTTTTTTCGGGTCCACAAACTCCTTGTCCTGGTCATTAAAGGTGATCCGGAGTCTGGCCGGGTAGAGCAGGCCGTATCGGACTCCTTTCCGATTTCGAAGCTCCTTACGTACGTCGGTGAATGCAGCCCTAGCTCTGGCGACGTTGGAAGTGTAGTCGGGGAATACTGCAATCCGTTTCCCGTCGTACATCAGCGGGGCTCGGTCTCGTGCTCTCCTCAGAATTTCCGCCGCGTCTCCGTCATAATGAAGTTTAACGATCATCACTCGTGGCTTTACCTGGTGTCCTGGAGTTCCTCTGGGGCCAAGTGTACGGTGCGAGCGGTCAATCTTTATCTCCCGATCCAACTGCAGCACTTCTTTAAGCATTTTAGACACCGACTCTGGCGCACTGGAATTCGGGAGCTCGTCCACACCAACAATCCTAATGTTTCCCCGTCTCATTCTGCCCTCCATGTCCTCACACTTGTCTTTCAAAGTCACAATCTGGCTTTGAAGGCTAGTTACCGTGGTTTGCAGTGAGGCCACCTCATCCGACCACGTCGATAGTCCTTCAGTCACATCTTGAATGTTCGTTTTCATTTGGTTTATTTCTGACCTGATAGCTGCTGAGGTGTTAGCAATTTCCGACCGCACAGCTCGTAGCTCGGATTTGAGGGTGTCGAAGTCCTCCGCTAGGGCACTTTTAAGTTCCTCTCTGAGGATTTTCGATATTTCTCCCCTCACAGTGTCGAGGATGTCGGCTTTGATATTTTCGGCGGACATAGTTACACTTTCAGTACTTTCTGTCGGTGACAGTTGGACCAGGTTAGCTAGCGTAGGTTGGTTCTGCCTCAGGGTCCTTTTAGCTCGTTGGCCGCTAGCTGTGTATTTGAACTTCTCCAGTTTTTTATCCATTCAGCTTTGCTTTCCGCAGTTTGTTCGGCTCTTGGTGTGTTTTGGATAGTCTTAATTATACTTTAAACGAGTTCTTCATGCAAAATAGGTGGTTTTAGACGGATGTATTAGCGATTCTGCAGGAGCACATGAAAAGACGTCTTACTCCATGTGTCGCTCACTAGCGCCCCCCCAGATTGTTCACAGTTTTGATTGGGGATGCACCGATAGCACTTTTTTCCAGACCGAGTACAAGTACAAGTACTTACATTTGATTACTTGCCGATACTGAGTAGCGATATGAGTACTTAATAATCCCATTCCAGTTCTTAGATCCTTTTGTAAATGTGCTTTATTGTCGTTGTCATTAGTCTGACTGCAACAAAGTGCGGTTACTGACATTTAATGTGTTGGAGTGAGCGTTTGGCAATCAATCTACCAGAGGGCGCTGCTCTGAATTAACCATGCTGGACAAATACCACGAAGAAGAGTAAAGTTTTATGAAGAAGAAGAAGAAAGTCAGTAATAATAAACATGGAGCTGACATAGATAACTCTACTGTGATACTAATGTTGATATTTGTGAGGGTAATTGTCCTAAATGTGTCAGTAGTTTTTCTCTAACCCACTCAGTCGCTCTTTGAACAGATCCTCTACCTCCACGGTTCCTGCTGGCATTCTCCGTCTGGGTACGCATCCACCAGTACCTGGAAAACGGATGAAATGTACGCAGAGGACGGACAGAACGCTCCTTCCGAATCCGTCTGTAACTTTAACGTTACTTTTGTCTCCGTCGTTTATTTCGTTAAACCTCCACACTGCTGACATTACTCCTCCTCTGCGTACCTGCTGCACTGAACTGGGAATGTCACGCTGACGTAAGTGGCATCGGTGCGTTTGTATCAGAGTACTTTTACGAGTAGGAGTACAAGTACACATGCTGAGTATCAGACCCGATACTTGATACTGGTATCGGTATCAGTGCATCCCTAGTTTTGATTTTAGAATTTTTTATGAAATTTCTTCAATATGAAATGGTCCATATTTTGATGGTTTATCCTTTATTATAAAAGGGAAGTGGACTCTGTGTGTGTGTCTTGGTCGTCACACTAACTCCGTACACAGCTGACTGCTGCAGTTCGTCATACTTCTGTATTTTTGCTCAGTGAACAGAGTAGTGAAAACAGTAAGCTGATCGGACCAATATTTTAGGAGATACTAGTAATTTTGACACAGTGGTGCAGTGGTTAGCACTCGTGCCTCACAGACCGAAGGTCCTGGGTTTGATTCCAACACCAGTTTGTGGGGATGGGACCTTTCTGTGTGGAGTTTGCATGTTCTCCCTACGTCTCTATATGTCAGCCCTGCGATGAACTGGTGCCTTGTCCAGGGTGTACCCCACCTTCACCCATAAGTAGCTGGGATAGGCTCCAAGCGCCCCCCGTGACCCTAGTGAGGATAAAGCGGGTTCAGAAAATGAATGAATAGTAATTTTGAATCCAATAAACTTATAATGATGTTGCTATGGCCAGAATCATTGAATCATCACTGAAGTGGGTTACCTAGCAACAGATAAACAATAGGGCCACGTTGCCATGGTGTCAGATTTCCTGTGCAGAAACAGACATGTCAGCTGAGAGGATATTTGGAGTTCACGATAATTGTTATCATTTAATCATTTTTCTGATTCATCAGACAAATAAACATGTAATAAACTGGAAATGACCTGCAGCGTATTTTAGAGTCGACTAAACAGGAGATTGGAACGATACTCTGATGATTATCTCAAGTCACATTAAAAAAGTAAAAACAGAATGATCTTTTTATTGATTTAATTTTAGTAGAAGGAGCCAAACATTTACTCATTCCAGCTTCAATAATATCAAAATCTGCTTAATTGTTGTTTGGAGTGATTTAATGTCTTGGATCGTTTTGACTTTGAGGTTATTTTTAAATGATTATTGGACATAAAACACACAGATAGACTCTTCCACATGTTCTAACAGATCATTCACAATATCATTTAAATATATAAAATAAGAAACAAACACTAGGTACAAAGAGTAAAAGAATGTAATAAATAAAAGTATGAATTAGAAAATAAGTTGCAGAGTCACTGATAATCAATCAATCAATCAATCAATCCTTCCTTCCATCAGTGTTGACGCTGACAAATAAAACCAGAATAATCCCAGTCCAGCCGTCCTGCTCACAGCTCCTTCCATATAAGACCTAAAACATTTATGAGCTAAAACAGACGTTCACAGTGGTGTTCTGTGACTCAGGGGAAGAACCCCAAACCCTCCATCTGCTGTCGGTGCCAGTGTTTACCAGACAAACACTCCCAGTCTTTTGGGCCGTCCTGTTGCTCTGAGCCATAAACTGAACCAGAGGATTTAATACAAATTCAGCAGGATAAAAAAATAAAATAGTAGCTCTGTTGATACTAAGCCTTTTGGATTTCCATGGGACTGTTGGGTTTTAGTGTCTAAGCTTTAGACGATGATAAAACTGTGTCGTCTCCTCCTCCAGCTGTACAGAGGTACATTTACTGTCTACACTGTCCTCATGATGCAAAAGGTTTAACTGCATTTGTCCGTTTTTATATGAATAAATATCAAGTTGAAAAATAGAATTGAAGACAAGGCTCCATATAGATGTGAAATACAACAGAATGTCACACTACAGATTTAATTCCTTCCATGACCGTGTTCCTGTTATGAATTACTCATTTTATGAATCAATTTTTCCGATTGGAATGAATTGAAAAATAATTACCGTAAATTCCGGACTATAGACCACACCTGAATATAAGCCGCAGACCCTAATTTTAGAAAGAAAATCAATTTTATACATGTATAAGCCGCGCCGGTTTATTAGCCGCGGGTGTCCACCAGTGGCGATTTCTCATAGACTGCAAGAGAAGCCCGGCTTCCCCTATCATTACGAAAATTAAATGGTTAAATATGTTTGGTTGTGTTGACATTTCATTGACTACACATGTCTTAAAACACGTTCATCTCACAGACGAGTTCGTTCAGAATCAGCTTTATCACAAATCATCAGACTCGATGTTGTTCACTTCTCATACATTCCCGTTGCGCTGTTTCCTCATACGATCTATGGTCAATGCATTTCCCCGCTCAAGCCTGGCTTCTATGGGAGTCTATGGGACCGAGTGGAACCTTGTTTTTCATTGTGTCAAAACTGGAGAGACAGCGAGTGCATATTGAGGCACTGACACCGCCGGTGGCTCACTTCCGGTACCACGGCTCGGTGCCGCGGCACCTCGTGCGGCACTCGAGCCGGTAATTGGATAAAGGTTTTCTTTGAGTTCAAATGAAATTATTCCTTGTATGTACATGGGTATGATATGTGTGAGCTTGCTGTCATATCTATTGGTTGATTCGTTGTTAATATGATGATTAAAAAACAAAAGACAAAAAACAAGGCAATAAAAGGATAGTAATAAAAGCACATTTTCTCTTTCTTTTTTTTTTGTCGGTGGACTTATCAGGGTTTCCTTTGGATTCGTACCAATACGGGATTGACTTGCTTTTGCACCGGCTGTGGATTCACAGACTTAAAATGACTTGAAAGACACTTGAAAGTGAGCAAATTTTTGTTTTTCGTTAGAGTAGGACTTTTAATTTATTTTTTAAAATATAAATATTAAAAACAAGTAATTATGTCTGTTGTAATTTCATTTTCATTTAACATTACGCACGACGTGCGCATTAATTCTGAGATGCTTTAAATTTATGATGGTCTCTGGAGAGCTTTATTGGGTGTTTTCATTCAGAGTTTTGTTCTGTACATTTGTGAAACAATATTAACATTTTAAGGTTTACTATTTTTCCTTAAAAATTCCCCTTTTGTGTGTGTTAATATTAACTTTATAAAGGTTAAGTTGTTAATGTTATCCATTCCTGCATACCTGGTAACAGTAGACAGATTCTTCCCTGGGGTGTGGCAGGCAATAAGGTAAAATCGTCGTATAAGCCACGATAGAGTATAAACCACAGTGTTTAAAGCGTGGGAAAAAAGTAGTGGCTTATAGTCCGGAATTTACGGTAATCCATTCCAGCCCCTCGAAACCACACAAAAACCACACAAACCCCCCACACACACACCCAAAAACAATCACAAAAAACCACCCCAAAAACAACCCAAAAAACCACCAAGAAAACACAAAAACCCATAATAAAAGAACCCAAAAGAACCCCCCCAAAAAAACACCCAAAAAAACCACAAAAAACACCCAGAAAACATAGAAAAACGCATTTAAAAAAACACCCAAAACCCATAACAAAACACCCAAAATAACCCCCCCCAAAACAACTCCAAAAACACAGAAACCCATAACAAAATACCCCAAAACAACCCCAAAAAAACACCCAAAACCACAAAAAACACCCAGAAAACACAGAAAAACACATTAAAAAAAGACACAAAAAACAAAAAAAACTCATAACAAAACACCCAAAAACAACCCAGAAAACACACAAAAAAAAAACACCCAAAAAACAAACAAAAAAACCCCACAAAAAACATAACACCCACAAAATACAGAAAAACAACAAAAAAACACAAAAAACACCCAAAAAACCCCACAAAAACCCATAACAAAACACCCAAAAAACCCCACAAAAACCCATAACAAAAACCCAGAAACCCCCCCCCCCAAAAAAACACAATAAAAACACCCAAAAACAACACAAAAAAATGATAGCACCCCAGAAAAAAAACAGACCCCCCCCAAAAAAAACCATAAAAACACCCAAACAACCCCCCAAAAAACACAGAAAAACATCACACAAAAACAAAAAAAATCCCATAAAAATAACCATAAAAACACACCTAAAAACACAAAAAAAAAAAACCATAAAAAAAACAATTAAAAAACACAGAAAAACATGCAAAACACACAAAAAAAAAACCACACAAAAACAACACACCAAGATCTTTTTTAAGGGGCTTATGGCAGAAAGGGTACAAACAAATGAACTAGTTTTCTTCCCTTATTTGCTGGGGTTCTTCTCTGGGGGTCAGGGTTAGTTTTAGGGTCAGGGTTAGTTTTAGGGTTAACTCTGCTCCTTCAGGTAAAACTTTGTTGAATTTGTGGTGTGTAACTAAAATGTGAATGCGTGTGTATGTGCATGTTGACGCCCAGTGTGCTGAGTGGGGACCCAGTGTTAAAAGGTAACAAGTACGGTGGTGGGCGGAGCTTCCCTGTCACATGGTGTTTCCTAACCCCCTCCTCCATCTGAACGTGCTGGTATTTGGGTTCGTTCAGTGGACGTGCTCGTACTACGGTGCGTTTGTTCTGTCAGGTTCTACTGTTCATGTATTTGTTTCAGTCACACACGTACAGTTTTTCCTTCTTCATCTTCCTCTTTGATCTTCATTTCCGTCACCGTACTCCTCCCCCTTTCCTCCAAGGCTGCAGACTAATTTACTGTTACTTTCCTCCTCCAACTTTGATTAATTTTTGCTAGAATTCTTGCAGTAAGAGTGTGTGTGTGTGTGTGTGTGTGTGTGTATGTGTGTGTGCGCATTAAATAAACCTGAGAGCCTCATAAATAAGGCTGTAGGACAGGTGGTAATGGGCTCCACTTAGACCCACAAACATTTACACACATCCTCACCAGCCAAACACAAGCAGGACCATTTAAGACGACTACACACACACACACACACACACACACACACACACCACCCACACTCCTACTGAACAATCACAGCTTCATTTTAAAGGAAGTGATTAGAAGACAAAAGTATGGAGCATTAGGACAGTTTCCAGCGGTTCAATATATGATCGACTTCCATCAGAGAAAAGATACAGGTTTGTGTTTTTTTACTGTTTTTTGTTTCACTATTTAATACTATTTAACCCAGTAAAGACTGAACCATTAAACCATTGACAGAAAATTCCAGTTCTTTGAAACTGGAGCCTTTATTGATCCTTCTGAACAACCCCTTTTTTTTTTTCCAAATATAAATTTCCATGTATGAGTTTCAATCTTGTATTATATTTGATCCATCAGGTCTCAATGCTCAAATATTATTATTTTTGAACAAACAAAAACATAATATAACACAAACATGTCTAACACATTGTTAATTCCTTTTCTAAATGGTCCCAGTTCTTCCTCCTTCCTCATTAATGACAGTCTCTTAATGTTACTAGACAAGCCTGTATATACATATGAAACAAATGAAAACCTCACACTATAGATTTATTTCCATCCATTGCATTGCGCATTTAACGAATTACTTGTTTTACAAATCTATTTTTCCCATTGAAATGAATTGAAATATAATTCATCTATTCCAACCCTTCAAAACCACCCAAAAAACACAAAAACCCATAAAAAACACCCAAAAACAACCACAAAAAAACCACCCAGAAAACACAGAAAAACACAAAAAAAAAAACTTAGAAAAACCTATAACAAAACACCCAAATAACACAGAAACCCCCGCCCAAAAAAACATAAAAAAACACCACAAAAAACCCATAACAAAAATGCCCAAAAAACACAGAAAAACTCCATAAAAAATACCCAAAACAACCCCCTAAAAAACACACACACAATAAAAAAAACTTAAAATAAAAATCACAAAAAAATACAAAAAAAACCCATAAAAACAACCATAAAAAAATATCCAAAAAACAGAAAAACACACACCAAAAAAACACCCTAAAATCCTTTTAAAGGAGTTTTAAGACAGAAAAGGTACAAATAAATGCACTAGTATTCTTCATTTATTTGTTAGGGTTCTTCTCTGAGGGTCAGGGTTAGTTTTAGGGTTCGCTCTGCTCCTTCTGGAAGAACAATGTTGAATTTGTGTCGTTTTTACTGGAAAGGCCTCTGGTGAATGAACTCCTCCCCCTGGTGGATTATCTGTGTATTGCATGTATCTAATTGTATACATCAGGTTTTTCAAGACAAAAAATATCACACTGATCATGTAGAGGGCTTCAAAACTCATGGATCAAATATGATACGTTTGGGGTCAAAGGGTTAAATATTTGCCATCGTATATTTCCTTTTTTTTTTTTATACATACTTTTACTCCAGACTCTCTCTCTCTCTCTCTCTGTAAAAAAAAAAAAAAAAAAAAAAAATATATATATATATATATATATATATATATATATATATATATATATAGGGTGGGGAAGCAAAATTTACAATATTTTGAGGCAGGGATTGAAAGACAGTGTATGACCAATTAGTTTATTGAAAGTCATGAGAATTTATTTGTCGCAAGAAAATTTCCACAATAGAAAATGTTTTTATTCTATGTGTCCTCCTTCTTTCTCAGTAACTGCCTTCACACGCTTCCTGAAACTTGCGCAAGTGTTCCTCAAATATTCGGGTGACAACTTCTCCCATTCTTCTTTAATAGTATCTTCCAGACTTTCTCGTAATAGTTTTGCTCATAGTCATTCTCTTCTTTATATTATAAACAGTCTTTATGGACACTCCAACTATTTTTGAAATTTCCTTTGGTGTGATGAGTGCATTCAGCAAATCACACACTCTTTGACGTTTGCTTTCCTGATTACTCATATGGGCAAAAGTTTCTGAAAAGGTATGGATAATAGTGTTAGGTATGATTATGACATCAATATATGTTTGGTTTCAAAACAATTGACGTAGTGCCTGCTGAGAAAAAACAACTAAATGTTCATTGTAAATTTTGCTTCCCCACCCTGTATATATAAATAAATAAATAAATGAATAAATAAATAAATAAATAAATGTATGTATGTATGTATGTATACAGGGGTTGGACAAAGTAATGGAAACACCTTCACCTCAAGATGATAATGCCCCAATCCATACAGCTAGAATTGTTAAAGAATGGCATGAGGAACATTCTAATGAAGTTGAGCATCTCGTATGGCCGGCACAGTCCCCAGACCTCAACATTATTGAGCATTTATGGTCAGTTTTAGAGATTCAAGTAAGACGTCGATTTCTACCGCCATCGTCTCTAAAAGAGTTGGAGGGTATTCTAACTGAAGAATGGCTTAAAATTCCTTTGCAAACAATTCACAAGTTGTATGAATCAATACCTCGGAGAATTGAGGCTGTAATTGCCGCAAAAGGCGGACCTACACCATATTAAATTATATTTTGTTGATTTTTTAAGGTGTTTCCATTATTTTGTCCAACCCCTGTACATATATATATATATATATATATATATATATATATATATATATATATATATATATATATATATATATATATAATCAGATTTTCATTGTGTATGCTCTGTGTTAACAATGACAACAAAAGGAATGTTGAATGTTGTCTGGATTGACCTCTGACCTGGTTGCTGTGCGGTTCCACAGTCATGAAGTTTATGTCATACGTCTAGTACTGAAGTGCACCTTGTTTTCCTGTTAAACCACTGAACTGTGTTGAACATCCACTGTTAGTGTGGACATGGACCTGTCCTTTACAGCAGTGTGTCTCTAATGTGATCCTGTAACTGTTCCGTCTGTGACTAAAACACAGTTAGAGCTGTGTTGTCTCCAAACCGTCCAAATGTCATTGACAAAGACAATGAAGTGTCGTGTCAGTGAAGGATAACAGAATGTTCCCCTGATGGAAGCAGCAGCATATGGACTCAAAGACACAAGGACGGATATGAAGGAAAACACAGGATGAGGATGTGTGGAATAACAAACAAATAAACAAACAGAGATTACACAACAACTGTCTGTTCAGCAGGAACGCACAAAAGACAGGAGGCCCCAGTGGAAGGCCCTGAGGAACACACACACGCACACACAGACACACAGACACACAGACACACACACACACACTCAAATGTTGGACAGTCCTGCATTTATCATCGGCCTCAAAGATCGATGGAAACAACAAACACACCCACAGTCCAGTGTGTGTGTGTGTGTGTGTGTGTGTGTGTGTGTGCGTATGATAGTGGACATCAATCTGTTCAGTAGTGGTGAAGTCCAACAGCCTGGCGGTGGATGAAGATGATTCAGTGATCAATCAACCTGTGCATGTGTGTGTGTGTGTGTGTGTGTGTGTGTGTGTGTGTAAAGATGTGTCGACAAATCTGAGTATTTTCAAACTTTGGGAGAACATTTATCTCCTCTTGAACTTTGAAGTGGTTCTACAGTCATGGAAAAAAATTCTTAGTCCATCCAAAGTCATCAAAAACACTGGTTCTTTAATACAGTCCTAACGCCTGTGTGTGTCATGTGACTAAAACAGACAGAAAAGAAAACATGGAATGTCTAAAAGCACTGTTTTTGTCAGTAAAATGACATAGATGCAGGGTTAATCAAAAAGAATGAACCAATTTCAGTACGCAATATTTGAATAAGGAAAACCAATAGAAAACTCCAGCCAAGTCACTAGTATTCTACTCACAATCCACTTTTATTTCCTGTCTTCCAAGTGTTCAATGTGTTCACCACTTGCAGCACGGACAACATCAATGCGATAAGAGAATTCCTCCCAGATGCGTATCCGCATATCACCATCCACTGAGTTGATGCTGTTGTTATTCTATGTCTAAGGCAGTGGTTCTTAACCTGGGTTCGATCGAACCCTAGGGGTTCGGTGAGTCAGTCTCAGGGGTTCGACAGAGGTCAAGACACACACTCAACTCATTAGTCAGGTGTGTGTGTCGGGCTAGGTCCGTGTATGTAAACAAATGGCTTCGGAGACTCTTTCTCTGATTGACATCCAATATATGCGGTGTACTGTTGTTGCTTATAGCACTACAACACATCCGGAAGTGTTTATAATCTCTTCCACTCGTCTGACGGTGAATTATTCGAGTATTTTCCACATTGTTGTTATGACTTTTGCTATTTCCTGTTAACCACAGAGGCATCCATGTGTAGCGTTTGTTTACATTTTTCGGTCACCGCATTGGTCAGTTACAATCATGTGACAACCGACGCACCGTCGCAGATGGAGAAATCGTATTACGCTAAAGCCGAGCTAGTGCCGTAATAAAACAACGATCACAAAAATACTGAAGGAGTATAACGAGAACTTTTTTTTTTTGATACACTACATGCAATTTTTTTTTTTTTATGTCAAAATTGCATGGTTCAGAAAGTTCGGAGCGAGATGAAACGAAAACCGGGTTGACATGATGGCCTTCACATACACATACACAACAGCAGAAGTCACACTGATTTGCAGTAAATATTCATTATTATTGTAGCCTGATGGAAATTAGGTGATGGGTGTGTGTTAAAATGTTCAAAATGATAAATAGCATAAATACAATAAGTTCATTATTGGAATACATAAGGTTAAAAATTAAAACCATTTCAGTGTGGTAGTATTAAAAAAGGTCATGTCTTTGTGAAAAGGTTAATGCACGTAATGTTCATTTTGGGCAACAGTAAAACATATGCTTGTGTCTTGAATTTGAAAAAAATCATATTGTATTTTTTAATAAAGAAGGGTTCAGTGAATGCGGATATGAAACTGGTGGGGTTCAGTACCGCCAACAAGGTTAAGAACCACTGGTCTAAGGTCATCCAGGTCAGTGGGTAGCGGTGGAACATAAACACAATCTTTTGCGAATCCTAACAAGAAAAAAAAAATCACACATGTTGAGGTCTGGGGATCTCAAGCACAAAGACCAAGGTCTAGAACCCCATTCAGACCAGTCCAACACCAGGGCAGTTTGTCATTTAAAAAAGCTCAAACTCATAAAACTCCTCTTTCAAATGGTCACTGACTCATTCCATGACGATGTTTGAGAACTGGAGCAATGCATCATGAAATTGGTTCATTCTTTTTGAATAACTCTGTAGATAAGCTTCCTAATAAACTCCCCAGTGTAGAAGAAATGCTGTAATTTCAGCATCAGTGTAAATAAATTCAATTCATATTTCTATAATCCAGTGTTTTACATCGTTGGGGTAAGGACCCCATGTGGGGTCACCTGGAATTCATAATTCATAGTTTGAGTTATTTTGGTTCAGTATTAACTGTCAGCCTTGTAAATCCAAGCTGGACTGACTGTACATATCCTGACCAAGGAAAATAAAATTCTCCCTTTGTGCAGTAATCTACACCTGGCTTTTCTACCTCCGTCCATAATAATATATATTATATAGACTAAATGTCCTCTTAAATTAAACTGTATTTGAAACATAGGATAGAAAACTATTACAAGATCAAAAACAAGTTAATATGAGAAAAAAAAAAGTCTCCGTTTTAAATGTCTGGGGTCACCAGAAATTTGTGATGTTAAAATGAGGTCTGGAATAAAAAAAAGGATGGAACCACTGCTATAATGAAATACATCAGCATCTTTGGCAGAACTTCACAGCTCCATATTCTAAACACTAATGATCATTTTAGATCATCTTTATCATATTTGAAAGTAGAAACACTACATATAGACGATTTAACTGGCATTTTAATGGACCCTTAGAAGCATCAGTTTTACGATATATTTCTATATTAAGGTATATAATGTAACAATACTATTATATTCAGAGTATACATATATATTCACATTAACATATTTTGATGCGTCTTTCCTCCTGTGTCAGTGTTTCTATCTCCTCTCTCTCTGCAGCCAAACACATAATGAACCAAAAACATTTTCACACTCGGCTGATTTCTAACATTGTGTTTTTCCATTTCTTTGACAAAGCATCTGTGTAAAACCACAGTTCGTTTACAGTTTGACGTCACAGCCACCACTGACTTACTGGTGTAAGACAATCTGAAGCCTTTGACTTCCTCTGACGCTGAAAAACCATGAAACACAAGCTCCTGCAAAATTGCCCACAACACAACAATCGATTGAAAATACTGTCATGTGACTGTTTCAAATGAATGTTAGAAGAGTTTAGAGTTTTTTATTATTTACTTATGGCTCATTTTGCTGTTGAATATGCTCAAACAGGGAATGAAACCCTGTGTTTGCATCTTATTCTGACCACAGTTCAACTTAATCGCACATTTGACTTAAAACATTTGGACAGATTTATTAGAAATATATAAATACATCAAAATAAATATCTAATCATTTACCACAGAGTTTAAAAACTGAGATGATAATTTTTTTGGTTCATTTCAGGTATTGGAAGGAGTTTGGAAACACATTATATGTAGGAGTGTCCTCACAAGTACAGACATGTCTGAGTGTGTTTTCTGTGGATTAATCACTCCATCAGTTTCATATTCTACGGATCAATAACATGGATTCAACACAAAACACTATGAACCTGTCCATCTCAAATACCATCCCCAAACTGGTCCCACCAAGTTGGGAGCATGGAATTGTCCAAAATGTCTTGGTTTGCTGAAGCAAAGGGATGTTGGACACTTCCATGTTCCCAACAGTTTGGGGACAGTATAGGAACAGTTTGGGGACAGCCCCTTCCTGTTCGAACATGACTGTGCACCAGCACACAAAGTAAGGTCCGTGAAGACATGGATGAGACAGTTTGGTGAGGATGAACTAGACTGGCCTGAACAGAGTCCTGACCTCAAACAAACAGAACACCTTTAGGATGAATCAGAGCAGAAACAGAGCCAGGCCTTCCGGTCCAACATCAGTGTGTGATCTCACTAATGTGTTTCTGGAGGAATGGTCCAAAACTCCCATAAATGCACTCCTAACCCTGGTGGAAAGCCTTCCCAGAAGAGCTGAAGCTTTTGTAGCTGCAGAGGGTGGACTCACATTACATGGATTTAGAATGGGGTGGCACTGAAGTTCATATGTGAGTCAAGGCAGGTCAGATTATACTTTTGGTGATATAGTGTACATATATAATTAAATATGTATACAGGGATTAAAAGGAAAAATAATCCTGAGCCTAAACTTGTTTTTTTTGCTGGGGGGGGGGGCAGATGTTGAGTAGTCACTCTGGCAGCAGCAGCATCAAAAAAATGTACAAGCACATTAAGCATTGTGTCCTCTATGCTCTGACTTGTGGCTTTGTCAACATTCAAGAAAAACAGAATTCTTTTTTAGCTTTCTGAAAGACTTTTCTTAAATGTTGATGACATGCCATATGTATTCTAATCTAATGTAATCTAATGTAATTTGGTCTAATGTAATCTAATCTAATGTAATCTAATGTAATTTGGTCTAATGTAATGTAATCTAATCTAATGTAATGTAATCTAGTCTAATGTAATGTAATCTAATCTAATGTAATCTTGTCTAATCTAGTGTTTGTATTAACTTTGAAGTTCATTTCCCTGTAAGTGGTACCTGGTCTTTAAAGGTTCTTTGTGCATCAGTAAATCCTTGACCCTCCCTCTGAGGTCGTTTTATGGTCTAAACTACAGGACAGACCTGAACCTGCTCAGGCTGACTCAGTCCTTTATGACCCAGTGGTGGTCCTGGTCCAAACCCACCTTGTTCCTCTCGAACAGCTCCCCCTGGATGGCCTTCAGGTCAGTGTCCAGCGCCGAGGCGGCCTGGCGGCGTTTCTTGACCAGCTGTTCCTCCAGGTCCTCGGCCTGAGCCCTCAGCTTCTTGTTGTCCCTCTCCAGGGCCAGTTTCTCGGTCTCCAAACGCTCCCTTCGACCCCACTCTGCTGCGTTCTCCACCTGCAGACGCTCCATCTGATGACAACAGACCACACTGGAGTTAAACACAGGCCTCAGATGTCTGCTCAGGACACTGTGAAGGTCCACTGTCCTCACCTCTGATCGCAGTTCTGCCAGTTTCTTGTCCATACTGGTTCTTGCTCCCAGTTCATCCTCCAGGTCTTCAGACATGCGTCCCAGTTCATCCTGGTGCATTTCCTTCAACAGGTTCAACTGGAAAAGAACAAACCACCATCAACCATAAGGTCTGATAAAACACATGATATAAGGACGGTTTTATTTCATCTGTATTCATCAGAACTGATCTGTTCTATTCTGTTCTAATCTAATCTAATCTAATCTAATCAATTCTATTCAGTTCTATTCTATTCTATTTCTATGTATGATTCCACTGACTCATTAACCTACTGTCTTTGTGTCTTTGGTTACAGGTTGTTTTTGGTGCTCTATAAGGCTCTGTTCAGATGCAGGTAAATGTGTCCATATGTGACCTGTATCTGATCTGTTAAAGACAGTTTGAACAGCACTAATCTGACCCAGACCACTTTCATATGTGGTCCTAAATCTGACCCAGACCACTTTCATATGTGGTCCTAAATCTGATTCGTATTAGAACGGCCAGGTCACATTTATCTGATGTGCAGTGCAGTGTTGGTCAAACTGTGGGGTGGGTCCTCTGGGGTGGGGGGTTAAGTCTTCCCATGTGGGTCACTTGCATTATCCTCTCTGTTCTTCACTGTAATTTTCGAAGAAGGGGGTGTGTGGCGGCGCGACTAGGTTGCAGCGGCTCGATGTCCCTAACATCGATCTTAATTTCGTTTGATGGACTGTACATTGTACTGTGGTGTCAAATGACAATAAAAGCTATTCTGATTCTGACATGTTCATCTGTGGAACCAACATATGTTTACTCTAAAAATAGTAACTTTATTGTCCTAGTTGTAGATAATTGTGCATTTCCTATTTTTATTTGGATAAATATTGTCTCGGAGCAGTCTAGTTGAGTTTATTTGTATTATTCAAACAAAAGTCTAAGTTATTTTTAATTTGAACGAGAAATTAATCAGGATACAGCAAAAAGTATTGATACGATATTGATGTTTCTGTCAATAAAAGTTCGAATTGCACCACTTGTCCTCCAACAGAACCGCAGGTAAAATGAGTTGACATTTAGTCTGAGGACTGGTCCCTTCTCCTTCCTAATGGTGGTCTTTTCTGAAACCACATCTTCCCTGTGATCCTGGAGTGCCTGGTTCGACCGGTGAACAGATAAGGACCAGTCCATCTCCTGTGTTCTTATCAGGTCTGTGCATCTCTGCTCGCCTCCAGCTCTTCGCCCTATCCCACTTTCATCTGCATCTCTTCTTCTCCTCACCGGTTTATCTTCAGATGCCGTCGTCATCCTACACTTTTCATATCTGCAGACCCGCTGAGACCCTTTCTCTACAGTCATTTAAAAAAACAGAAAAAATCTAACTCATTTTTTCCTGTGGTGAACCATTCCAAAAGACCACAGCTGTCACAGTCTGATCTGTGCAGAGCTACACTGCCCCCTGGTGGACGAACACCGTCCAAATGCTGGTGTCATCCTAGAGCAGGGCTGGCAGACCCAGTGTAGTCCAGGATCCACATTCAGTCCAATATGATCTAAAACAGGTCAGAACCAGTAAAAAAAAAAAAAATAACAGTGAAAAAAAAATTATATCATGAAAATGTTTACATCTATAAAATTTCCTTAAAAATGTGAAAAACACGAACAATATGAAATTTATTACAAAAAATCTGTGTAATTTTACCAATATTCTGCCTCAGTTTATCATTTATACATGTTCATTATAAAGTACAGATACAGTGGATCTACAAATACACAAAACATTTAATAACAGACAGAATATCGGAACAATTACACTGACTTGTCAGGTTGTTCATATTTGTCCAGGTTATTCACATCTTTTGTGAAAGGGCAGTTTGTACATGTAAACATTTTCATGTAATTTTACTTTTTTACAGTAACACAAAGAGAAAAATGTGTATTTGTCATTATTTATAGGTTATTATGATATTATTTTCCTGGTTCTGATCCACTTTAGATCATATTGGTCTGAATGTGATCCACTTTAGATCATATTGGTCTGAATGTGGAACCTGAACTCAAATGATTATTAATATCTTCAGTAATCTGTAATTTTTTCATTTAATGGGCCGGTTTGGAGACTTTTTCCTGAGCTTTTGTTGTTCTTTCAGACATGTTATGGTCGTCATATTCAGAATTACTTTTGGGTTTTTTTCTTTACATTGTACATTTTTCAGTTTATATGTTTTCTATACTCTATTGAGAATAAAATATGGGTTTATGAGATTTGTAAATCATTGCATTTTGTTTTTATTCATTTCATCCCAACTTTTATTCAGAATTTGGGTTATATGTTAAGTTCATTATATTTACTTTGTGTTTATTTTATTTTGCTGTGTTGTAATTCAATACGAGAGTCTGGTTTTGACCGGCTCTATATGTAAAGTGTCATGACATAACTTTTGTTATGATATGGCGCTACATAAATAAAACTGGATTTGATTTTGATTTGATTTAAAAACCATTGGATTGGATGAGTACAGTTTTATTCTGACTGATACATGTATATGTTAGATTACCATAACAGTCTGTAAAGTCTTCATTGACCTAATGTCAGAGATGTATGCGTTCAGTTCATAAAGCTCACGTATCCCTGAAGAAAAAGGACGATTTTAACAGGAGACGATTTGGATTTTACTTACAAACCTATAGAGATGAAATTAACGAACTTAAAAAAAAATATATAAAGGTCTGGAAAAGGTGGATTTTATGTGGGCTTTACAGAGTTTATGAGATGTTTATGATACTGTTACCATGTCTGAGAAGGTGTCACAGCAAAAGCAGATTAAAGAAAGTGAGGTTTATTGTTATTTATGTTGATTTAACATTAATTTTCCATTCATTCATTTTCATTTTCCATTCATTCATTTTCATTTTACATTCATTTGGCTTATGTGGAGCGCAGAATGAGTTGGATCTGATACCTAACCCTTCTATATTGTGAGGGGAAAACCCTGTAAATGTGTCATAAACACATCTGTAGTTCACATATATTACTTCCATATGATTGGATTTAAGGCTTTGCGTTCATCACATGGTGCATATTTAAACATGCATGAAATATGAACAGACTGACATTATTTATACAGATAATTTATACCGAGCATCATGAATATTCCACTGTAATAAAAGCAGAAACGGCATCATTCCACTAAAACCAACTGCAGATCTTTGTAGAAAGCATCTGTTCAGGCAGACCAAATCTGCTCCTGTTCCTGTTTGGTTTGTTTGGTTTCAGAGGTGAGTTTAGAACATTAAACTCATGAGCAGATCCTTCACACACAGGAAACCTCAGCTCTGATTGTATTTTCTTATCAAAGGTATTGGGTTTGAAACAGTGACTTGATCTCAACACCTGAGAAAGTGCAGCCGAAGCAGAACTTTGTACCAGATATGTCCTCTTTAAACAATGATCTGATTCAAATAGATATAAAGTTAACCCTTTAACCCCTGACGTGTCTGTGTTGAGTATTCTGAATGTAGGATTTATTGAAATATTCATATAAATTCAACCGTTTATTCAATAGTTACATTTTCAGTCATGTTGATAGAATAGACCTTGTTCTTTCCATAGACATCTGAGCATGCTCAGTTCACGGACGTTCAGTGGTTCGTATGTGTGAGACCGTCTGAGTGGACACTGGTGTGGACGGTTTGTATGTGTGTGACCGTGTGAGTGGACACCGGTGTGGACGGTCCGTATGTGTGACCGTCTGAGTGGACACCAGTGTGGACGATCCCAATGTGTGTGACCGTGCGAGAGGACACTGGTGTGGACGGTCTGTATGTGTGACCATCTGAGTGGACACCGGTGTGGACGGTCCGTATGTGTATGACCGTCTGAGTGGACACCGGTGTGGACAGTCCGTATATGTGGCCATCTGAGTGGACACCGGTGTGGACAGTCCGTATGTGTGACCGTCTGAGTGGACACCGGTGTGGACAGTCTGAATGTGTGTGACCGTGTGAGTGGACACCGGTGTGGATGGTCCATATGTGTGACCGTGTCAGTGGACACTGGTGTGGACAGTCCGAATGTGTGTGACCGTGTGAGTGGACACCGTGTGAGTGGACACCGGTGTGGACGGTCTGAATGTGTGTGACCGTGTGAGTGGACACTGGTGTGGACGGTCCGTATGTGTGACCATCTGAGTGGACACCGGTGTGGACGGTCTGTATGTGTGTGACCATCTGAGTGGACACTGGTGTGGATGGTCTGTATGTGTGTGACTGTGTGAGTGGACACCAATGTGGACGGTCCGTATGTGTGACCGTCTGAGTGGACAATCCGAATTTGTGTGACTGTGTGAGTGGACACCGGTGAGGACGGTCCTAATGTGTGACTGTCTGAGTGGACACCGGTGTGGACAGTCCGTATGTGTGTGACCGTGTGAGTGGACACCGGTGTGGACGGTCCGTAAGTGTGACCGTCTGAGTGGACACTGGTGTGGACAGTCCGAATATGTGTGACCGTCTGAGTGGACACCGGTGTGGACAGTCTGAATGTGTGTGACCGTGTGAGTGGACACCAGTGAGGACCGTCCGAATGTGTGTGACCGTCTGAGTGGACACCGGCGTGGACAGTCCGTATGTGTGACTGAGTGGACACCAGTGTGAACGGTCCGAATGTGTGTGACCGTGTGAGTGGACACCGGTGTGGATGATCCCTATGTTTGACCGTCTGAGTGGACACTGGTGTGGACAGATGTCTCACCTGTTTGAGTGCCTCCTGTTTGCTCTTGCTCAGCTCCTCATATTTCAGTTTCCACTGACTGAGTTCAGCCTCCAACCTCTCGATGCTTTTACTGAGAGCCAGTTTGTCTCTGGAGAAGACAGACAGACAGACACAGTGCATTAGTGGGTTTAACACTTGGTCATTCTGCTGTAAATGTATATTTGACATAAATATGTCCAAAGTGACACTCTTTGGACAGTGGGACAGTCACTGTCCATCAGGACAAACCACTAATTATCTGGAGCTGAAGTTCTATTGGAGGACATTTAGACTTTATATCAAACACGTGATACAAATGACCTGTCACTCATAAGGGTGATCAGGCTGAAGAAACTGAAAATCAATGGAGTCAAAACAGTTTCAATTCAGGTTCCAATTATGGACACATTTAATCTAAAGTGGGTCAGAACCAGGAAAATATTATCATAATAACCTGTAAATAATGAAAACTGTAAATTTTCTCTTTTTTTTGGTGTTAAAAAAGTAAAATTACATGAAAATATTTACATTTACAAACTGTCCTTTTACAAAAAAATATGAACAACCTGAAATGTTTTAAGAGAAGTCAGTGTCATTTTAACTACATTCTGCCTGTTACTAAATGTTTTGTGTATTTGTAAGTTCTAATGTACATGTGTAAATGATAAACTGAGGCAGAATGTTGTTAAAATTGCACTTACTTATATTAAGACATTTCAGGTTGTTCATGTTGTTCAGATTTTTAAGGAAACTTTGTACATGTAAGTGGTACTTCATCCATTTCAATTTTTTTTTTTTTTAAGCTTTTTTTTTTTTACCTTGTTTTTTGGTTTTTGATATTTGAAATAAAATAAAATAAAAATAAAATTAACATTTTCAGAATATAATTGTACCTTTTTCACTGTTATTATTTTACTGGTTCTGATCCACTTCAGGTCATATTGGGCTGAATGTGGAACCTGAACTAACATGAGTTGGACGTCCCTGGTTCAAACTAATTTGACTGAAATGTGGTTTTGGCTCCAACACGGTGCTTTTCCACTCCATAAATCCTCCTCCTTTAACTACAGCAGTGGATGTAGTTATAAAAACAAACAAAAACAGACTAAATTCTGGAACGTCCCGCAGCAGAACCACACAGACACACTCAGAGACAGACTGTCCTCCACGTCCGTCTCAGCAGGTCTTACTCTCTCTCTTTCAGCAGGACCTTCTGGGACTCATCCAGGCGGAGCTGCAGAGCGTTGACTTTACTGCAGTCTTCTTCTGTGGTGCTGATATCGTCCCACAGCTGCCTGCTACGTTCCTGTCGGCTCAGACCTGAGGTCAGGCGGGAGGTAGCCTGGGTACTGCGACTGTCCCACGGTTCCTGTGTGTCACCACCGGGGGTGCTAGAGTGCAGGACCGCCTCCAGCAGCTCCAAGTCCTGGACAGACAGAGGACAGACGGACATGAGATGAATAAGGTCCATCTGTGGAGTTAGAACAGGACTGGGAACAGTAGAAACCAGTGGTTACTGGCACAACAAGCCCCCCTCTCCCACAACAAACCCTGCCCCTTGCACAGATTGTATCTTATTTTGTCATAGATCCAGCTGATGTCATCATACCTATGCGTGTACTGGTGTTACCTCTATATATATATATATGGATAAGTTTGAAGTAAAATGAAACAAAATTGATGTTTTTATTGATGTGAAATTTTACCCATTATAAGAAAATGGGAAAGAGAAAGATTTTAGAAATTCATGAAAAATGTGAACTTTAACCTAGTTTTCCCAAAATGTAATCACATCTATTCTAGGTCACTGGTAATCTATAAACCCAGTTAGGTCTGAATTCAACCAATAGTTTTGCTGCTAAAGTGTAAACAAACAAACAAACAAACAAAAAACAATACCCCCTGCCTCCCCTTCAGGGGCAGAGTCATAATAATAATAATAATAATAATAATAATAATAATAATAATAATAATAATAATGGATTAGATTTCTATAGTGTTTTTAAAAGCACCTAAAGTGCTTTACATTATGGATCCATAATTCATTTACTCTACGGTCCAGTCCAGTTTCAGTCTATTCCAGTCTAGTCCAGTCCAGTGTGGCGTAGTCCAGTTCAATTCAGTTCAGTCCAGTTTAGTCCAGTCCAGTGTAGTCCAGTTCAGTTCAGTCCAGTTCAGTTCAGTCCAGTGTAGTTAGTCCAGTTCAGTCCAGTCCAGTCTATTCCAGTCCAGTTTCAGTCCAGTCCAGTCCAGAGTACATTAGTCAAACTCTTTCTGCAGGTCTGGACATTCTCTCTAATAGTTCTGACATTATTCAGCAGAGCAGTCGTCCAGACGTCCCAGTCCATTTGGTCGACATGGTGTTTTGTTTTCATCAGTGTTCAGAGTAGAACAATTAAAGGTCCAATAGAAATGACTAAACCCAACACAAACACCAGCCAGAGCCACAAAAATAGGACCAATGGCCCTGTAGCTTACCGGCCAAATGAAAAGCTTTGGGAAATATATCCAGATGCCATTTATTCTCACCCAGTTCTGTGTATTTATTATATTACAGAAATAGCCCATGTTTTGGTCATATTCCAATCAGATCTGTAAAAAATTCAAATTCCAACTTGATATCATTGATACTTACTGATTCAATCCACTTCCTATCTCTTGTAATGGGAAAATTTTTCAAAGTCGCACCAAATCCAGAATCGGATCCGGATCGAAATAATTTGAATACCTTGTGTTGACATCATCATACAGAAGCTGTATACCAAGTTTGAAGTCAATCAGAACTGGAGTTTCGGAGAAGAAGATGATTGAAATGTTTTCCCCATAACAGCCCATGATAAATTTTCCATAAGTTCCCGGATCCAGAAGAAGATCCTGATCAGCATGTGGCCATTATGTTTTGGTCATCTCCCCATCAGGGCTGTACTGTAGAAATTTGCACTTGATATTATTTATATTTACTGAGTTATTGCACAGATCCTCTTCCTATCTCTTATAATGGGGAAATTTTTCAAAGTGGCACCAAATCCAGAATCAGATTCGGATCCAAATAATTTCACTAACTTTTGTTGACATGATCATAAAGAAGCTGTATACCAAGTTTGAAGTCAATCGGAATTGTAGTTTCAGAGAAGAAGACGATTGAAATTTTTGTAATGGACAACAGACGTCGACGACACCGACGGAAGCCGCATTACGACAATAGCTTACGGCCTGTCAGCCGGTAAGCTAAAAATAAGACCAGGATTCATGTTCCTTTAAAGTGGTGGAAAAAAGTGACATTTAGAACAGAATATATGAAGAAGTAAGAAAAGAAAAAAAAATAAATAAATGAGAGGAAATAAAAGAAAAAAATAAATGACAAAATAAATGAACTACAGAGGCAGACTTCCATATTACACTGAAAAAGTCCAGGGTCTCAGGAGGTTCTAATGTTCATGTTCTGAAGGAGCTGATAGTTTACATTACAGCTCTGTTTATACAGGGTTCTACAGGGTCAATGTAAGAATTTTTAAGACCCCATGGGAACCCTGTTTAAGTCCAAACTGACAGTTCTTGTGGTCGACTCCATAACTTACACTTGTTTTTCTTAATCTGCTTCTAAATGTTATTTGCACAAACTATTTATCAAATGTCGAATGTGTGTGTTCTATGTGTTTTAACTGTGTAATCTTCTGTGTATTTACTGTTGGACTCCTTTATCAAAGAGGTTTTTAATCTCAATGGGACTTTTACTGGTTAAATTAAGGTTACATTAAAAACAAACATAGTATAGTCTACAGGGTTCCAACAGGTTTATACAAGTTCACTGTAAGACTTTTTAAGACCTTTTTAAGTCGACTTGGAACAGAATTTCACACCTATTTTACAACCATACTGGAAAAAATTCATGACTCCTAGAATTTAAGTAAATGCATTTTTTTACTCCAGTGCATTGATTCCCTTTGTTCAGAGTCATTTCTCAGTGGGGGCAAAGTTACAGATAACTGGTTCCTAATTTCAGTATAAATTGTAAGGTTGACCATCAAAATGATTGAACTGGGGATATGTCTATCAAACTCAAATGAAATTTGTCCCTCCCCCCTCTGTGCGTACCCCTCTTCGTGCATGAATCATGCGTTCTCAGAGGTTTGGAGCAACTGGTACAGGAAACAAAGCCAGAGCCAGGCTATATTAGGTATATTAGGATGGAAAGTTCACCGGCAAATTGTTCTGTCACTATTTATGTTAGTGACAGAACAGTTAGCCGGAAATGTACCGTTAATCAGATAGGTATGAACTGGGGCTGTTCTGTCAGAGTGGGGGTGCTGGAGGAGATTGAATGAGGTAAGCATGGATTGGGGCTGGAGCTGGAGCTGGAGCCGGGACCGGGGCTGGGCCAGAGCTGGACCCAAAACCGGGGCTATAGGCGGGGTCAGAGCCTGAGCCGGAGTCCGAGCCGGGGCCGGAGAATTGTTGCTGTACAGCGCTTGTGAACCCTCAGGAACAAGCATTGTGAATGCCAGTACTCTGGAGGCATAGCTTCGGGGGGACGTCTGAAGAAGGGGGTTTGGACTTTTGAATGGAGTATTTCCAAAATGCAGCTGCTCAAACCATTTTTCCAAGATCCCCTACCCCACCTTTAACGTCTCAGACTTCACATCCTCAGACTGATCCTAGGAGACACACTCAGAAACATCTTCCAGATAAAGGCGTTCTTCAGCCTGGACAGAAAACACCCCCTTATCCCCAGTGTGTAAACTATCATAAACCCTGGCTTCTTCCTCCAACCCCTCCCTCTCTTCCCTCTGTTCCCTCATACAAAGACTACAAATCAAACAGATCCATCAGTGAACTCATCTACGGTTCTGCCAGTTCTGTGTCACAGCAGAACCACAGACTCACAGTGGGTTCTCACAACCAAACATTTACACAGCTCGTTTTATTTAATGGCCTAAACAGAAATTAAACTGGAACCATGGAGCCTTTTCCTGCATTCTGCACAGTAAATCTGTCTGCTTTGGCACCGCAGCAGGAACCCTCCCAACGTTTCTAAAGCTTTATATCTGTTACACCATCAGCCAGAGGTAACCCCCCCACACTGACCCCCCCTCCATGTCCCACAGGCTTCATAACACTCTATGTTTCTCTAAGATAATCATCACGCAGCCTTTTTGGACTTCCTCATAAATGCCTGCAGTAAATCTGAAACTGGGAGCTTTAAGGGTTCAACAATACGACACCATGGTTCCTACGAGACGATTTTATACGATCAGACGCATCTGTCGCTTTATTCTACGACAGTTACATTTACTGCAGTTAGTTTTTTAGATATTTTAGGGCTTTTGTACCTTTACTAGAAACAGTGTAGAGAAACAGGAGAAATGAGGAGAGAGAGGGTCAAAGGTTCCTGGGCAGGGAATCAAACCCACAAACAGGCCCTGGGCCAGGTGGGATGTGATCTACCAGCTGAACCACCAGGAGCCCAATAAAATAAAAGAAATAGTTCCAGTGTCCCTGGACGTCAGCACCATGGTCTATCTGAATTAGTCCACAGTTGACTGTCTGAGGTGGTCAAGTTCTGTCTCTATGACGAAGACTGAGATGAAGACGGCGACGAAGATGGCAATGAGGACAGCGATAAAGACAGTGACAAAGACAGCGACGAAGATGGGCATAAAGATGGAGACGAAGACGGAGATGAAGACGGGGACGAAGACGGGCATGAAGACAGCGATGAAGATGGAGACGAAGATGGCGACAAAGACGGAGACGAAGAGGGCGACGAAGACGGAGACGAAGACGGCGACGAAGACGGCGACGAAGACAGCGACGAAGACGGAGACAAAGACAGCGACAAAGACAGCGACGAAGACGGAGACAGTGACAGAGACGGTGACGAAGATGGTGACGAAGACGGTGACGAAGACGGCGAAGAAGACAGCAACAAAGACGGAGACGGCAACGAAGACGGAGATGAAGACAGACATGAAGACCACGATGAAGACAGCGATGAAGACGGCGACGAAAACAGCAACAAAGACGGTGATGAATACGATCTTTTGAAAGTCTTCAGATTCTGTCCTGAGAGTTCCTCCAGATAAAACTCACCCATCAAAGCTGCAGTCGACATTAGAATCTGAGTCTAAATCAAAATCTTAAGTGTCCTTAAAGGTGCGGGAGACTTTTGTGACCAATTTTTCATCAAATCTGTAAAACCTCAGTCATAGCCTAAGTACGGCAGCGTTTCCACGTCGAGTCTTTTGCAGTCGCCGCTGTCAGGTGGCTGCGTGAGCCTCCCTTTCCCACAGTGCACGTAGCGACAAAATTCTGAAGATGCCCGAGTTACCTACTGGCTCTGAACATAAACACACATTTTGTTTATGGTGGATGGCACTTCGAAATTGTTCACCGTAATGCAAGAGATTCAGGTGAGTAATCCCAGGAAGACTTATACATTCATGATACTTAGGCTATGACTGAGGTTTAACAGATTTGATGAAAAATTGGTCATGAAAGTCTCCCGCACCTTTAAGGCTAATGAAGTTCATTTTGTCTTCTGTTAATGGAATTATACTTTTATTTTTTCTTTTGTTCTGATAAGGTATAGTTTTTAGATGTTACCTGTTTGACTGGAGTCACAGTCGAAACTGTCAAACAAGTAACATCTAAAACAAACCTTATTTGAACAAAAGAAAAAACAAAAGCATCCTTAAGTGTCCATGTCCAACCACCAGTAAAGACAACACTGGTTGAATCTCAACAAGAACTGGTCATTACGTCAAAAACTGATCAAACACTGCAGCTTTAACTGATGCAGCATTTTTTTTTATGTGTTTAAAGACTATTTTCATTTTAAACAGGTATGATATTTTATAATAAGACTTTTTATTCTTGATTCCTGCAGTATTTCACAGACAAACTAAACTAATTAAATGTGTAAATCCTCCATAATTCCACTTTTCATGTCTGTGTGTTGTTTCTGTGCTGCTGCTGCTGCTGTCATTGCAGGTGCTGACCACCAGAGGGCCCCAGTGTGTAAAGGCTGTGTCTGTCTGGGAATAACCGTCCACAGACACATGTGGAAACACTCAGTGTGTGAGAACCAGAACAATGGAGGCAGACAGGAAATGAGCGCTGGGCGGTGGGAGCAACACTGCACAGCCTTCCAAGACCACCTCTGCCTTCCAGGACCACCTCTGCCTTCCAAGACCCCCTCTGCCTTACAAGACCACTTCTGCCTTCCAAGACCACCTCTGCCTTCTAACACTACCTCTGCTGCCCTTGCACACACACCATGAGGGTTTACACAGAACACATAGACATAAACATGCATTTATACACATGTGTGTTAGTGTGTATGCGTTACCATGGAAACCCCACCCGACCTAGATGAAGGTCAGGACTGATAGACAACGACAGGGATCTGCAGTGACTGGTATTTTAACATAGACAGTGTGTGTGTGTGTGCACGCACGTGCGTGTGTGTATGTAAAGTGACTAGAACACAAGAGGTCAAGTGTTATCAGATGGAACGACTGAGCGCTATTATTGAGTTTACTGCAACTACTGTACAAGACAGCTTTTATTTATTTATTTAACCTTTATTTAACCTTTATTTAGCCTTTATTTAACCATTATTTAACAGTTATTTAACCTTTATTTCACCTTTATTAAATTTACTTTTCTAAATTATTATTTACAGTCAGAGCAGGAAAAATGTTTCATAAATTTAGAGGAAGAACATACACAATCAGAATCATGGATTTAAAAAAAGTTGAAAAGAGACATTTTGGAAACACAGATAACAATTTAAGCCAAACTAGCCAATGCACTGATATTTATCCCAATATAAAACTATGTTTGTTTTGTTTTTACATTTTTTTTAACTTATACTTTATTGCTTCATTTTTTGAGATTTTACAACACAAACCTTTAGAACATAGTGTCAGTTGTCATCCTGTCTGTTGTCCACTTTTTCCATCAGTCTTCACATTAAACCTATATTCTGACATTAGTCCTTATTGTTTTGTGTCCCAGACCCCTGTTAGAACACTAATACTTTTAATAATACTTTGGTCCATATAGTATGTGCCTGTGTATCCTGACAGGTAAAACTCAGGGACACACACACCCGCAGAGGTTACTGTGTCTGTATGAACCAGAACATACGGTGTAGACGCAGGTTTATTTGACAGAGAAGAAGAAGTGCTGCAGCATCACAGGGCCCTCAGGGACAGGATATGATGAAAGAGCGTGTACATGTAGACCTGCACTCTATAAAAGGAAACCCCTCTACGACAACTCCCCCCCCCCGAACAGAGGCGCAGTCACATGACCTGGTGTGGCCCACATTCGCTGAGGCTCAGGTCAAACTGGTCTGGGTTTGGGACGGATGTGGATCAGGTCTACACACAGACCCTGTATGGCTCAGAGGATGACAGAACATGACCCCCCTGGATGGGACATCAGACCTCAGAGGGTCCAGCAGGTCTAAGAGGGTCCAGCAGGTCTCATTTATACCCCACAGTGGATCAGAGTAGGTAGGTATGAGTCAGACCATGTGACCAGTTGGACACGGACACTGTACACAGAGGCAGTGATGACACACAGACGAGAAAAAGAGGATATACAAGGGTCCAAAAAAGAGGATGTATAAGGGTCCAAAAAAGAGGATCTACAAGGGTCCAAAAAAGAGGATCCACAAGGGTCCAAAAAAGAGGACCTACAAGGGTCCAAAAAAGAGGATCTACAAGGGTCCAAAAAAGAGGATCTACAAGGGTCCAAAAAAGAGGTTCTACAAGGGTCCCAAAGAGGATGTATAAGGATCTAAAAAAGAGGATCTATAAGGGTCCAAAAAAGAGGATCTACAGCGGTCCCCAAGAGGATTCAAACCAGGGTCAGAACGAAGACACAGGATGTAGATAGACCAGTAGGACATGAAGACAACACACACATATTTAAACCACTAACCACTGATTCACCTGTAAATCTGTCCCCAGTGGAGGTGATACCATACATGAACTGGAACAGAACGGAACAGCACAGAACAGAAGGGAGCTAGACTGGACTGGACTGAACTGAACTAAACTGAACTGGACTACACTGGACTAAACTAAACTAAACTAATCTAAACTAAACTGAACCAGATCCAGTCCAGTGTGTGGTACAAGTCAGATTAAACCCACAGGCAGATTTCCAGTCTTTTCATCACTGAGTCTCATTATCAGTTTTATTCAGTTCATAAAACTGAACCAAAGCACAGACACAAACAGAGTAAAAAAACAGCTGAGGGGTTCAACTACTGAACCTACTGCCCTACATTTACTCTGGAACACTGACTGGAGCTCATCAGACTGGTTCTACTGTCCTTATTTAGGTCCAGCTAGCACACACACACACACACACACACACACACACAAAACTAAAACTAATAATAATAATAATAATAATAATAATAATAAAACACAGCCTGTTAACCTGTTAGCCATGTTAACCTTTACCTGGACTCATGGCTCAGGGGTTAAAGGGTTAATGACCTCTAAATGACCTGTTGACTGACCTTTTGTTGACCCATCTTCTGGTTCTCCAAGTCACCATCCCTGACTGGTTCTGGTTCTGGAGACCCCGGTGGACCGTCTCCCACTCTGTCCGTCTTTCCGTCGGCGTGGACCTGACAGGAGGAGGAGGAGGACGAGGCCGGAGACGAAGGAGGGATGGACGGAGAGGAGCAGGAGGAGGGGCCAAGGGGCGGATGTGCAGGGGAGGAGGAGGAAGGGGGCGTGGTGGCCGAAGGAGGGGCCACGTGGTCGCCGCGGAGACGCATCATCTCCTGTCGTAGCGTGTCGTTCTCTGCGGTCAGCTCCTGCCGCTCCCTCCGGACACCGGTCAGCTCTTTGGTTAAAGTGTCCAGGCGCTGGCGGAGCTGACGGACCTCATCACGGGCTCGGTTACGTTCAGCGCGGACCTACAAACGCACACAGGACCAAGAAGATTAAAAATATATTTTAACCCATAAAGACCCAGAGATACTTTTATGTCAGTTCACAAATGAATTTGTCTCTATATTTAACCCTTTAAACAGAATTTATCACCATTTATTCTAATATTATCCTCTGTATTTTGTGTTTTTTCAGTGTAAATCCTGTATTTTCTATATTTAATTCACTGATCATGTAGATGTTCATTAAAGCTAGATTAAAATTGATGGTTATTATATCAGAAACAGATCAAACTGAATAAACAGTTTTAACTTTTTCAGTCCAATCTGTCATTAACTGAACATAAATCCACTGCGTCCATCCATTTTTTATTTAATTTGTTCAGTTTGTTGTTTATTTTCTCAATGACATTTATTATTTTGTAAATTTTATGATTTGCTTTTGTTCATTTTGTTAATGTGATTGAAAGTACTTATTTTATTTGGTTTTGTAACAGAGGATTCACATGTATATATAATATTTTACAGTGGGGTATTTTTATATTTTTCTTTTCTTTCCAGAAAAGAACAAAACAATCTACATTTATTTTTCTGTCTATATCTCCAGTGCCTTCACCTGTTGTTTTCTTATCCTTTTTTTAAACAACAGAACAGTTATACATTTGAAAACTGAAAACAAAAAGACAAAACCTACTGATGCAAACCCCCCTTTTTAAAAACAGTTTGATGGTTTTTCTTAAAATGGTGCCTCTGTCTTTAGTGCTGTTTTCTGTTAAAATGTGAACCATTTACTTCGTCCTAAATAACCCCTGTCCTGTAGTGCCCTGCCATGTCCTGTTCTAAACATAAAGGACTGACTTTGCTCCACTTCTCCCTCCAGTTGGCCGTGCAGTCGGACCACCACCTCATGGTCTTCTCCATCTGGGCCGCCCTGGCCCGGGCCTCCTCTAGCTCCCGGAGCCTCAGTTCCTCCCTGCTCTCCCAGTCGGCCCCGGCTCCATCGCCCATGGGTCCCAGGCCCAGACCTCCGAACCCGGGGGAGAGCAGCAGGGGGGGGCTGGAGCTGGGGGTCCCCCCTGTGGGGCTGGGTGTGTGTGTGAGGCTGTCGGGGGAGCGGATCCCCCGGTCCGACCCCAGACCCAGACTGCACAGAAGGCTGCCTCCGCCTGACTTGCCGCCGTCAGACAGGTGGGGGCTAGGGGTGTGGTTCATGATGAAGGCACAGAGGATGACGATGAGGAGGATGAAGGGGGCGGGGCTCCAGCACAGAGGTTCAGGAAAACATGGTCCTCCTCAGACACTGGTCAGCCTGTAAACACAACAACAAGAGGAACACATGAAGCTCAGCAGGAAAATTAACATATGTGACATCATTACATTAATAAATAAATCTGACACATGATCTGAGAAAAAAACTGTTTAATTCACACATTTAGTGAAACCTCAGTATGAGACGGTTGGACAGTAGACGACTGGACATTCTAAACGGACCCTTTAATAAATAAACTGTTCATAAACGTTGGGGGGCTCTGGTGTGTCTGCTGGAAAAAACACAAAGACCTGAGGTGGGTTCAAAGCCCAGATACTCTGATACATGTCATGTCCTTTAGATCCAAACCTGCACCAACTGTGACACTGGAACCTAAAAAGACTTTTAACACAACAACACAGAAAATGTCTGATGAGCTCCATCCACTGATTCAGAAAACTGTCATCAATGAACCCGTTGACAAAAAGAAGAGCACAGACACACCATGATCTAGAACAACTACAACGGATAAACATGGAAAATAGATGAAAGTTTATTTCTAGAATCTCATAAAGTTTCAATATTAACATTTACAATTATTTTTCATAATAAAAATGATAAAAAATGCAAGTCCACTTTTTTATTTTTTACTATAACTCATTGTTTTATAAGCATTTATTACCTATAATAATGATAATTAATGGACAGATATTGAAAGTTAAGTTCATCCTGAAAGAAAAAGTACAAAAGAAAAGACAATTTCTGACAAGTTCATTACAAAACAAAACTATGAAATGTAGTCCTGTTATAATATTAGTCTCAAAAGTATAAGGACTTTTCAGCTTTATTGTTCACTTAATGTTAGGATTCCATTACATTCATAGAATAAATTAAATACTTATCTATATTTTACTTTGTTTTTGGGGGTAATTGGTCATCTGTAGCCTTCCTAATGTAGTCCATGTGCATCTGTTTGTTTGGTTTTGTTTTGTTTTTTTTTAACTCATTTTTTATTTGATGTACACATATAAACACACATGGTTTAGTGTGTTTCTAAAACACTGGAGGACAAAACGACACAACCCCCCCCCCCAAAAAAAAAAAAAACAAAAAAAAAAACAAACAAAAAAAACATCTAATGTTAAAAAACAGTCTGAGGAAAAGACTGGCAGAAAAGATGAAACCCCCCCATCTGCTGTCAGGACTTAATCTAAGTCCAGAGGACTAACAGACAGACAGCTGGTCCACATGACTGAGGACAATTCTTCTTCTACTGTTAAATGTGAAGCAGCTCCACATCAAACACAAACAAAATGGGTTTAACCCTTAAAGACCCAGTTCCACTTTAGAGGCAGCTCTCAAATCCATTTGTCTATATTTAACCATTTCATAAGTGATTTATCACCATTTATTATTATATTATCCTCTGTATTTTGTGTTTTTTCAATGAAAATCCTGTATTTTCTTATATTTAATTCACTGATCATGTAGATGTTCATTAAAACTCAAATTAAAGTTGATTGTCATAATATCAGAAACAAAAAAAACTGAAGAAAATGTGACTTTCAACAAAATATGATCATAAACTAAACATAAAATAAGCCTAAATGCAGTAAGACATAAAAGGATTCAAACAACCTGAAAAGTCCAGTTCCCCCTGTAGGAACTATTTACAGAGAATATTTGGGTTTGAAAGGTTTTTACTGGGTTTTTGTTCATTTTATTTTTTTAATCTACATAAACCAAGTGTGTCCATCCACTGTCACTGATCCACCTCCATGGGTCTTACTGGTCAATCAATGTTGTAGAAGATGATGGTGTTTCCACGGTAACTACGGGGCCTCTGAACGTCCAAATGGGTCTTATCTGATGACCATGAAAAGACGAAGAACTGTATTTTACACCAATTACTGACATGGATTGATAAGATTAGTGGATCAACAGGTATTAAACAGTTTAGATCAGTAGATGGTTTAGGTTAAAGGTGGATGTTTGCATCTTTATGTGCATGAACAGGTGAACAGTCATCCTGTAGCAAACACATGTTTGGAGCTGGATCATTCTTCCTAACAGCTGACAGCAGTAGAAGCTCTGTCCTACTCTGTTCAGATCATACTCTGTTGTTCTTCCACTTATGTTCTCAGTTTTCCCAGCAGGACCCTTTCTCCACTCTTATTATTACATTTCTTTAGTTCTTTGCTCCTTCTTTCACGCTCCACTCACTTATCGATCTGTTTAAATCCATTTCCTTCCACCTTTAAGTCATGGTTTGTGCACAGTTTTAAACACTTAAACACCTGTAAACCCTTTAGACACAGTGAAAGCACAAACATAAAACCATTACTGCAGATCCTATTCTGTACCTGACAATTTAAACACACACATAAACTGGTATTAGACTAAGTGGAAGTGACAATACAAACACTGAACACACAAACAGACTCTGAACAAATGGAATAAACTACTACTACCAGACAACTGGAAACATTTTACATCTGATCTAAACTGTTTAATACCTGTTGATCCACTAATCCTATCAATCCATGTCAATAATTGGTGTAAAATACAGTTCTTTATCTTTCATGGTCATCAGATATGACCATTTGGACGTTCAGAGGCTCTGTAGTTACTGTGGAAACACTGTCATCTTCTACATTGATTCACCAGTAAAACCCATAGAGTTGGATCAATAACAGTGGAGAAAATGCACAAAAATTACTAAAAAAAAAACCCTACAAAATAATAAATAATGTGTTAAAATAAGCCAAAGAATTCACTAAAATGAAGTAAAAACAGAATAAGACAAGCCACACAATGAGCAAAAAAAGCCAAAGTAATGGATAATATGAGAACAATTTATAATAAATCAACAAAATAAGTAACGTGAAGAAAATAAGCCACAAAGTGAAGTAAACTGAAGAACAAAATAAAAAAAGGCAAGAAAATGAACAAAAACATGTAAAATAATAAATACCATGGAGAAAATAAGCTACAAAATGCACAAAATGAATAAAGAATTAAAACACTGATTCACCAGTAAAACCCATGGAGTTGGATCAATGACGGTGGATGGACACACTAGGTTTATGTTCAGTTAATGATAATATTTATTTGAAAACACCGCTTTTTCTTCAAGTTGATCTGTTTCTGATACAATAACACTCAACTTTAATCTGAGTTTTAATGAACATCTACACGATCAGTGAATTAAATACACGAAAATACAGGATTTACACTGAAAAAGGCAAAATACAGAGGATAAAATTACAATAAATGTTGAAAAGTCACTTTAAAAAGCTTAAATAGAGAGAAATCCATTTGTGAACTGATATAAAAGTATGTGTGGGTCTTTAAGGGTTAAACACTTCTAATACTAGAAGCACTCGGAGAGCGCAGACCTCCGCCAAGGCTGATCAGTGCCCCCCCCCCCCCCCCCCCCCCCCCCCCCGATCACCACCAAAATTTAATCATTTCTTCCTTTCTTCCTTATCCCATTTCCAACAAACCCTGAAAATTTCATCAAAATCTGTCCATAACTTTTTGAGTTATGTTGCACACTAACGGACAGACAAACAGACAAACAAACAAACAAACCCTGGCAAAAACATAACCTCCTTGGCGGAGGTAATAAACCCTTCCATGGGGCTGATGTCTGTGTAGAAATGTGGATATAAAGTAGTTCAAAGCAGCTCCACCTCCAGCAGAACCAACATGAACATGTACACACACTGAATCTATTAATAATCTAATATAACAGAATAAAACATTAGAGCAAAACAACACCCTTCAGTGAACGTAATAGAACTGGGTCAATGTCAGTATAAGGAGATGTTCAGACCCAAAAACACCTGCAGATGTTCCTCTGAACTGTATGAATGTGTTCAGTCGACTGTAGGCTCAGACCAAAACACATGAAACAGATATGTCCACCCTGTTACGGACAAATCCATGTAAATATAAGTGACAGGGTGGACAGTTTAGGCTAACGTTAGCATTTAAAGTCCACATGTTGGACCTGGAGTTGGTAAAGTAGGTCATCTTTGAACAGGACTGTGGAATGTCCAACAAATATATGTAAAATTAATGAACAGGTTTAAATGAAACCATATTCTGTGGTGACGGGGTGGACATGATGAGAACACATCTAAGAACAAACACAACATGATGAAAATGTTCAAATGTAAATAATAAACGTTCTCAAATAAAGACACTCAAAATAATGATGTCATCAGTGATGTCATCAACCAGATTATTAAAGGGGCGGTTCCTCCAAAGTAACAGGGTGGACAGCAACTTCAAGGACACGTGGAGAACATTAGATATTATTATGAAAGTAAAATATAAATGATCAAAATTATAAAATTAAAAAATGCAAAAACTGACGTGGCACGTAAAAAGAACACGTGCGTGAAATAATGAAAGAATCAGGTGAAAAGTGTCTAAGAAATGGGATGGACAAATCGTCAAAGTTGAAATGATAAAATATGTATTTAAAAAATGTAAAAATTTAAATTCAGCCACTAAATGGTGCACTACACTTGTCCTAGTGGTAAAAACCATGCATGTGAAATTAGAAAAGAAACAGGTGAATAGTGTCAGAGAAATGGGTTGGACCGAACTGTTGGACGGGTAAGAATATAAGACTGAATGATAAAACTGAGGCATTCAAATACAGTCACGGAAAAAAATCTTCGCCCACCCTTGTTTTCTTCAATTTCTTGTTCATTTTAATGCCTGGTCCAACTAACGGTCCATTTGTTTGGACAAATATAATGATATCAACAAAAATAGCTCATAGTAGTTTAATTTCAGAGCTGATATCTATCCATTTAACATGTTTTCTTGGTAACAACCAAAATCACTTCAGTTCTTACATCAATATCTATGGCATTGTACTGACAAAAACAGTGCTTTTAAGCATTCCATGTTTTCTTTTCTGTCTGTTTTAGTCACATGACACACACAGGAGTTAGAACTGGATTACAGAACCATTGTTTTGGATGACATTGGATGGAATAATAATTTTTTCCACGACTGTATATGGTGACATGTATTAAAAACAAAGTGGCTGAAAGGAAGTGCAATGATCTTGTAATGTTTGTATTGAGTTTATGAAAGAGGAAAGTGGAATGAGCTGAGCTTTAACCCTTTAAAAGGCTCTTATAGAAATACTCTGAAATTCAAAATGTCTACCTTAGTGTGTTATTGGAGGACATAACAAGACTTTATTACCCCCGCCAGGAGGTATTGTGATCAATTTGCTTTGTGTGTTTGTTTGTTTGGTAGCAACTTTACAGGAAAACTATTCCAACCATCTTTACCAAATTTTACCCACAGATAGCCCTAGGCCCCGGGATGAACCCATTAAATTTTGGGTCAAGTAGGCCAAAGTTCAAGGTCACAGCAAGGTCACAAAATCTCAAATTTTCCTATCTCTCATCATTGAGCAATTTTCCAAAATTCATAAAAATTTCAAAACGACTTCGATTAGCCTCCAATTTGAGCCACCTGTAGCTTATAATAATATCTTGTATCTGGCACAAAATTGTCCACATCCACTGTGGAATCTGGACTCTGTGGACATTTATATTTAACATTGAAAATCCCATTTACAACACATTTTTCATTATAACTCAACAAATATTGATTGGAATTTAATATAATTTGACATACACATGACTGGTACCAAGCTTCAACTTTTTCTGCTGTATGGAACAACCTGGAAACTGTTTAATTTAAAAAGAAATAGTTGATCCACACATGCACACCGTTCGGGGTGCTTGGCGGAGGTTTGCACTCTCTGAACACTTGTTAGTATTGTAAAAGTTTTTTTTATTGTCATGTAGAAAACCAAAGTCAATGAAGTTACCGTATTTGGCTCCTTTCCCATATGTGTAAAACAAAAAAAAGAAATCCAAGAAGTATATATAAAAACACCAGAGTCATTCATGTGTTTACACTCTGACATGTCGTGGCTGTTGTTCTATTGTTTATTTGTGTTTCTGTGGTTTTTCCTTCAGCTCAGACCACTCACACTGTTCCCTCTGATCTCTGACACCAACAGAACGGTTTCATCCACAGAACCATTGCTCTGATACTTCCTCAGACTCTGACATTTAAACCCTGCACATGTGAAAGTCCCAGTAGATCTGCAGGTTCTGAAGTTCTTAGACCAGCTCAGACCGTCTGGCACCAACAACCAGGTCACGTTCAAAGTCACTTAAAATCATCCTTTAAATGTCAGCAGCAGATTTTCTACATCAGTGGTTCTCAACTGGTGGGTCCAGACCCTAAAGTGGGTCCAAACCTGTTTCCAGTGGGTCTCTGGGCCTTTGGGTTAAAATAATGTTAATAAACCAAACCTGGGTTTTATTTGTATGGATCTGAGCCCTGTCCATTCACACTCCCCAACAGTAGGGGGCACTAATGCACTGTAATGATAATTAATGCCAGACATTTAACAGAATAAAAGAAGAACCAACAGTTCCTATTCATATCATGTTTACACTCAAGTCTGACAGTGACTCCATCAGATCTGGTTTTTCTCCATTGGACTAAAACCTCAGTGGGTTTAATTCTACAATAGTTCCTTTTCCGCTGGACATATGTGCAAAATTTTACCCATATTTAATAAATGTCGAAAAAACGGAAGTGCGTAATGTCGGTTTCTCCATTAAATCACAGATGCAATGATTTGTTTATTTATTATCACAAAATAACAAGAGAAGTCATTCCATAAACATGGTGACTAATGTAAATATGGTGTCTATTTACAGATGTATTCATTATTATTATATATTACCCCTCTATCTCAAACTAAATTTAAAAATGATTGGGTTTCCTGGTGTGTCCACATACCGACACGTTTCTTCTTCTTCACTTTTTGTAACGTCCGTCAACATCAATTTTTTTAATTCACCTGACTCTAGTTGCGTGAAAAGGTCTTTCCATTGCAGTTTTGCATAATATACCATTTACACAACACCTGAAAAACCCCCTCTTGCCAGTGCAAAAACTTTAATCGAAAAACGAGTTTTGGCGAAATTGTTTTTCCATTAGGTAAATTTTTATGCACAAGTTATATTTGCGCAATTTGAGGGTCAATGGAAATGCGACTATTAAGTGACTGAATGAACTTTGAATTTAACTGAGTTCATGTTTAGTTTTGGGTCAAATGGACCTAATTCAGTGTTAAAAGGAATATTTCCATATGTTTCATCACCACCTGTTGGTCAGTTTGGTTTATCATTAAACTGGTCTGTGTGTAAATATATACGCTGAAAGCTTATAATACGTACAGATAAAACGCCAATTAAAAGTGGCGCATTATCTGTATGCAGTTCATGATATCACATTGCATACAGTGATATTCTGGATCATCTCAGGTTCAAAACACAACATCTGTTTATTAAATACACTTGAGGAATTTAACTGTTATTAATGTGGGTCTGGTCTGGCCACTGGGGGGGGGGGGGGGGGGGGGTAATGGGTTCAAAATAGGGCTGCACCATACTGGAAAAAACGGACACTGCACATTTTTTTTTTACCCTTATTGCAATATGAAAAATATCTGTGTGGTGCTGACATAAATGTTCAAGCTAATATGTTGTGTTTCCTCTGGTTGTGTTGACACAGAACACGTTTCAGTTTCATCCTTCTATAGCTGAAATAATTCCAGATAACTGACACTGCTTTTCTTTTTGGCACCAAGTCTTTGTTTTTGGTGATTTTCTCTTGTTCACTGCTCATTTTTCAATGTTGTTACCAGTGACTCACTCCAAACTGATTAAGAACAATTGTGATTGGTGGATGGCTGTGTGCAGTGTGTGTGTTGGGCACCCAAGTTGAACTTAGATGCCTCCTTCAAATCACAATTTAAACATTGGATGAAGGAAAACCAAGTCTGAGACCATCAGTAGATTGTCCTCCCTGTGTTGTTCTGTGTGTTTTTATGATGTTTTGCCGTTTGTTGATTGTCTTTCTTGTCACCTGCCTCGGGACTACCAATGGAAATTAGCACTGTTGATACAATCTGGCATATTTACAGCTGCACTTGTTGTAGATGTTCATTAACATGTACTGTCCCAAATAAATGAATAAATAAAGATGACAACATGTTAAGTTCATTTCCCTCTTACATTACAGGACTTGTGATGTGACTATTGCGCACACGTACATCGCGATGTCGATGCTCAAACTAGGGCTGCATGATTAATCAATTTTAAATCGAAATCAGACTTTTTAATTAGGACGATTTTTAAAAAAGGGAAATCGTAAAATTGATTTCATCTCTCTCGTGCCTTTGGGCCGTGCGCTTGGGGGCTACCGTAGGCTCCTCCTCCTATCAGTGACAGTGGTCTGTCACAGAAGTCCGTGTAATGACCGGACTTTAAATATGTTAATGAGCCTGCAGTGCTTATAGCAATGTAAACCGTGGCTTCACGCACAGATCCTGCAACTGAAATATAACTGCATGGGGATCACTCATCTTATGTTGTCCCGGATCCGTACCGTACTGTCTTCTTCCGATCCGGGTCCGGGTCTCGGGGTCATCAGCCTCAGCAGAGGAGCCCAGACAGCCCTGTGCTCACACACATCCACCAGCTCCACAGATAGAATCCTTCCAGCGTGTCCTGGGTCGGTCTGTTCCACGCACGGATCCCCCAGTTTAAATAGAACCACATGGGGATCACTCATATTCCGTGGTCCACGCACGCATGACTGATGCCTGTCACTGACTTACACTGGTATCACTGCTGTGGCCCACATACCCCAAAAAGGAAAAAAAAAAAAAAAAACATGTTTTTTAACAATTAATTTAGTCCTCTTATTTGCTAAATTTTTCATTCACAAAGGTAAGTTCTGTAACACAAAACCAAATATAATTTATTTTTTGAAAGATGTTGAACTTTATTTAAAGCTGTTAGATATATCCGGAAACTAAAAGGCTATAAAAAAAAAACAGAAGTATTTGCTCTGATTTGGACATTGTATTATAGTGTATTCCCCCTGGCAAACTTATGTTATTTTCTTGTTGTATACATTGTTTGTACACTCTACTTCATTCAATAAAGATTTAATTAAGAAAAAATAAACTTCTGTGGGTTCATCACGTGTTACCATCACAGATTTGAGGTCAGAGTAGTGCCTTGCATTGTAGGCTGCTCATGAAAACGACATGCTGACTTCTGTTGTCTTTTGTAGTTTTACCCAAAAATCGAAATCGAAAATCGAGTTTTCAGAGGAAAAAAATCGGGATTTTTTTTTTTTGCCAAAATCGAGTAGCCCTAGCTCAAACTATATATTGTGCAACTCTAACCAGGACAGTAGCAGGATCTAGCAACCGCGCACGCACACGCGCACACACACACACACACACACAAGTCTATTCCAGATGAATCTCAACCCTCTGTGGAACTTTGGGACGGTAACATGAGTCCAGGGTGAATATTGGGGTGAACGTTTCACCACAGAAATGTCACCGAAAAATGAAAAGCTGATGTTTTTACTTTTCAACACAATCAAGGTGAAGGCGCTGGTGTCACGGATGGCCAAGCGCAAATTAAATACTTCTACCAGTTCAATAAAAAGCCCTCTTTAAGCAGGTTTCTCCTGAAATCAGATCCATATGTGGGAACGTACGTCCACACTACGGCGTTGACACACGGACGTTTTATTTGGAGACACTGAGGTTGGAGAAGACAACAGAGGTTTGACACACAGACAGGAAATGAGGCCTTTGGATTGGTTTACACAAAATTACATCCCATAATGTTCTCAAACACTTATGTCCTTTCATCTCAGCCAGTTTATGTGTGTGAAACTTGTGATGTTAATACACTACAAACAAAAAGTTAAGGATATTTAATTTTTTTTGGTCATTGCTTTGGTCATTTTTGCCATCTGTAAATAAAACTGTCTGGTCATTAAAAAAATGGATTTTAATTCAATTCACACACAAAAAAGTAAAAAGCGCTGTGCAAGAAACCCAACTGAAAAAAAAAGCCCAAAAATTAAAAATATCCTCAACTTTTTGTTTGTAGTGTATATACAAACTCACATGTCCCTGAAACACTGAACATACTGTCCTGTTATGTTTGTATTAAATGTTTCCAATGTCCCTGTACATCATCGTCTGTTCTATGTGGATCAGAACCAGTTGAATGTGTGAGGTTGTCAGGTTCTATCTCCATGTTCCTGTCCTGTGGTCTGGATGCAAATCAATCTAACTATAGAAGTGGGCGGGGCTTTCACTGGAGGAGAAATCAACTCATCCAGTCACAGTCCGTATGTGACTTCTATCAGTGATCAATGGGATCTAGACTGATATCTGGAACCATTTACATGTTCTAAACCCTCAACATATCTAACAAATCTAAATTTCTCAAAACTGTGAAAAAACTTTGTAGATATAGTCCCAAAAAAGATAAAGATAAAATTAGAAATGAATCCGACCAATGTTTGAGGTTAATTTCTAATCTAATCCAATTTTATTTAATCTACTCTCATGTAATCTAATCTAATTTTATTTAATCTACTCTAATGTAATCTAATCTAATTTTATTGAATCTACTGTAATCTAATCTAGTCTAATATAATCTAGTCTAACCTAATCTAATGTAGTCTAATTTAATCTTATTTAATTTAATATAGTTTTATTTAATCTAATCTAATTTTATTTAATCTAATCTAGTCTAATCTAATTTTATTTGATCTAATCTAATCTAATTTTATTTAATCTAATCTAATCTAGTCTAATCTAATCTAATTTTATTTAATTTTGTTTCATTTAATCTAATCTAGTGTAATCTAATCTTATTTAATTTTGTTTTATTTAATCTAATCTAATCTAGTCCAATCTAATTTTATTTAATATAATCTTATTTAATCTAATCAAATCTAATCTAATCAACTCTAATCTCATTTTAGATGCACTGGAGTCTGACTGTATCTGTGTCAGTGTTCTTCTGTCTTGTCCTTTTGGTTTTCTGTCCTACTAACTGGTTGATGTTCATGTACCTGTCAAACCCTGTCAGATCATATCTGTGTTCAGTCCAGCGCCTGTAGACCAACTACAAACACACACACACAGAAAGGATCCAAACCCCACAGATCAGTGAGTTTAGTTCCTGCTGTGAAGATGGAAAAGGTCGACTCAGAGAGAAGCAGCTGAAACTAGACAAACTGCTGGAACTGATGGAAAAGGAGTGGGTGTGATGGGTTTTACCCCCCCATTCCACAGGGAGTGGGGGGGTGAACTGAGCATGCTCAGATGTCTATGGAAAGAACAAGGTTTGAACAAATTGAACAAACAGTTGAATTTATATGAATATTTAAATAAATCCTACATTCAGAACGCTCAGCACAGACACGTCAGGGGTTAAAGTCTAGAAGCAGAATGTAATGGAGACACACACACACACACACACACACACTGTATTATTCATGACCAAGAATCTGCATTGCCTCTTGCCCTGTTAAACACACACATACACGCGCATACACACACACACACACACACACACACCAATAGAACAGTTGTACTGTAGGTCTGAAAAGGGGCCGTTCCAGTGCATGTTAGTACAGGCTAATAATGAACAGTACACATTCCAACGGAGAGGATTTATCCACCTGGAAGAACTGAGGACGACTGAGGAGGTACTGATGTAAGAGGGAGCATCCATCAGAGATCCTGTCAGCGCAACACACACACACACACACACACCCTCCTGTTCCCTCTCAGATGAGGTCTGGGTTTAAAGGTGGATGTTTGGGTCTTTAAGGGTTAAAGGTGGACGTTTGGGTCTTTAAGGGTTACAAGCAGACGTTTGGGTCTTTAAGGGTTAAAGGTGAATGTTTCGGTCTTTAAGGGTTAAAGGTGAACGTTTGGGTCTTTAAGGGTTAAAGGTGAATGTTTCGGTCTTTAAGGGTTAAAGGTGGACATTTGGGTCTTTAAGGGTTAAAGGCGGACGTTTTGGTCTTTATGGGTTAAAGGTGGACATTTGGGTCTTTAAGGGTTAAAGGCGGACGTTTTGGTCTTTAAGGGTTAAAGGTGGACATTTGGGTCTTTAAGGGTTAAAGGCGGACATTTGGGTCTTTATGGGTTAAAGGCGGATGTTTGGGTCTTTAAGGGTTAAAGGCGGACGTTTGGGTCTTTAAGGGTTAAAGGCGGACGTTTGGGTCTTTAAGGGTTAACTTCTGAGTCCAAACAGTTTTTACTACAGCTTCTCCTTTTCTTTTCTAACATTCCTTTTCCTCTCTCACTCTGGTTCTGCTCACTTTTCCTGGTTCTCCCCTTTCTTCGCCCAACCTCCATGTGAACCCCACCCTCTGTCATCACACACCCATAAAACACCCCCACCCCACCCATAAACCCTTTGTCCTCTCTGTCCATATGCTTCTCAGCCTATGTTTAAACTTCACTCTCATATATTAAACATTACAAACACATCATCAGACCACATGTGACCCTGAGCTGGAGGTGGGTTTTCTGCCCCCCCACCCCACATGCACAAATCAACACAAATGTGTGTAGTAACGCTCTGAACAGAGGGTCAGGACCAACACAACAACACAAACCACGGGAGACAGGAGGTTCACAGCTTAGATTTATACAGACGAGACCAAAAAGACAAACAGAGGTGATACAAAGGAGTTCCCCAAGTGTGTGTGTGTGTGTGTGTGTGTGTGTGTGTGTGTGTGTGTGTGTGTGTATGTGTGTTGCATGAGTCAGCATGTGCACTCTTGTCTCTAAATCAGAACCAGGTCTTCGTCTCGTGCTCAGCGATGTTGGCTGATGTTGTAGCTTAAAACCACAGTGGAAGAAAAATCTGAGACACTCCCCTTGAATCATACTCACAGGATTCATTCACTTGTTGCAGTTACAGGTTTAACCCTTTAACCCCTGACATGTTCTCAAAGTAGGATTTATTTAAATATTCATATAAATTCAACCGTTTCCTCAATAGTTAAACTTCCATTTGTGCTAATAGAACAGACCTTGTTCTTTCATAGTTATCTGAGCATGCTCAGTTGAGCCCCCACCCCCTGTGGAATGGGGGGTCAAACGCAGAGTGGTGAGTGAGACCGATTCACTATAAAAATAGACAGTTCAGACTTTTTTTTTTTTACACTATTTTCCTTGTGTTTTTTGTTTTGTTTTGTTTTGTTTTTCCTGTTGTTTCCAGTGTTCTGGTGATTTTCCTTTATTTATTTATTTATTTTTTACTGTTTTTACTGAGTTTTAACCCTGGAATCAATGTATAGAGTTAAACAGGTGTCAAAAAGCAGATGGACTGATTTAAAGAAAATGAAATAAAATTATTAAACCACCAGGCTGAAATTGTAATATAATATAATCTTTCTATTTTTATATATTTATATATATATATATATATATATATATATATATATATATATATATATATATATGTATATATATATATATATACATATATATACATATATATACATATATATACACACACACATATATACACACACACATATACATATACATACATATATATACACACACACACACACACATATAGTGTTGTTGTTGTTGTATTGATTCAATAATTTCCCCTGTAATTAAAAAAGTATCCTGATTCAGATCATGTTATTGCATTTCTGAGTCTCATCTAAAAGTGAGAAAATGTGCAACAGCGATTGTGTTCTTGTATTGTGTAAGATAAAGGTCAAAGGTCAACTCATCTACTGTTATCGTCAGTAGAGTCAAACACTTGTTTTTCATTTATACATTTATAAATAACAGTTACAGGTATTTTACATTACACATAATTTCACTGACACAAGAAAGACACCGAGTTCATTTACATGACCATAAAAATCCGATAACTGGGACTACTCCGATTGTTACCGTAATCAGATGTGATGTGTTTACAGTCACTTCATAAGTGTGATAATCGTAAACCCTGGTTTATATGTTTCAGTCCATTAATTGATTTCTTTCAGAGTTCGTTCCTATGTTATGACGTCAGACGTACACTTCCTGTTATTTTCAAAACATCCGGCCTTGTCTTGTTACCATGGCAATGCCTACTGTCTTAGCGTTAGCTGTCCTAATGTGGGAGGAGCTAATAAGACTATAAAATAGGTCTTTAGATCTAGGTGTTTGTTTACCTTTTTCCTTCGGCCCACTGTGTCACTGTGCAACTTCTGTTTATATAGATTTTTTTTCCACATGTATAGATGTAAAAAAAACAAATAAACCAGATGAACCTGTTTCCATGTGTGAAGACATCGAAGTATTGGGGACAAATCTAGGTGTGTTAATCTGATTTATAATAAACAGATTACTGCTGTTATCGGATAAAGACGATCAGATTATCTTGTTTACATGATCAATAGTAATCTCATTACTCCATATATGGATACTGATGGGAGTGCTGGTGTGGATGTAAACAGACTCAGTGTGCACAGACATGGTCCAGGCTAACGTCCTGCTTCTACTTCCTACAGATCAAACCACAGCACATTCAGCAAAAACTGAAGGTTTTACTGCTGAGGTCCATCATGTCAACCAGCACTTTTCACATCTGACTCTTTGATCTCCAGGTAAACATGACTCATCACCATCCTCCTCTTATGTCCCAGCAGATGTGAGCCAGTCAGGAAGAGTCAACTCCTCTCCTCCTTTGACTCCTGCCACATGTGATTGGATGTAAGGAGGTGGTGTTTCATCAGAGTCGATGACAGAAGTAGAAGGGAATGAATGACTGAGCATGTGTTCAAAGGAGGAGCTGAGAAAGGAGGAGGAGGAGGAGGAGGAGGAAGAGGAGGAGGAGGAGGGGGAGGGAGAAGAGGAGGAGGGAGGAGGAAGAGGAGGAGGAGGAGCAGGAGGAGGGGGAGGAGAAAGAGGAGGAAGAGGAGGAGGAGGTGGTGCAGCGGACTTCCTCTGACTCACAGAACACCAGTAGAACCTCTAATCCTTTTTCTGAGGTTCAGTCATTTTCTAAATTGCTGCAGTTTAACGACTCTGACCAAAACTGACAGTCCCAGTTTATTGTCCAGTAAAGTTTTGAAGCTCAGCTTCACTGATCAGCTGTACCATAGATCAGCTGGATGGTAGATCAGCTGGATGGTAAATCAGCTGGATGGTAGATCAGCTGTACCATAGATCAGCTGGATCATAGATCAGCTGGATCATAGATCTGCTGGATGGTAGATCTGCTGGATGGTAGATCAGCTGGATCATAGATCAGCTGAATGGTAGATCAGCTGGATGGCAGATCAGCTGGATCACAGACCAGCGGGATGGCAGATCAGCTGGATCACAGATCAGCTGAATGGTAGATCAGCTGGATCATAGATCAGCTATACTGTGTGGAATAGGCTTTTAGTCCCTCAGTCTGATCTGGCTTAACTTAGATTTAAATCAGTCACACACTTGAATAGAACGTGTTTTGTTTTTCTTGGTTTGGTTTCAGTCACTTTCAATGATGAGGAAAAACTAAAAACCATTTACGAGGCAGAGAGGGTCACATGACTCACATTATCAAGTGGAATTATGGGAAAATGCAGAATCCAGTGTTTGTGTGTGTGGACATGTTGTGTAGGTATGTGTGTAAATGAACTGGGACTGAACAAACTGGAAAAAACATCAGCTGTGTTTAATCAGACAAATTCAACTTCATTTTTCCCTCTGATGCATACGACGGCATATTAGCATCAGAAAAATAAAAACACCTGTCACTACGAGAATAAAGTCATAATATTATGAGAATAAAAGCGTAGTTCAAAAAAACACTGATAATTTTATGAAAATAATGTCGTACATTTATGAGATTAAATTCGTAATATTTTGAAAATAAATTTGCAATAGTTCGATAAAAAGTCATAATTTAGAAACTGTAAGCCTCAAGTCTTGTCATTTTTCCATTGACCCTCAAATTGCGTGACTATACATTGTGCATAAAAATTTACCTAATCGAAAAAATGACAATTTTGCCCGAATTCGTTTTTCGATTAAAAGTTTTTGCACTAGCAAGAGGTGGTTTTTCAGGCATAGCACAATTGGTATATCATGCAAAACTGTAATGGAAAGACCTTTTACCGCAACTAGAGTCACATGAATAAAAAAAAAAAAAAAAAAAAAAAAAAAAAAAAACGGATGTTGATGGACATTACAACAAGAGAAGAAGAAGAGTTTTAAAACAACCATGGACACACCAGGAAACCCAATCCTTCTTTAATTTAGTATGACATAGAGGGTAACATATATAATAATGAATATATCTGTAAATCAACACCATATTTACGTTTGTTGCCATGTTTATGGAATTACTTCTACTGTCATCTCATGATAATAAATAAACAAATCATTGCTTTTGTGATTTCATGGAAAAACCAACATTACGTACTTCTGTTTTTTCGACATTTAGCAGCATTTCATAAATATTGGTAATGTTTTGCGCAGATGTCCAATGGAAAAGCGACTTGAGTTTCCAGTTACAGCGAACACAAGTAAAGCATCAACTTTCACTTCTGTTGGAGCAGATGACTAATGCTAATGTGTTGAAGGTGGGCGGGGCTAATAGGCTCAGTATTTGGCCTTTGAGCGTAAACCCCAAATGAAAGTAGAACCTCACAGAATGTTCTCAGTTCTACATTATGAGACTAGAAGCACTCGGAGAGCGCATACCTCCGCCAAGGCTGATCAGTGGGCCCCCCCCATGGGCCCCCCCACGCCAAGGAGGTTATGTTTTTGCCAGGGTTTGTTTGTCTGGTCTGTCTGTCCGGTAGTGTGCAACATAACTCAAGAAGTTATGGACAGATTTTGATGAAATTTTCTGGTCTGCGCCCCCCCAGTGGGCCCCCCCCACCCCCGATCACCACCAAAATTTAATCATTTCTTCCTTATCCCATTTCCAACAAACCCTGAAAATTTCATCAAAATCTGTCCATAACTTTTTGAGTTATGTTGCACACTAACTGACAGACAAACAGACAGACGGACAGACAGACAGACAAACAAACCCTGGCAAAAACATAACCTCCTTGGCGGAGGTAACCAGTGGGTACGACTGTATTCTGTAAATTATAATATTTTAACTCTACCCCCCCAAAGGGGAGGCGAGGGCTATTGTTTTTGGTTCAGTTTGTTTGTTTACACTTTAGCAGCAAAACTATAGGTTGAATTCATATCTAACTGGGTTTATAGATTACCAGTGACCCAGAATAGATGTGATTATATTTTGGGAAAAGTAGGTCAAAGTTTATATTTTTTATGAATTTTTTAAAATCTTTTTTCTCTCATTTCCTTTTAAATCAGTGAAATTTCAAATGTCTCTAAAAACATCAATTTAGTTTCAATTTACTTCAAACTTGTCACATATATAGAGGCAACTGATATGACATCAGCACACACAGACATGATGCCATCAGCTGGATCCATGACAAAATAAGATACAATACATGCGAGGGGCGGGGCCTGTTGTGCCTGGATTCACTTGTTCCCACCTGTTTTTAAATTACGACATTATTCTTGTAATATTTGGCTTTATTCTCAAAATATGACATTCTCATAATATTACTTCATTCTCGTAAAATTATGACTCTTTTCGTATTTGACTTTATTCTCATAAAATTAGGGGTTTTATCTAGATATTTTAGACTTAATTCTCGTAGTGTTTTTATTTTCTTATGTGGTCCTAATATGGCGTTGTAGCTTCACAAACTGCAGATGAAACCTTTGCTTCTGTTGGATAGAGTCTACAAAACCCCAGAGACTCACAAACATGTGGTGAGGATGAGGATGGCACATTAGCATATTAGCATGTTAGCATTAGCATGGACCCTCAATCATCTGTTCCTGTTTGTGCCCATTTCATCTGGACTGACACAGCGGCTCTTTTCCAACTAGTCCAGGTTTATTAAAAATGGCTGAGTGCATGTTTCTATCTGGCTCTAATTATTTCAGCATCGGCTCCAGACTCCTACATCAAACCTGCTCCCATTCCAAGTCGCAGAGTTATTGAAACAGAGCCAGAGGGGGATGTTTCCTCTACATCAAAGCTGACCTGGAGACAGAGGGTTTTTTTTTTTTCTTCTCTCTGTTATAGAAGGACTGAGTTCTTCACAGGAAAAATCTATATGAATAGGCTTGTTCACAGTCTGTTATGTGAGCCATATAGTCAAGTAGAAAGATCTGAACCCATAAAGACCCATAAAGACCCAAACGTCCGCCTTTAACCCTTAAAGACCCAAATGTCTGCCATTAACCCTTAAAGACCCAAACGTCCACCTTTAACCCTTAAAGACCCAAACGTCCGCCTTTAACCCTTAAAGACCCAAACGTCTGCCTTTAACCCTTAAAGACCCAAACGTCCACCTTTAACCCTTAAAGACCAAAACGTCCACCTTTAACCCTTAAAGACCCAGACAGACACTATCGACCAAAACCATCTACTGATCTGAAATTATTAAGAATTTCTGATCTACAAAAGATGTCAATCCATGTCAATAATTGGTGTAAAATACAGTTCTTCATCTTTTCATGGTCATCAGACATGACCCATTTGGATGTTCGGAGGCTCTGTAGTTACCATGGAAACACCATCATCCTCTACAACACTGATTCACCAGTAAAACCCATGGAGTTGGATCAGTGACAGTGGATGGACACCCTGGGTTTATACATGTTAATAAATAAAATGAACAAAAAAGAACAAAAAAATCTACAAAATAATAAATAAATGTAGAAAAAATAAGCAAAAAATGTACTAAAATAAAGTAAAAAAAAACAACAACAAAATGAACAAAACAGCCAAAACAATAAAAAAAATGCATAATAAATCAATAAAATAAATAACATGAACAAATACGCCACAAACTGAGGTAATTTAACACAAAAACATAAGAACTAAAAAGGGCAACAAAATAAAACAAGTAAAAATCAAATTAAATTAACAAATGAACAAACGCAAATAAGAAAATTTACAAAATAATAAATATCATGGTCAAACACCATCATCTTGTGGATGGACACACTGGGTTTATATTCAGTTAATGACAGATTGGACTGAAAAAGACACTTTTCCTTCAGTTTTCTCTATTTGTGATGTAATATTCCCCAACTTTAATCTGAGCTTTAATGAACATCTACATGATCAGTGAATTACATATAGAAAATACAGGATTTACACTGAAAAAATACAAAATACAGAGGACACTATTATAATCAATGGTGATAAATCACTCAAGAAAAGTTCAATATAGACAGGTAATCAATTTTGGAGCTGACATAAAGTAGAAGTGGGTGTTTAAGGGTTAATCGCTCCATTACAGAGCCAAGTCTGGTTCTGGACATTTAACCCTCTGTCAACACTTCAGATCTGTCTCATTATGGTGACGTTTTCAAGCACCGCTGCCTCCTTTCATTCCTCTCAGACTCAGAGTTTTTTGTTCTATTTTCATGTTCACTTCATTTACTATTCAGTGATATTCCACAACAGTCAGTCGACTTCTTCAATCTCAGCAGAAGTTAGTGAGTTCTGTTAAGTTTAGACGTAGAACTCATTAGGAGACAAAATAAAACGATGTGATGTTCCTGTCACATGACCCAGACTGTTTCCTGCAGTCATTATCCAACCTTTAGTCCAAGCTGTTCAGTCTTCTTCTGCTTATCTCTGATGTTTTTATATCCTCATTCTTTATTATAATAGACTATTTCAGTGTCAGAGATAGTGGTTTGTTGTCGTGACATTTACTTTTTTATGGTTTTTTATGGTGTGCTCTCTTATTGGACTGCTGTGAGTGCACATCATGCAGAAACACTGTTCACCCTAAGGTTTCATTCTGTTGGCTGCAGTGTGGACGTCTGACCTTTATACTAAATGCACACAAATCCCTCTACTGGACGATGGCCAAGACCACCACCCCCCCAGCCCCCCACCCCCACCGTCTGAAGAATCATCTACAGCCGTGAGAACAACAGAACCTGCTCAAACTGATAGAAGAGGATTTATTCTCATATAACAATTAAATATTTATTCAAATTAAAATGCACTATTTTGTATAGAATTGCTTCATGGGTATACATACTGTTTGTTTTTTATTCTTTATTTCGAATCTAAATGAAAAACAGCAAAAAAAAAAAAACATATTCAACTAGAAGCACTCGGAGAGCGCAGACCTCCGCCAAGGCTGATCAGTGGGCCCCCCTGTGGGCCCCCCTGTGGGCCCCCCCACCCCCGATCACCACCAAAATTTAATCATTTCTTCCTTATCCCATTTCCAACAAACCCTGAAAATTTCATCCAAATCTGTCCATAACTTTTTGAGTTATGTTGCACACTAACGGACAGACAAACAAACAGACAAACAAACAAACAAACAAACCCTGGCAAAAACATAACCTCCTTGGCGGAGGTAAAAAGGATCTGGATGAAGTGGAACTTATATAACCCCCCCACCCCATATTTTTCTACTGGACAAAAAGTCCCATGATCCAATCAAAAAGAAACCATCCACGCCCAAATACATGGTATGCATTATATATCATAGTTCATTATTCATAATCATATAATACACATTATATACATTGTATAATAAAGTACCTTTAGGGCTGTTTTATTTCTGTGACTGAATGTGCTGAAACAGCACAGATAATAATAGTGGAGTGTGAAAATGCAGGTCATCTTATAGTTGTATGTTCTCAGCAGCAGATGTTTCTACTGAGAAGACGCCATCATATTTATTCAGCTGTTTGGACATAAACAGCACAACATTCACATTCTACGCTGATATTTTGAATCAGAGAACCATAGTTTTTATGCTTCACACATAATTGTTATATTCAGATTTATTCAATCCTGTATATATTGTCTGTTTTGTTTATTACTGCTGAGTCAGCTGCATCTAAATGTTATTTTTGATGTGAAATCTGGATTGACAAATAAGAGGGTTCGTAACATTTTTCAAGGTCAAATTCAAGGACTTTTCAAGCACTTTTAAGGGTCATTTTCAACTTACCACTTACAGATAACATAAACATATCTATAGTCTCTTTTCCATCGCACATCTGTGCTAAACTTTCCCCATATTTCCTAAATGTGTTCCAAACAGAAGTGTGTAATATTGGTTTTTCCATTCAACCTAAATGTGCTGATTAGTTTCTTTCTTGTGGCAGATGTCAGTAGAAGTCATTCCATAAACATGAACAGAAATCTGTGTTGTTTTGAATCTAGAATGCTCGTTACCCCTCTATCTCCTACTGAATTCTTAAATGATGTGGTTTCCTGGTGTGTCCACACATACCCACACATGTTTGGTTTAAACTCTTCTTCTTCTCTTGTTCTAACATCCATCAACATCTGTTTGTTTTGGTCATGTGACTCTAGTTGGACTCAAAGGTCTTTCCATTACAGTTTTGTGTCATTTACCAATTTAACTATGAAAAACCACCTCCAACAACAACAACAACAGCTATTCAGAGAAAAATGAGTTTTGGCAAAAAAATTTCATTAGGCAAATTTTCATGCACAAGTTATATTCATGTAATTTGTGCATCAATGAAAAAGTGACTATTGTTATGAATGAACCCCCAGACCCATCAAACACCCCCTCTGCATTTAGATTCATGTTCTTATCTGCAGTTATTGTGGTGTTCCCTGGGGTGGAAAAGATAGAATTCTACTGACAGTATTATCAGACTGATTTACAAGTGTAATTAAGATCTGTTCTCAGTTAAAGCTGTGGGGATGAGGGATCCTTTACCAGTGAGGATCAGAGAATGTAGACAAACGGGTTGAAGGATGAACAGACACTGAACCCAGATTCAGTGGTTGGACACACCGGGTTTATATTAAATAAAAAAATGAACAAAAATGCATAAAATATCTACAAAATCCTAAATAACAAGTAGAAATAAGCAACAAATTAACCAATATTGAGTAAAAGAAGAAAAAACAGCAACAAAATGAACAAAAACAGCCAAAGTGATCAATAAAATGAACAAAAATGTGTAATAAAACAACAAAATATTAAGTAACATGAACAAAATAAGCCACAAACTGAACGAAAGTGAAGAAAAATAATAAACCCATGAAGTTGGATCAATGACAGTGGGTGGACACACCTGTTTTTAAGTTCAGTTAAAGATAGTTTTTACTGAAAAAGTTACTTTTTTGTCAGTTTTGTCAGTTTCTGATATAATAACCCTTGAATGTAACCTCAGAGTGTTGGTTAAAGTACATGATCAGTGTATTAAATATCAGAAAATACCTGATTTTCACTGAAAAAAAATTCAAAATACAGATTATGATAAACGGTAATAAACCACCAAAGAAAGAATAAATAGAAAGAAAAATATATTTGAAAACTGACATCACAGTAGACCTGGGTCTTGAAGGGTTAAGTGTCTAATAATGTCTAAGCTTTGTTTTAAACTGATCAAACATTGACTGAAATATGGATCAGCTGTTTTCGGTTCTACTCAACAGAACGATATCAGCTGCACATATTCGGTCTGTGGATGGAGGTGGAACATGTGCTTCTGCTCTTATCTGCTCTGGGACATTCTGATGCCAACAGGCTCAAAACACAAACCCTGGGATCTATCATATGTTCATAGTTTTATATTTTAAACATCATTATGGTCAAAGACCTCAGATTTGTGTATGAATCCCAACTGGACCAAACAACGAAGCAGTGAAATGTCAACATTCAGATTTTCTGGTGTACAAATACAAAATAAACATCTGGAGAAACACACAAGAAAACTTGTACTTTTACAAATTGAATAAAGAAATAATCTGTCTTCAAATACATGACAACAAAAAACACATCTGGGAGCATCTGATGTATAAAATAATAATTGTAGAAACAAATAATATTCGATGAACAGAACATCAAAAAGTCATGCAAAGGGTTGACTGATTGAATTTCTACAGAAGAATCACACACACACATATACATATATATATATATATATATATATATATACACATATACATATGTATATACATATGTGTGTGTATATATATATATATATATATATATATATATATAGAGAGAGAGAGAGAGGAGAGAGAGGAGAGAGAGAGAGAGAGAGAGAGAGAGAGAGAGAGAGAGAGAGAGAGGGTGGGGAAGCAAAATTTACAATATTTTGAGGCAGGGATTGAAAGACAGTGTATGACCAATTAGTTTATTGAAAGTCATGAGAATTTATTTGCCACAAGAAAATTTACATAATAGAAAATGTTTTTATTCTATGTGTCCTCCTTCTTTCTCAATAACTGCCTTCACACGCTTCCTGAAACTTGCACAAGTGTTCCTCAAATATTCGGGTGACAACTTCTCCCATTCTTCTTTAATAGTATCTTCCAGACTTTCTCGTAATAGTTTTGCTCATAGTCATTCTCTTCTTTACATTATAAACAGTCTTTATGGACACTCCAACTATTTTTGAAATCTTCTTTGGTGTGATGAGTGCATTCAGCAAATCACACACTCTTTGATGTTTGCTTTCCTGATTACTCATATGGGCAAAAGTTTCTGACAATTGACGTAGTGCCTGCTGAGAAAAAACAACTAAATGTTCATTGTAAATTTAGCTTCCCCACCCTGTAAATATATACATATATATATATATATATATATATATATATATATATATATATATATATATATATATATATATATATATATATATATATATATATATATATACACACACACACACACACACACACACACATATACATACTTTAAAATCCACTTATTGGACCATTTTCCTCCACATCAGCTGTGCAGGTTGTTCTTTAAGAACATGCAGAATGTTCTGTGTTCTAGATTAAACACACACACACGCACCTCTGCAGGAATATCAAACACTCAGACTTCATCTCCCATGGGGCCCCAGGTGTTATTACTGCAAGAGGCTCCGCTGAAGCAAATTATACAGTGCATTCCTGAACCATGACGCTACACACACACACACACACACACACACACAGTCCTGTGGTTACACACAGAAAACGCCCTGCATGCCAAGACAAAAACACACACTCCACCATGAACTGGACCCACAGTCAGGGTCACTTTAACAACACTGATGTACAAACGCACTAAAGACGACAAGTGTGTATGTGTGTGTGTGTGTGTGTGTGTGTTTATGTATGTGTGTGTGTGTGTGTGTGTGTTAGTCTGTGTGTACCAAGGGCACAGTTAAAAGTGAAAAGCTCTATTAGTGTGTTAGTGTCCCGTGTGTGTGTGTTGTCCTTGCTGTCAGTGGTATCTGTGTCTCAGAGTGTCCAGCTCAGCACCGTCTGCTGCTGCAGTATCACATATCCATCATTTATTCAACAGGAAGACAAACAGGACTGAGGTACAGCTGCAACGAGTACTCAAGAAATTCAAGGAATTCAAGAACAAAAAATCCTTGAATCATTTCTCCTTAAGTATTTGTCTAATTATTAATTTCATTTAAGTAGTCGCTTGTGTTCCGCCGTTAGGATCGTGTTCTACACGGACTGTAAACAGTGATGCATGAGACTCAAGAGTCAAAAAGTTGGTTCAATGGAAGAGAGAGAGGAGAGTGTCTGTAAAAGAAAACACGTCCAAAGTTTGGAAACACTTCAAACTGAAAACAAAACGTACTGTTCACTTTTAATCCTTCTCTGGTTAATCTAGTGTCAGATTGTATTAAAGTTCCTGCCCTATAATTTAGATTAGATTGTCTTTGTGTCAAATTTATTCCATCCATATTTATATGTGAAAGTACTCAGATATTAGAACTGCACAAGGACATGTGACCTGGAAACAGAAGGTCAAAGGTCACCTATGTTCACTATTCTTCTGCTCCAGATGCATCCACAGGATACATGTGGAGCAGATATCTGAATCAATTCAACAGAGAATGGGATTATGTTGTTGAATGGACAGACAGACAGACTACAAAAGGATTCCAATACTCCTCAGCTGAGGATAAAAAACAGAGGATCTGGTCCAGTTTAAGTTAAAATCTGAATCCAGTCCAAGGTCCATGTCTGTCTTCCATTCAACAGTAACTGAACATTAGCTCACTTAACATTATCACTAACTGAAAACACAGCAGCACTGGTTAGAATGGAGGGAATGCATCTGTCAGCGTCTTTAATAATGAGTCTGGATGAAGGCTTTGATGTAATCAGATTACTCGATCAACTGCTGAAATATTCAGTAGAATACTCGACTTCAAAAAGAATCAACAGCTGCAGCCCTAGACTGAGGAACACATCAACAGACAGTAAACAGAAACAGAAAGGACAAGAAAAACCTGTCAGATACTAAATAACTAATCCTAAAAATAATGATCCAAACTGATAACAGACCGTTAGACTCATAGTTTAATTTCTGAAGTCATAAACCATACGGACAAAAGTATTCGGACATGTTGAGTTCAGGTGTTCAGATGAAATGGGCACAAACAGGAGCAGATGTAACGTAGTGCAGTCAGAGCATGCTCATGCTAACATGCTAACATGCTAACGTGCCATCCTCATCCTCACCACATCTGTGTGAGTCACTGGGGTTTGGTTATGCTTCTTCTTACTCCTTTTCAAATATGTATTATATGTCTTATGTGTAAATGCTTTATTTATTTTTCTTCTGTTTTGACATTCATATTCAAAATAAATACATCAATCAATCAAACTCATACACAAATGAACCAAAGTCTGAGGACCCGTTGAATTCAGGTGTTTCTTCCTTAAATGTCTCTAATATTTTTCCTGCTCTGACTGTAAATAATCATTTTCTTCCACATCTAACCATCTACTGTCATCACATCTGACTGAGGAAGAAAAACCTACGATTAAACTATAGTGAAATATTGATGTTTCTAAACTATATGGACATAAATATGTGGACACATCGTGTCTCCAGCTGTCACATGTCCTGTTCATGAGGATCGGACACAGAAACATCAATATTAATAATCAATTGGATATTTAACCCATAATATAAAACTATATTCTGACATTAGTCATTATTGTTTTGGATCCCAGACCCCTGTTAGAAAAGAAACACCTGGATTCAACAAGTCCACAGACTTCAGTTCATATAGTGAATGAGTTAGTGATATAAGTTCAGGGTCTTGAATGTAAAAATGAACCCAGGCTTTTACAGTTTGACCGTACACGGAGCTGCCAGATTTACTTTGATTTGACAGAAAAGATGCAGGGGCAGCTTTAAGAACAGCAGCAGCAGAGGTGGTTTTATCCACACAGGGACATTTATTTCCACATAGATAATCATTATGACTTAATGGGGTGATTTGTGATGTTAGTGCTCCAGCGTTCAATAAATCCAAAGATACTTCCAGCATGTGCTCCAACAGACGTCCACACAGCAACGTCTGAGATTTAATGTTCAGAATAAAGGCTGTTCAAGGCAGTACTTAAACTAAACAGGAATGTGAGCATCAACAGATCCATTCCAGCTGATTAGTGGTGTAATGATCGGAAACCGGACACTGAATCAATGACACCGATACCAAGGCTGCCCCATCCCCCGGCTGGTTCACATACATTTAACAGAATAAACCCATGCAAATCATCCAACTATTATGGTATGTAAAGGAAGGACATGCTGTATGTTTTTATTTATTCAACCTTTATCAAACCTGGGAAGACTAAAATACCTTTTACAATAAGATCCTGACAGCAGCTCCGTTAACCAGGTTATACAGTAGACAGAGTAAATATAATAAATGTATATAAAATAGAAATATAGAGACATCATATGGAATACAAGGTAAGTATAAGTGCAAAACAGAGTAGTTTAAATGTTCAATTAATAACACTGACATTAGTCATTATTGTTTTGTATCCCAGACCCCTGTTAGAAAACAAACACCTGGATTCAACAGGTCCACAGACTTTGGTCCATTTGGGGCTGAGTTAGACAGTGATTTTCAGACTTTTTACAGTGGAGTACCCTGAAATAGACTTTTTATAACGGAGTATCCCCTGAAAAAGACTTTTTGCAGTGGAGTACCCCTGACTTTTTACACTGCAGTACCCCTGAAATAGACTGTTTTATCCAAGTATCTCCAACTCTCACTTCAGCATTTTTGATTGAAAAAAATGAGTCCAAATGTGTTCCTGTGCCAAAGGTGTCTGTTTGTATTTACAAAACTGTGTAAACAAACAACATATATTCAACTGTAATATATGAAAAACAACTTTTTTCAAGTAAATTTTGTGTAAAATATAAACTGAAAAGTGCCCTCTGTCATTGATAAGAAAAAATAATAAACTGGTCATTAATTAATAAATGAACCTTTCATCAACAAAAAATAATTCCTTATCTACTTAAATAAACTCAATTTGAATCACATAAAATATAAATGTTCTTCAAATGTTACCAAAGCTTCAACAAGATGATTGACAATAAAACTATTATATGAATGTATTTATTGTGTTTTATATTTCAGCTTTAATTCTATTTATTTATTTTGTATTCAGTACATGACGACTTATTTAATGGATTTAACAAAATAAATAAATAAATTCACGTACCCCACTTTGGGAACCTCTGACTTAGACAGTTATGCTATGAGGCTAACGATATCAGTTTGAATCATTATTTTTATGATTGTTAAATATCTGACAGATTTTTCTTGTCATTTCTATTTCTTCCACGGTAACACTTGAGCACCTTCCAAAACTGTTTTCCACTTGTATCCCAGAATGCAGCAGTGCACAGGGTAGTAAACAGCAGTGGTCCGTGTGTTGGTGAGGCGGGGGTGTAAACACATAAACCCTGCTGTCAGCCTGAGTGTGTAAAGACTCTCTGCAGAGTCATTAATTACACAGTAGTTTGAGGTTAATTAATGGCTGAGGCAGGTTTGGACAAAGGTCAGGTGTGAGTCATACATCACTGCCTCCTGTTCACATTTACACTGTTAGCTCTAAATGAGATGGACTTAATATGAGCGTCCATTCAACCTGTGCTAACTGACATGTGACTGTGAAACTTCCACCCTTTTAAATCCGTCTATAATCGCTTTTCCATTTGACCCTCAAATTGTGTGAATATAACTTGTTCATAAAAATTTGTCTAATGGAAAAATGACAATTTCGCCAAAGCTCTCATTTTTCAATGAAAAGTTTTTGTTCTTTCAAGCGGTGTTTTTTATGGTGTAGTGAAATTGGTATATCGTGCAAAACTGTAATGGAAAGACCTTTTTACACAACTAGTCATGTGAAAAAAAAAAAAAAAAAACGGATGTTGATGGATGTTACAAGAGAAGAAGAACAGTATAAAACAAACATGTATGTGTGGACACACCAGGAAACTGAATCATTTTAGAATTTACAGTCACAGACAAAATGATTAGACCATCTAAAGTCATCCAAAACAAAGCTTATGCATTCCAGTACTAACTTCTGTGTGTCATGTGACTAAAACAGACAGAAAAGAAAACGCGGAATGTCTAAAAGGACCGTTTTTGTCAGTACAATACAATTTTCCAGGACCTAGGGTAATTAGCATCTATCTATCTATCTATCTGTCCGTCCGTCCGTCCATCTATCTATCTATCTATCTATCTATCTATCTATCTATCTATCTATCTATCTATCTATCTATCTATCTATCTATCTATCTATCTATCTATCTATCTATCTATCTATCTATCTATCTATCTATCTATCTATCTATCTATCTATCTATCTATCTATCTATCTATCAGTTTGTACCTTTCCTGTTTTTATATGCTGTAATAAGAGATCACTTAAACCCTCTTAATGCTTGAATTTGCTGCAAACTGTGCAGATAAATGTGTTATGGACTGTGTTACATAATGTATAAGTTATTTCTCCAGTGGATCTGCGTTTACAGAACAGAAACTGTGTTAAACTACATATCCTTTAAATCTTTGCAGATGCAGACATGGTTAGTTTCACTTCAGGGGGTGTTATGGGGGCACAGGTGGATTTAAGGACCTGATACCACCTTTGTTTGTCTGATCTGAGGCAGATGCACCAGGAACATGGGGGTTTGGTGTTGAACCACGAGGGCAATTGAGCGTTAAAGCCGAGTAAATCTGTCTGTAACCAAACCGGGGGTGGGGGGGTGGGGGGGCAGCAGCTGTCAGTTGTGTTCAGGTGATACGAATTGATTTATTTAAGGCTAGTGTCTGAAAACCTTACCCTTAAACAACCCTCAACCATTACATTGAATTTTTAACACTTCATTTTGTCATAAGGAGGGTTGTCATAGCATTGACAGTCCTGTGTATGTGTATTTGAGCAGAACTACAGAAACAGAAAAACTACAATGACATTTATTTAACCCTTTAACCCCTGACGTATCAGCGGTGACATGTTCTGAATGTAGGAATAAATGTAAATATTCATATAAATTCAACTGTTTGCTCAATAGTTTAATTTCCAGTTGTGCTGATAGAACAGACCTTGTTCTTTCCATGGACCTCTGAGCATGCTCAGTTCACCCCCCCTCCCCCTGTGGAATGGGGGGTAAAACAGAGCAGTGAGTGAGACCGACTCACTATAAAAATAGATGGTATGGGCTTTTTTTTTTTTTTTTACACTGTTTCCCTTGTGGTTTTTTTTTTTTTTTTTTTTGGTGGTGATTTTCCTTTATTTTTTTTACTGGGTTTTTGCTGGGTTTTGACCGTGGAACTGATGTATGGAGTTAAACAGTGTCAAAAAGTAACTGGACTTATTTATATAAAAACAGCCAAAACTAAAACTACTGGGCCCAAATTCAAATCCTTGTTGTTGTTCAGTGTGTTCCAGTTCACAGTTCATGTTCAACATCCTAAATCTCTTGATGTACATTCTAGTGCCTTATTTAGTCCAAACCTGTCAAACTTCAGTTCCTCTCTTTTACCAAAATACCAGATAGGCCTGAATAGACTGTGCTTTTTCTGAAAGAGTAATTTTTTGCAAAATTTGAATATGAACCATATTAAATGTTAATTTCATATCGTACCTGTGTGTCTGAGTATTCTACTGTATTTATTGTGATTCTTTAGGACCAGTCGTTTCCTTTGACTTACACACATTCTCACATGTTGTTTTGCAGCCAGTGTAGGTATAAAGTCGTACACAGAGCTCAGATCATTGCCACGGTGACAGAAGGTTGATGTTTGTGTCCTGGGAACCATAAACCTGGACTGTTCTACTGGTGCATGTGTGTGTTAACGGGTGTGAATGGATGAATGGAACACATGGTTCAACACTTCAGATACTGTTAAGACACAAAGGTGTTTCATAAATCCATTTACAGATATTCAGGGTTTGTTCAAGTCCTAGTCTTATTCTACTGATGGATAGAGTTTAGAACTTCAGTGAACAAACTGAGATCAAATTCACAATAGTTAATGTCTGAATACTTTCAATAAAATTATAAGAAAATGTGTAGTTTTTGGTCACAGTGCAGTTTTTCTAGTAGGACCTTTAAACCCCCCACCCAAAGGGACCCCCTGCCCAGAACCTAAACCCTGCAGAAACCAGGATAAACATGCCCACAATTAACTGATTAACTGATTAAAGAGCTTTACATCCTCAAACCTCAGTAACACTTGTTCAAATACACACCAAGGAAGAGGGGTTCATACCAGAGGTTGCGCTAGACATTTTTATTGTCCGTCATTTTGACGGACAGGGTCGTAAAAATTCCGTCATAACATATTATTATCCGTCATTTCAAATTTTTTATTTTTTAATAATAATGAGATATATTTAGTAGTATTTAATGTTCAAAAACATCTCAATGATGCAGCAACTGTAGTTGCTGCTGGCTGATAAACTAACAGGATATCACGACTCGCATAATTATATACGCCACTTTTAATTGGTGTGTTATCATGCACTGAGGGTTAGGGTTCTGGTTATGTGAACCAGAGATCTACGCACAAATTGATATGCCATCAAATAACACATGAAAGGTAGAAAATGCATACATATAGCACACCAAATGCCAAAAGAACTGGCGTATTCTTTGCTTGTCCGTCATCTTTCACCACATCAGTCCCTCTTTTTCACCGTGTTTATCAATGCCATCACATTTACTGGGCTTTTTAAAATAACTAAGGAGACTCGGCTGTCTTCACATTTTGCACTAGCAAAGTAGCATATAATTTTGGCTAAAGTCCGCAAAACAACGACACAAGACTTGACACTGACTGATTAATATGCACACTCAGCATCAATTGGACAGGGGGTCTACTACAGGTGAACTAACGGTGAGTCATTTGACTGAAGTACTGCTGTTGTATTCAGCGTAGTTGTGAACAGTGGCGCTGTTGTATTATATACAGGTAGGATGCTGTTACGGAATGTTTGATGCCTTGTTAAGAGAGAGACAGACCAGCGATCCTGCGAGCAGGTTCTGTTCACAGTGTTGTGTGAAAACTTTATTTGGTAGATTACCATCAGTATTGTAATCTGTCAAAATGAAGGACGGCCTTCAGAATTTTCCATCATTTAAAAAAAAAATCTGTCAATGACAGAATATTTTCGGTTAACGCGACCTCTGGTTCATACCACCCCCAGAAATGATGTTAATAAGTAATTATGTTGTTTTAAAACACATCTTAAGAAATCCATAATGAAACAATATTAAATTAATGTAACTATGTCGGGGGGGTTTTTTGGGGGGGGATTTCTGTCTATGTGTTTTGTAAATGTATAAATTGTAAAATTTTTTAGATTGATAAGTAATCATGTTGTTTTTAAAATAAATCCTAAGAAAACAATAAACGATAATGAAACAATGCTAAATTAATGTAACTCTGTTTTTTCTGTGTATGTGCTTTGTAAATGTATAAATTGTGACACTTTAATATTGGAAATTGACCCCAGGAAGAACAGTTTCTACTCTGGTAGAGACTAAAGGGGATCCTTAAATAAATAAATAAATCCCGCACCTTCAACTAGAACCATCAGACAAAGCATCCTTAAATAAATAAATAAATGAAGAAAGAAAGAAAGAAAGATCTCCTTAAACTAGGCCCATCAGACAGAACAGATGTATATATTTAGTTGTGAACAGTGGTGCAGACTCAGTGTAACTCAGACTGAATGTCCTTTCACACAGTTCCATTCCTGTTCTCCTTCACCTTCTGGAACAGGACAGGAAATGTCCACAGCTCCAGTTCCTTGAACATGGACAGGAAAGGCAGTGGTCTGTTAAAGGTGAACACAGATAGAAGGATAATGGAAGGATACTGGTGTTGAAAGGTCACAGCCTGTAGTTTTCTGTTCTGAACTCCAGTGTTAACAGTGAAAAAAACAGCTGATATAATAATAACAGTTTGGAAACAGATCGAACTAATAACTGATTAAATGACCAATATCAGCCTCTGATCACATCTGGGTTGAGTTGCCCCCCCCAGAACTGGCCGCGAGGTCTTTAATATATTATACATTTGTATAATACATCTAAAGCAACGGTGATGATTTTTTGTATCAAATGTATGGTGGGGCGACACAGTGGATAGCACTGTTGCCTCACAGACAGAAGGTTCTGGGTTCTCTGTTGGTACTCAGGCTCCTCCCACCATCCAAAGGTTAATTGGTTAATCTAAATTGTCCATAGGTGTGAGAGTGATTGTTTGTTTGTCTCTATATGTCACATCCCTATCTACTCTGCTCTCTTTTCCTTCTCTCTCCCTTGGCCACACCTCCTCATTCTCTCTTTGCCGCTCCTGTTAATCATCCTAACCCATTCCACCTGTGGTCGCAGCCGCGGCTCATTAGCTGGGGGCGTATATATTCACCCTCTCTGCTCTTGTCATTTGCCAGATTGTCTCACCTAGTGTGTATTCTCCAGTGTTATTCTCTGAGCCTGTTTCTAGTTCCTGACCCTGCCCGTTCTGACCTGACCCGTCTGCCGCCTGGATTCGACCCCGCTTGCCTGTCCTCATCCCCAGTAACGACCAGCCTTTGTTTCACCTCGCCTCTTCACCTGAGCCCCGGATGTTCAAACCACCTTCTGTCCCCGACCACGTCCTCAGCCTGCACCCATCTGGTTCTGATTGGATTCCCCGGCTCCCGACCCACCGCCTGTCTCTGACTCTCCTGCTGCCTGCTCCCTGTCTGCTTAAAGTCTGTCTGTTAATAAACTGTTTTAAGACTTTAATTGGTGTACCTGCTTTTGGGTCCTCTGTACTACCCATGATACTATATGTCAGCTCCAGTAACGCCCCCGACCCTAAGTGAGGATAAAGTGGGTTCAGATAATGAATGAATGAAATGTATGGTGTGGCAGCTAGGATTCTGCCTTACCAGTGGAAACAGTGGTACATATCATTTATAATATATGAACATTTATAAACTATCCTATCTATAATAATGATTATATATATATATATATATATATATATATATATATATATATATATATTTTTTTTTTTTTTTTTTTTTTTTAATATATATATTATGAACAAATATGAACAACTTGAAATGTCTTACAAAAAGTAAGTGCAATTTTAACATTATGCTGCCTGATACTAGCCTAAATATTTTTCTGCAAATCTGTAAATTGTGTTAATAATAAGATGAGACATTGTTGAAATTGCACATATTTCAGGGTGTACATGGTTGTTCAGGTTATTCACATTTTTATAATGTAATTTAACTTTCACACTAAAACAAAAAGAACACTGGATTATTATTATAGGTTATTCCACAGGTCTATTATTAAACTGAGCTCATACGGAATGTGGAACCTGAACTAACATGACTTTGACACAGTATTCTATTGTCTTCTTTTTGAGTCCAACTGTGAAGGATCCCACTAAATAAAATACATAAGCTCCTGATGGACTCCATTTTAAAGGTGACCGTAGAACAGATGTCTATACTGTCAAATAAAGGCAAAAACAGAACATGGGAGTTGAACCTGTGTTCTGTTGTGTTTCCTGTCATAGTTGAAATACGACAACACATCTGTTCTGATCATGACAGCAGCTGTTTGACCAATCATGGATGAGTCTGTGACACAAAGGCAGAGCTCAGACCAGGGTTTATGGGCCTGGAGGTTCCTGTAGTGGAAAAGGAACGTCTATAAAAACACATTAACCCATTCTGCTATGCACAAAAAAGCTGCTCAATACAATCCCTTCTATGTGGTTTGTCTCGTAACTACAGTGATCTGACAGAGAATAGAGTCACAGAACAGTAGCTTCTGCACTTTTACTGAATATAAGACTACTTTAGTACAAATATTTACCAACCAGTGTGAATAGAACAGAATAGAATAGAATAGAATAGAATAGAATAGAATAGAACAGAATAGCATAGCATAGAATAGCATAGCAAAGAATAGCATAGCAAAGAATAGAATAGAATAGAATAGAATAGAATAGAATAGAATAGAATAGAATAGAATAGAATAGAATAGAATAGAATAGAATAGCCTTTATTGTCGTTGTTCTACTCCAGTCGGTGCTACAATATCAATAAAACACCAACACTTAAGAAAACAAGAACAGAGCGAATATAAATTCACAAAAACTAAAAATAAGATTACAAAAAAATATATAAAATTTCACAAAAGTAAGATAAGAATAGAGCTGAAGTAGAATAAAAACCAAAAAAAGACAAAATACAAATAGACAGCATTTATTGTATATCTATGAACAATATTAACAGTATTAACAGTATGTGTATCTATGAATCCAAGACTATATAAAAATAGTGCATTTATATTTTGATAAATATTGAATAAATAACATTGTTAGTGCAGAACAGAAGATTACTGCAAAACTTACTGCACATAATTCATATTTGTAGGATTATTGCTCATTATAGGAGGTGATTTTATGAGGACAGATAGCAGGAAGTGGTTGAACAGGAAGAAGAACACCAGAGTTTGTACTTTTTGGAGTTTAGTGTGATTTCAGCTTTATCCATATCAAGTCTAAATGTTATCACCAGTGTCACAGTCACATTTAAGGATTGTTTTATCACCCAACCACCATCAGAATAGAGTCAAATATGAGCACACACACATATGATCACCACACACATATACAGACCAGTAACAACCGACCAAACATGTGAGAGTGAGTGTACAACTGCAGTCTGACGCTGGCCTCAAATCATGAAATACTTACATCATTACACACATGCCAAGTGTTCAATAGCATAAATATATATATATATATATATATATATATATATATATATATATATATATATATATCTATATATCTATACGGACACATTAAAGGAGTATGGAGATTATAAATGAAAGCAGACCCGTTTTACAGCAGGGTTGGTCCTGCTGGCGCCAAATATCATTATCTGGTTGAGGCCAGAGGCAAAGACTGGATATTGAAGGGGGTGGAGCCCAATAAATACTCCTGAAATATACGCCACTAAAAGTCCAGTTTGGGTTTATACTTTTAACGGTCACATCATCAGTAAAAGCAGTCAGACGTGTAAACGTGGCAGTGCGGCAGTGGATGGATACGACAATTCGATGAGGTCAACCAGGACATCGACTCAAACACAAGGAAGTGACTGCAGTGTTTCTTTTATCATGATAAGGTTTAGGTGGAGCTCCCAGAGCCATAGAGAGAGAGAGTTGAGACACACTTTGATGTTGTTGCTACAGTGATCAGGTGGTTCATGTAAGCCTCAATAGTTCCAAACAAACGGTGCTGCCATGTTCTTCTATGGGACAGACAGCAGTGGGTGGGTTATTACAGGTAAATATACAAATAAAACACACATTAGTCTGTTTTCACTGAAAAAAGAGGAGAAAAAAGTATGTTTCTATGTAGATGTATATGTTTGTGTATATTGTGTGTGTGTATAGACAGGTATGTGTGTTAGTGTAAGTGCGTATGTATTTGTTATTGTAAACATATGTGTTTTTGTATATTTATGTGTGAGTGTATATACTGTATGTTCCAAAAAAATTACATTTGGACTTTCCGCATCGATAACTTTCAAAATAATTCAACAATCTAAATGCTATTTCAGGGTATGAAACGATAACTTCTTTCCTACATGTTGCAGAAAAACCCATTTAATTTGGTTCAGTGGTCACAGAGAAATATGGATCTGTGTAAAGCATGTCATGGGTTCATTTCTTCCCAGTTTGGCTCTTGGATGCTCTTCTGCATCCATATGAATGAAAATATTCTGCTCAAAACTGACAGGGCAACGAACAAATGAATTCAAATTCTGTGCATAACATTATATCTGTGGTGTGTACTCGTGTGAGGTTTTGTTGTTGAAAGATGTATTGATCTGTCAATTACCATTTTGCATTTGTTTCCTAAGAAGCTAACATCTGTTGACAAGCATTTCACTTTGATTCTTACCGATCGAATTCTCAAACTGTAAATTCAGTTTGGTTGGTCAGCAACTAACTCCTGTTCAGATTCATTGTGTTAAGGTACACTATCTTGACAGGGTAAGGGAGGAGTTTAGAGAAAGGAAACGTGTCTCCTTACAAAACTTGGAGGGACGGCACTTCTGACATGCTTTACAAAGATCCCCTTTTCTCTGTGAACGCTGAAGCAAATCGAAAGGGGTTTTCTGCAAGATGGAGCAAACAAGTTATAGTTTCCTGTCCTGACATTTGCATTTTGATTGATTAACTATTTTTAAAGTTATCATTGCAGAAAATCTGATTGCAATTTTTTTTGGGACATAAAGTACAGATATTTTATTTTTATTCACTATTGTAAACATGGACAATTGTATGTATATTTTTATGAGTGGGTGTACAAAAACTATACGGGTGCGGAATATGTATACGGATATTAATTACATATGAGTATATTTATGTGGGGTGGGTTTAGGGCAAGTGTTTTGTAATACTTTGTAAATCTCCTTCAATTAAATAAAGGTAAAAAAAAAAAATGAAAGGACTGCATTTATTACCATGAAAAGGTTTAAATCAGAGCGTTTGTCCTGCCTTCAGCTGTTTTTGCTGCAGCTGATGGACAGATTTAACAGAGGTCACACAGAGTGGACAGGAAACAGACAGCCCACTGCAAATTTGGAAAAACTACTTTAACACCTTCACAGTTCAAGTCAACACTCACCAGGTGGTTATATGGGAACCACTGCTGAGGTGTTAAAATCAACACTATGGGAGTTAATATTTAACTCTGCTGCTCTTCCTGTTCACCCCTAAATGACATTCACAACAGCATGACAATTTTCTTTCCTACTGTAACACTTTCCTACGTTATGAAAAGTGGTGCCACTCATACAGTGAATCTGACTCTATTAAGACAGAGTTAAGTTTATTAACACTAAAGGCAGAGCTAAGTCACTGTTAGTGGTACCTCACATATAACTGATGACTGTCATCAGCTCTGCAGAGTACTGTACTCATGGTTTTATGTCACTGACTACATCCTCCAACACTCATCAACTCAACAACAGGGTGTGGAAAAAAAGGGTTAAAACCATCTAAATAGAGCATACGTTGAATGGGTTTGGCTGTTTTGCCGTGCCCCGGTCCACAGCTGCTGATAATACAATGACTGTGGATAAATGCCTCATACAAAACTACTTGAAAGTGCAAAAATTGGTTGTAAAGTGCGAACAATTGGTCCCGGTCTGGAGTCCTGTAATCAAGGTTCCTACAGGTTTCTGCAAGTTACACTTAAGACTTTTTAAGAGCTTTTTCAAACTACTTAGAACAGAATGTAAAGCCCATTTTACTCCTAGAATTAAGAAAAATGTATTTATTTACTCCAAAACCTTCATTCCCGATGTTCCGAGTCATTTCTCACAGAGGGCTGCAAAGTTAGTGATAACTGGTTCCTAATTTTAAAGGTAGGGTAGGAGATCCTGGAAAAACAGTCTGAGCAAGTAACATTTTAAAAATAGGACCAATGGCCCTGTAGCTTACTGGCCAAATTAAAAGCTTTGGGAAATGTATCCAGATGCCATTTATTATCACCCAGTTCTGTGTATTTATTATATTACAGAAATAGCCCATGTTTTGGTCATATTCCAATCAGATCTGTAAAAAATTCAAATTCCAACTTGATATCATTGATACTTACTGATTTATTGGATCAATCCACTTCCTATCTCTTATAATGGGAAAATTTTTCAAATTGGCACCAAATCCAGAATCAGATCTGGACTGAAATAATTTCAATACCTTGGGTTGACATCATCATAAAGAAGCTGTATACCAAGTTTGAAGTCAATCAGAACTGTAGTTTGGGAGAAAAAGACGACTGAAATTTTTTCCCCATAACAGCCCATGTTAAATTTTGCGTCAGTTCCAGATCCAGAAGAAGATCCTGATCAGCATGTGGTCATTATGTTTTGGTCATCTCCCCATCAGGTCTGTAGTGTAGAAATTTTAAGTTGATATCATTTATATTTACTGAGTTATTGCATCAATCCACTTCCTATCGATTATAATGGGGACATTTTTCAAAGTGGCACCAAATCCAGAATCAGATCCGGATCCAAATAATTTCACTAACTTTTGTTGACATGATCATAAAGAAGCTGTATACCAAGTTTGAAGTCAATCGGAATTGTAGTTTCGGAGAAGAAGACAACTGAAATTTTTGTAACGGACGACAGACGACGACAGACGACAACGGACGCCGCATGACAACAATAGCTTACGGCTTGTCGGCTGGTAAGCTAAAAATACACAATTCTATAGTCCAAACCCCTTCCTTCAGACTTCCCCCCGAAGCGACATCTCCAGAGTACCAGACTGTACTCGCAGAGGGGGGAGAGATAAATGGCAGTTGAATTTGATAGACATATCACCATTCAATCATTTTGATGGGCCGGTTAAAATGATTGGATGGTATTTTTTCAGTCCTGTTCATTCCAAAGGTGACTACATTTTTTTATTTTTGTGTTATAGCATTTAATTAATTAGTTGTAATTGGGGTGTGAAGGGGATTTTAAGCAATATAGTAAAAAATGCCACAGGAAAACATCTCCTACCCCACCTTTAATATAAATTACTGGGTTGGAACAGGTGGAACTGAGTAGAATAACATCAAATTTAATACCTTTTAAAGACTTTTTAAGGTATTAAATGCAGATTTGTCAATTCAAGACTTTTAAGACTTTTTAAGACCCTTCAGGAACCCTGTGTGATACAACATGGTCAATTCCAGACAATCATCCATCAAAGTCTGATCCACTGACACTCAACAAACGTCCTTTGTTAAAACCCCCATGAGCTACTCTTTCCAGGTACTATATATTCCATTCTTCTGGACCTAAACTAGGCCTCAAAACATGATGGCTGTGACCTCCAACCGTCAGCGTGAGGAGTCCGAGAGGTCCCCTGACTCCACCCTCCACCCGCCATCGCCATCTGCTGCTCCCATTCACTACATCTGGAAGACGCATCACGTAGAGGCCACCAGAAGCAGCCAATGATGTCACCCGGCGGTTCCACACACACACTCGGACTGTGTTTTTATATGTGCGGATGTTTATTGTGTGTAACTGGACACATCGAAGCTGGAAAGGGAAACCTCAGAAATACAGAAGTCAGCGGTCACTTTGGAAGAACTGGACTAGAAACAACTCCACCATACAAACTCATATCTTCACACTAAAAAAAAACAAAAAAAACACACCCTAAATACATGATACGTGCACATACACACTCAGATTAGAGCATCTGCAAAGATAACGGTTGAGTTTCAGTGACAGCAGACCAGAGGCATTTCTATTCTTGTTCTAATTTAGACTCTGCAGCCATAATTACGCAGTCCTAAACAAACCCGGCTAAACATAGACACACACATTTTCCCACTAAGATGGAAACACACTCCCTCCAAGAATAAAACACCGCCTCTTCTTGCACAGCAGCTTACTTTGATGCTTTTGTGTGGAGTTTGTGCAGATATATCGCAATTCAGCCAAATTTTATTGAGACATTTCACTAAAAAACACAACCAATTGAACTGAATTGAAAAATCTTTCATGTCTCCGAAGAGCAATTTGATTTGCAACAGAAGTGTACATATCTCACACATCACCAAAACAATCAATCTCACATAGTACAATAAATAAAATAAATACAGTAAATAAATAAGTCATCATAGTTAACGGTGCATTGTTCCCAACAAGCTCGTCCACAGGCTATTTAAAAACTTAACGGCAGATGAGAGAAATGATTCGAGATATGAGTTTGATTTGGCTCTGCAGAGGAAAGTGTAACTTCAATTAAATGGAAGAAGCTGAAACTCTGCATGAAGAGGATGGAGAGGGTTTGCCAAAATGACCTTTGCCCTCTGAGTGGCTCTGGTTTGATACAAATGACTGAGATTTATGATGATTATGGAAAAGAATCAACTGGGTGCCAGTATGTTCTGTAAAAGATTTCGCACCAATCCACGCACTAAATATTCAACGTGATATCATGACTCGCGTAAATATACACACCACTTTTAATTGGTGTGTTATCTGTATGCTTTATAAGCTTTCACGTATGTTCACACTGCGGCAAATATCACAAACTGAGGGTTAGGGTTACGTGAGCCGGAGATCTTTGTCACAACGGGGGGGAAAAGAGAGGACTCAAGTGCACGGTATTGAAGAGAAAAAATTAAAAGTTTATTTAACAAAAATGAAAACAACACAACGAAAAAACCTAACACCAAAACTAAAGCAAAAACAGAGTCCATAAAAAACATACAAAACCTGGGTCAGAGTCCTTAGATAAGATGAGTGAATGTCCGGGTTATGGAATGGAATGGAAAGAAATGGACCAGCGCTGCATGGCTGCAAACCAAAGCCTTAAATAGGCCAGAGGTAATTGGCTGCAGCCATGCAGCGCCAGCAGGTGAGTCAGATGAACATAATTAGGAAAAGGAGGAGCTGAGGGTCATACAGGCACAGACCATGACCAAAAGGGAGGAGCTGAGAGTCACACAGACACAGATCCATGACCAAAAGGGAGGAGCTGAGAGTCACACAGGCACAGATCCTGACAATCTTGGCATAAATTGAGACGCGATCAAATGGCGTAAGGTCAGAAATGTCTATGTAAAGCTAACAAACTGCCATAAGAACTGGCGTGATGTACAACGTGATTTCATGAGATCAATCTCAAAAATTTACAATTTTTCACCTGCAGCTTTACTAACAATATGACAAGTTGTGGAATTCCCAAAGTGGATAAGACATAGGCCCAAACCAATTCACCCCCTGGTCCTCCCCCTTACCCTTGGCCCTTGCACTTGGCATTAGGGGTAGGGGTGTAAACATTCCCCTATGAAATGGTCCACCCCTTCCAGACCTGTTCCGTCATCATCAGTCATCGACGTCACTAAACAGATGTTATAACTTTGTTTGTGACAGAATTCTCCATGTCGTCAGCAGCTGGAACTGTCTCTGTTTCATGGGCTTTGGACACCTGTTTATGACTATCAACCACAAACCACAGAAATGCGATCTATAACACATTGAAACGACATTAAACAGACGATCAAATGATTAAGTTGTTTACGAAGTAAATCTGTACGTCTGTATGTTTCTATGGTCACTGCTGCTCTTTTTTGTTGTGTTTACCTCCATCTGACCGATGACTGGAACTGAATTATGGCAGATTTCTCAGACCCCCGTGTTTGGAGTGTGGTCCTGGAAGGGGCAAACATCCCTCCGCCTTAGTGCCTCCCCTCCAACTTGTCGAGAATCGGGACACCCCTACCCCTTCACATGAACGCGGAAAATGGAGGGGGAGGGGCCAAGGGGTGAAATGGGATTGGCCCTTCCACTCTGCTCCAGTCTCAGTGTTTTGTTCCTAACCCAACAGTGTTTACGTGGCCAGTTACTAAACAGAAAATCAGCCCAAACGTCTTCACGTTATAACTTCAATTATAAGAGCCTGGTCCCAGTCAAGGAACGTTTCATTTGTATTTGCCAATAAAAATAAAAGTGGGCGAACTGAATGGATGTAAATATACTGGGCATGTATATTTAGAAAAACTGTTGCAAAATTCAACCCAACCATCCTCTAATTTTATTCCCCCCCAACAAAAAGGCTGACAACACAAACGTCCTATTCCCGCTCATCCTGTGACTGAGAAAAGTGGTCGTTGCACAAACCGTAGCCTGTATCTGACAGCTATAAACAGGAAACCAAGCCACTGTAGGCGACGTCAAGGAGAGCCAAGTGGAGTTCAGCTTTACACCAAGTGTCTGAGCGAAGGACCAGGCTCCGAAACAACACTGTACAGAGGTGTTAGTGACCTTTCAAAGCATTTATACCAGCGTGGATATGGATAAACTGAGTCAAGAGCCACACATTGGACAGAAACCATTACCTTCCTATGGATAAATGACTCTTATTTACAGCTGTTGGTGTCATAAATCATGTGACATAAATCCATCCACTTAAATCCTGTATGAGTTTTTCCAATGAGCCCACATCTAACCATATAACTAATATTAAACACTGCAGCTCAGTGATAAAACACACATTACAGTTTTATGTGGCTGCATGTAGTCAACTTTTGGCGCTAATTCTTCAATAGTTGTATAAAGTTGGACGACAATTTGAGATCTTTTTCTTCCCTTTGACACAACACGTTTGAGTTCAGTAATGCCTAATGTCTATCTTTTTCATTATTTAATTACCTATTTTTTTAAATTCTGCAACACTTTTTGGACATATTGAAGATAATGCCTTAGAACTGAAACTTCTGACAAACACAACACCACCTTGTTGATATTTTAAGCATATTTTTGTTTTCTTCTGAGACCATTGTGATTCAGACTGACATGTATTGTACAGATTCAAGTGACACTAAGCACTAAAACATGTTTGAGCTGTAAACACAGTCATATGACTGGACTGAAATGAAGCGCATCAATGCTGCAGATAGTGCATGTAAAAAAATGCATTTTTTCAACTTAACACTCCCTGCTTGAAAATCTTTTAGAGCCTTCCCACCCACTTCCTCACACGGAATCCAACTTTTAGTATGACACCATATCATGACACTTCTATCTTAAAAAAACAGAAAACTGTATTAGAGAAAAAAGACAAATACCGCTTCAAAATTCTTATAATTGCTTCCAAAAAGGCCATTACAAGGAACTGGCTTAAAACTGATGCACCCTGGGAGGATCAGTGGTTATAATAGAGGAAATCTACTCAATGGAAAGACTGACTTATTACCTACAACTCAAGGAACATATCTTCATGAAGCGCTGGAGAAGATGGCTGGACTATAAACAAAACAATGCATAATTACTACAGTCTGTCATTTAAATATTTTGTGTTCAACCAGTGACCCCAAGTTTTAGTTTGTGTGTTGTTTTGTTTGTCTGTTGATAAAACAAAAAAAAATAAGTATAAAATTTAAAAAAAACAAACAAACAGAAAACAACACTATTTCTGCCTCTGATCAGAAGTGTTCAGTCCATTTAAATCCTTCAGATTCTACCAAACCTTGAATTTAAGCTATTTCATTTCTCTGTTCAGATCCAAGACACTTACATAAAGAATGTGAGTTTGCCTCTTAAAGGTTCTGTTCTGATCAGTTAATTCCTTTGTCAGTTTAAACCCAACAGAACGTATTAAACACCACAGTGGAACAATAACACAGACTGCAGCCGGTGAACTCTGGTCGGTTTAAGAGATTCAGTTCCCCAAAGTAAAGGACTGCATGACAGCAAGAAGAAGTAGCAAGAATATTCCAAACAGGGGGCTTTAATTAGGTGGAAGAACCAGAGCACAAACTCACACTAACTCTGTCAGAGCCTCATGTGGTTCTGCACATCGTTAGCCTCAAAGCATAATTACCTAACGCATACTCTACATAGAAGAAAGTCTGTGGACCCATTAAATCCAGGTGTTTCTTTTCTAACAGGGGTCTGGGATTCAAAACAATAATCTAATGTCAGAATATAGTTTTATATTATGGGATAAATATCATTGCACTGGTTAGTTTGGTCTAAATTGTTATCTTTGCTTCTAAAATGCCATGTTGTCCATTTGAGTATGACTTAGGCTGTTATCCCATGAGGCCAACAATACGCATGTTGTAATTGTCTTTCATGTGGACATCCCTGAACGACTGCTGTCTCACATCCACACCTGGAAACCAAACCTCCATCTTAGCCTCTTTCTGACATCCTAACAGTTTTCAGGATCATGTGTTGGGTGGATTGGAGTCAGAATTGGGGTCAAATTACATCATAAATGTTTTTGGTTGTAAAAATCTCACTGTATTCTTTGAAAACACATTGTTTGATACATTTTTATTGTATTCCTAAACTTTTCAACTTGCGTGTACATGGGTTTCATGGGAAAAAAAAAAACTCCAGCCCTGGATGAATGACTCAAAGGTGGAGAAGGTGAAAGTATTTGTGAAGACAAACAAAGCCGACACGTTTGTGGTTAAGAAACTTTATCTGCTGTACCGGTATTTGTAATAGATTAGACGCATTACAACAGGTGGAAGAAATCTGTGCAGGTAAAAAAAGAAAAGCTCTACTCTGATTAACCGTGTTACTTCATGCAAACACACATTTTCATTTTATTTTGCATCCCTGTAAACAGTTAAGCTGCCATCTGTAATCAGATGGATTCCAGTTGAGCTGAAGAAATACTGTCTGTATAACTACTAGGGGTGTAACGGCACAGAAACATTTCGGTTCAGTATGTTTTCGGTACAGTGAAGGAGACCAATTTCATTTTAAATAAAAAAACTTTATTGAAGTAAAAATCCAACAGCGTTTCTGCTGGTATAGATTTTGCCTGTCCTGCCCCCTCCCATGAAAATTTCTGAAGCCTCAGGCGGCAGAGAAAAGATAAATGAACGTAAAGTTTCACTTTCACTTCTGCGGGGGGCACAGACACACTGCCCTGTGTCCACATAGTATTAAAAGTAGGACGGAAACTGACGCACACGCGCAGTTACCGACCGACACACAATGTGGCCAAGTCTCCCCCCACTGACCGAAATGCATGCACAACAGCCCCCCACCCCACCCAATTACACACCATCACACCAACAGATCAATTCCACAGGAAACACTGTCCAACATATTCTGAAGAATTGTCACTCTACAGCTTAAGTTTGTATCCTACTGTGTGGGTCTTATGGCATTTTCTGGATTAGAACCGTTGCCTAAAGGCTGTTTAAACACTGCTGGTGTCTGTAGTTGGGTTACCATTTTTCTCTTGGTAGTGGTAATATTAACAGTTGGGTGGTGTCGTTTCAAATTTGTTATAAAATTAGACGTGTTACCAGAAATATGACTGATCTTCTAAATCACAGACCTTGGAGCAGACAGAAGGTGTTCACCTCTGTCTTTGTACCTGTGACTCTGCTCTGAGCTGCCATGGTTCACCTTCAGCATGTAGATGGTGTTGGACTGTTTAGACCTCCATCTAGGATATCAAATACTGCACGAGTTCCATTTGTTCCACCTGTTCATACTGTGTGTGGAAAATTAAGCCCAGTGTTTTTGTTCTTCACATATTCTACATGTATTCGCTGGGTACCCTTCCGTATTATATCGAAGGCCCCGAAACTAAACGGTTTGGTACAAACAAGAGCACTGTTACACCGCTAATAACCACAGCTAATGACATATTTGCATCCACAGAAACCAGTTGTACAAAGGGGGTTGGGGGTTGAGGGGAGTTCACCCAGACTCATGTCAGTCTGAAAACCTCCTTCCAAATCATGGCATCCTGTCCTGATGTGAATTAATGCGCAGGACGCTGGAATGTAAGATAATATATGACATCATTGTAGAAGCAGCTCTGCACAATCGTCACACAGTAAATCAGCTACAGATCCCATAATGACAAGGCCTTGACTCCCAAGACTCTGAGAGGAAAAAAGAAGAGAGAGACACAGAGGAGGAGGAGAAGGAAACACGGAGGAACAGATTGAGAAATTAGAGGCAGAAACAGCGGAGCAAGTGAACTGACAAAGAAAAACAAAGAGCCAGGGAAAAGGGGGATACATAGAGAAAGGTAAACAGAGCCAGGAGATTGGAATGTGTTTAAGGAAGGCACACAGGCTGTCGACTACACATCAACTGCTTCGACTCCAACAGAGCAAATATGACAGCATTCTTACCACGGTGCTACAGTCCACAAGAGTCCATCTGGTCTGATAGGTGAAGGGAGGGTGCCGCCTCCTTCCATGCACACACACACTATTATTGTCCTAGAAACACAACGAGCACATGAAGATAAGTGATGGTCCTGAGGAATGAGACAAAGGCACAGCTCCTCTGGTTTGGCCTGAGTGGTGGAGGGTGGAGCAACAAATGAGAGGATGTTGATATTCCACACAGGAAGACAGACAAACAAAAGGTCTGCAGGACAGACTTAGGCCACATTCTTGAAAGAACACACCAAACCATAGTTCTCACAGGGACCCAGCGGGGTTTACCTCCTGGAGCTGGAGGTTTCAAAGCCTCTGATGTGGGTTCGACATTTAGTTTCCTCACTCACACCTGCAATTTGTCTGACTTTTCTACACAGAACCTTTATCGCGAAAAAAATTTAATAAAAATAGCCCTAGGTCACCAAATCCTCCTTTCCGTTTCAGCGTCCTGGCAGGAAACCAGCTCAACCAATCAGCTTGTCCACACAATGCATGTGCAACAGCTACCAATAATGCCCTTCTGTTCTGTGTAGATCTGCAGAAACATTCACATGGATCTGCACAGTCATAATTCTGTCTGTAAACAGATGATAATGTCACCATTTTTCCAAAACATTTGACAGACCGATGATAGCAATAGATGAGAGGTGAATATAATTCTTCCAGCGGAGAACAGGAATGTCTGGAACAACTTTAGAGTAAATCGACAACAGATCTTTGATCAGTCAAACATTCAGTATTTTACATGCAACAGAGAACAAATGGATGTAATCCTTGCACTGATGTAATACTCATTTCAGAAATTAGAAAGCAGACAAATGTGATGACATGTTCAATACTGTGATGATGATATGACACAGTTCACAGTCATAACAAACATACTGGGACACATCATGTCTACAGCAGAGCCAAGTAAGATGAAGGTTAACATCTGGTCCAAAAAATTTAATTACAATAATCACCAAACTTATATTTTTGGGGTAGGTAATTACTCATATTTTCAAGAAAATGTATTTTGAAATAAGAAAAAATTTGTGGAAAAAAATTTGAGTAGTTTTGTGAGAGTGAATGTTTGTAAAGTGACCCAGTTTAGTGCTGTCATTCTGGGTTCCTTTGATAAACTCTATAAGTGAACTACATTTATTCCAAATACATTGATATTTGACTATTATATTATTTATGCCATACTCTAAACACACAGTGTTTAAAATGAATAAATGCATATATCTATGCAAAATACATTTAAATATAGTGTTAATATTATTTGTATGTTGTAAAAATTGTAAATAAATGTATATGATATTGATAATTGAAAGAAAACATGTTTAATTTGATATTTACTTTTGTTGTCCATCAGTGATGCTGCCATTTGTTTAAACTTTTTCTATTTAGGTTTGATCCAAAATTTTTTTCCTCTAACCAATTATTGGGTTGTAAAATAGAGGGTTTTAGGTAAGCTATGCTTCTTCTCACACCTTTTCGAATATGACTGTTTCTCTTTTTTTGTGTATATTATTTTTTGCTTCCTTGAACTTTCATTTCTATATTATGTTGTGCAAAGAAGTTAATTAGTAGCAATCAAGAAGCTTGTACCATTTCCATATTCAAAATAAATAAAAAGAAAAAAAAAAGTATACTCTGAATACATTTGAGGATGAAAATGTCAGAGGAACTTCACTTTGGAGAACTTTGAATGAAGTAGTTTTTGATATTTTTCAATTAAAAACACTTGAAACTAAATGTTGCCCTTTCAGATGGCATTTAGACCTTTACAATTATGTGGAATATTTGTCTTAAACTTGTCTGTTCTACAGTTTTGAATCAAACAGTAGTGGGCAGTCCATCTGGGACGCCCTTGACCCCGCCCTACTGTCAGATGTCCTGTTCATGAGGATCAAACATAGAAACATCAATATTAATAATCAATAGGATATTTACCCCACAATATAAAACTATATTCTGACATTAGTCATTATTGTTTTGGATCCCAGATCCCTGTTAGAAAAGAAACACCTGGATTCAACGGGTCCACAGACTTTGGTCCATTTGTCTGAGTTAGACAGTTATGCTATGAGGCTAATGAAAACCTCACTAGCGCAGCATTAGCTTTAGTAGGAGCAGCCAAAATGAGAGCAGTCGTAGGAGGCTCGTTAATTTTCCAGCTGAACTGAAGTCCACCAAACCACTGCCACCGGTGCAACAGTAGATTTATGTGTGGTTTCATCCCGTCTTACTGATAAACTTCCTCATGGTTGTGTGTAACAGTCAGACACTTCTTGCAGCTCCATGTGAACTCTTTAATGTGTGTCTGAAACCACAGGGCAGCAGAACATTCCTCTGTCACAAACCATCTAAATAATCACTGAAATCCATGCAACGTACACTCCCAACACAACTCAACACACACAAAGCAAACAGTCCCGTTCCAATTCAGAAAATATACCCGTTATGATGAACACATGATGTACGCAGAGACAGTGTTTCTGTGGTACAGGACGACATGTGTGGGCGAAGTGAAAATAATAACTTTTGAAAGGCTAAACAACGTCTGTAGATGGAGGTCTGAGGAATCAAAAGCACACTGACTTTAGGGTTTACTGTAGGACCACCCAGAACACTGAACCATGGGAATTCAAACATCAGCCTTTGTCCTGGAGCTTCATTGAACAAACTCTTCTCGAACAGACTCGATAAGATCAACTCTTCTAAACTTATGTCATTTAAGGTAAAAAAGTTTGGGACCACTGTGCATTTTACAACAAAGTGACCGTTCATGAACACTTGAAGTAGGTGATTTTCTGAAAAGACACTGCACATGTGAGGCTGTCATAGTAATGGCTTTTCCATTGGACATCTGCGCAAAACTTTACTGATATTTACTAAATGTGGAAAAAAAGGAAGCGCGTAATGTTGGTTTTTCCATTAAATCACAAACGATTTAAAAATGATTTGTTTATTATCACGAGATGACACGAGAAGTCATTCCATAAACATGGTGATGAACATAAATATGGTGTTGATTTACAGATATATTTTTTATTATTATTATTATTATTATTATTATTATTATTATTATTATTATATATTACCCCTCTTTCTCCTACTAAAATTAAAAATTATTGGGTTTCCTGGTGTGTCCACACATACCGACACATGTTTGGTTTAAACTCTTCTTCTTCTGTTGGTGTAACGTCTGTCAACATCAGTTTTTTTTTTTTTTGTATTCACGTGACTCTAGTTGCAGAAAAAGGTTTTTCCATTCCAATTTTGCGTGATATAGCCTGCTATTTGCGCTATGTCTGAAAAACCACCTTTACCAGCACAAAAACTTTTAATCAAAAAACTGGTGTTTTGGCGAAATTGTCGTTTTTCCATTAGGTAAATTTTTATGCACGAGTTTACATTGTGGGAAGCGGAGCTCCAGCCGTTTCCATGTCATGTTTGTTACAGCCGTATTATATCATATGGTTGAACTGCCGCTGCGCGAACCTCCACTTCCAACAATGCATGTCGCGACAAAATTCCTCAGATGCCCAGTTCCCTGGAGTACACTAAGAAACTGTTCACTGAGAGGGAAGAGATTCAGATGAGTCATGACAGACTAACAGATTCATGATACTGAGTATATGACTGAGGATGGACAGATGGGATGAAAAATTGGTGATGAAAGTCTCCCTAAGCTTTAACAATCAATGATGTTAAAGTCATGTTAGTTCAGGTTCCACATTCAGACCAATATGATCTAAAGCAGACCAGAACCAGGAAAATAATAACAAAATAACCTACAAATCATAACAACAACTGCAAAAGTTTATGTTTGTTTTAGTGTAAAACCTTAAATTACATGAAAATGTTTATATTTACAGACTATTCTATCACAAAAAAGGAATATGAACCTAAAATGTCTTCATATAAATCAGTGTAATTGTACCAATATTCTGTCTGTTATTAAATATGTGTATTTGTAGATCCACTGTGATCTGTACGTTATAATGTACATATATAAATGATAAACTGAGGCAAAATATTGGTACAATTACACTTTTTCTTTAGAAATTTCGGTTTGTTTTTATTGTTCACATTTTTACAGGATACTTTTTGATGTAAACATTTTCTTAATGTAATTTTACTTTTTTTCACTGTTATTATTTTACTGTTCTGACCCACTTCAGATCACACTGGACCCTGAACCCAGATGAGTTGGACCCCCCCTGGTCTATTATAAACCTGCACATACACAGTAACTGTACTCTGACTGCAGAATCAGGTTTTTTTTCCTTGCCAATTGGCAGCTTTAATCTAATATGACCCTCTCCTTGAAGTATTTATTGAACCTAGAGCTGCTCTAATAATTCCCTCATAGACAATCACAGAAGATATTTATTCATTAGATCAGTTCAGAGGATAATTAATGACAAACCCTCCATTCTGAAGTGGACTTACAGCTGCACACTCTCACAGCCACAGATCAGACATCTGAACTGGGAGCACATGGGCCTGTTTCCATGACAACCACACACACAAGAAGCCACCCAGTCTGGATGTTATGTGTGCCATGCATGGCGGTTTGTGTGTGTGTATGTGTGTGTGTGTGTGTGTGTGTGTGTGTGTGTGCGTGTGTGTGTGTGCGTGCGTGTGTGTGAGTGAGTGTGTTTACAACGGCGACAGATTTTCAACAATCAGAGCCAATAAAACAGAGTGAATTGAATTGTGAGGGCGACGGTGGAGGCAGATGTGGGCAGTCAGACAGATGGTTGTGTCTGCTGTGGGAAACCTACGCACACACAACACTAACACAAACATACACACAACACACACACACACACACACTAACATCCTTGACACCTTCACATCTAACATTTCCATTCCTTCTACATGTCCAACCCTAGTACTTCCCCTTTCAGTTGTTATTCATCTACATCTACTCTGCTCTTTTACATCAACCAGTTGCTTCACTGTGATCTTTTAAAGCACAGATGACAAATGTTCACTCCTCAAATGTGAGTATTTACCCACTTTTCTGTGAAATATCTTTAGGTTTAAAGCTCTGTTCAGACTGCAGGTAAATGTGGTCCAAATGTGACCTGTGTCTGATCTGAACAGCACTAATCTGACCCAGACCACCTTCATATGTGGTAAAGCTGCTGCACTATATATCACTTGAGCATCGACATCACAATGTACATGTGCACAATAGTCACATCACAGGTCCTGCAGTGTAGGAGGTAAATTAACTCAGTGTCTTCTCATTTAAGTTCATCCTGGGTACCTGACACACACACTGCACACAGCGATCCACCAATCACAAACATTCTTAATCAGTTTGGAGTGAGTCACTGGTAACAGCATTGAGAAATGAGCAATGAACAAGAGAAAATCACCGAAAACAAAGACTTTGTGCCAAAAAGAAAAGCAGCGTTAGTTATCTGGAATTATTTCAGCTACAAAAGGATGAAACTGAAACACATGTTCTGTGTCCACAGTGTCTTCCACCTGTCAACGCAACAACAGGAAACACAACTAACGTGTTTGACCATTTACGTCGGCACCACACAGATATTATATCCTCCTGAGTAGTTTTTCATATCGCAATATATATCGCTTGGTTTAAAAAAATCGCAATGTCAGTTTTTTCCAGTACTGTGTAGCCCTAATATGTGATCCTAAATCTGATACAGATTGGATATTTTCCAATGTGACTTCAGTTTGAATGGTCAGGTCGCTTTTATCCGACCTTTACGTGATTGAAATGCGACAAAAGTCAGTTCTGCGTTCCAGGAGTGTCACTTCCATAAACACAGTATGTGTCTGCGTGGTCACGTATTCCATCAAGACCTCTTTTGTGCATGTGGGTCACTTCAGGGTCACATTCAGTTCAGACTCAAAACTGATTGAAGTCGCATTTAATGTGGAATATGAACCAACACACACACACACAAAAATCGGATTTCATGAAGACCTGCTGTGTGAACAGAGCTGTAGACTGTTACATGGTGGGTTTCATCATCTTATGGGACCTTTTAGATCAAGGCTATCAAACTCATTTTAGTTCAGGTTCCACATTCAGTCCAGTTTGATCTGAAACAGACTGGACCAGGAAAATAACAGTTTAACAGCCTATAATTAATGTCAATTCTCAATTTTCCTCTGCTTTAGTGCAAATAGTAAAATTAAATAATGGAATTGTTTACATTTACAAACTATCCTTTTGCAAAAAAATATGAAGAACCTGAAAAAGTTGAAATTTCTTAAGAAAAACAAGTACATAAACAGTTTTTTTCTTTCTTTTTATGAACTTCAATGCTTTGTAGCCTTTTTGATACTTTTCATTTATGTATAAAAGCCCTAGTTGTTAACATTAAGCAACATAGTTTGATTGTCATGTACCAAGTGAAAACTCAAAATAAAAACTTGAATTATAAAAAAAGAAAAATAAGTAGAATTTGACCAATATTATTCTTGGGCTTATTTTTACACATGTTCAATAGAATGTACAGATCAGAGTGGATCTACAAAGACAAATAAAACTCTATATGAATCAGTTTTTGTCCTGAGGGTCAGTTACCGTCCAGACCCGTCCACAGAGTTAACTCTTCTTTTCAGTCTCATTATCCTGGTGCCAGTTGTTTTCCTATATCCATGCCATCATACATTCTTGGCAGACGTTAAATCCTTATTAGTCACAGAGAGGATTCATAGGATCCAAACACCAAAGGCCGTGAACACATCAGAGGAAGCAGCGACAGAAGAAGATGCAGCAAATCTGCAAAGACTCTCCCACAGCTCAGAACCTTAGCGCAAACATATGACACCGGCCCACCAGAAGGTTCAGTCTGACCCGACTGATCAGTTTGTGAAATGCAACAATTACACTGAAGATATTAACAATCATTTTAGTTCAGGTTCCACATTCAGAGCAGTATGATCTGAGGTGGGTCAGAACCAGTACAATACAATCATAATATCAGACGGATCAATCAATAGTGTTGTACGTCACACCAGTTCATATGGCATCTGTCGTGTTATACCTACGCATTTTTTTGTGTGTTTTTCAACGCCGTTTGATCACGCGTCAATTTACACCAAGATCTCCAGTTCACATAACCCAAACCCTCAGTGTGCTGTGTTTGCTCATCGACAGGTTGGACAGGGGTATAATAACAGCGTGAACATACACACAGAAAGTATATAATGCATAAATATACACGCCAGTTAAAAGCGGTGTATATATTTACACAAGGTATGATATCACGTTGCATAATAACTTATAAATACTGACATAATTTGACAATTTTTTGGTCTAGTGTAAAAAAAAAAGTAAAATTACATGAAAATATTTACATCAACAAACTATCCGTACACAAAAAATTTGAATAAACTGAAGAAATATGAACAACCTGAACTGTCTTCATATAAATCAGTGTAATTGTACCAATACTCTGTCTGTTATTAAATGTTGTGTGTATGTGTAGATACACTGTATCTGTACGTTAGAATGAAGATGTATAAATGATAAACTGAGGCAGAATATTGGAACAATTACACTTTTGCAGTTTTTTCATGCTTGTTCTTGTCTTGTTCATGTTATATATATATATATATATATATATATATATATATATATATATATATATATACATAGATAGATAGATAGATAGATAGATAGATAGATAGATAGATAGATAGATAGATAGATAGATAGATAGATAGATAGATATTCTTTTTATTGAACAGTTTCAAAATTACACATTCCAGCACAGTCTAAAGTACATACAGGTTGTATGAAATATATAGCAAATCCAAAATATTTGTCCACATAAATGATCTCAAAAGTCCTTATCAGTTATTATTATATTTCAGGTAGTTGCAGTCTTAGTTCTCAGATACACCAACATTTGGCCAAACTTTGCAGTAAAAACGTCCTTCTGATCGTTAATATAAAATCTTAGTCTTTCCAGAGAAATATAGACTGATTTTTGTTCATTTTTTTTAAGGATAGTTTGTAAATGTAAGTGTTTTCATAATGTAAATTTACTTTGTTCACCCTAAAACATAGAGAAAACTTTGTGGTTGACATTGTTTCTATATTATTCTGTTCTTATTGCACTGGTTCTGATCTGTTTCAGATCCTACTGGGCTGAATGTGGAACCTGATCTGTACTAACTTTGACAGAACGGTGACAGTGTGGTTCCATCGACACAAACCAAACACACTTTCATCCATGTGAACTCCACACACTATCCTTGTAGGACCACCCAGAACATCTCACCCACTAAATTAAAACCAAACAGCAGCTTTTCTTTTCTGCTGCTGCTGGAGCTTCGTCCTCTGCACAGTCAGACCAGACCAGATCTACACATGTTCCATTTACCCTCACATTAGATCATCTGACGAGAATCAACTGCTCACATTTCAGTCTTTGCTCTAAACTAAAATAACTAACATGATTTGTTGATTATTAATAGTTACCACCTAATCTTCTTCATGTTGCAGCTCTAATCCTATTGGACACATATAGGAGCAGTTCTGTTTCTACATCTGTATGCCTGGAGGAGCTCTGCACTGCAAAAATCTAAATCTGACCAAGATCATTTTCACTTGTTCCATTGGCAGATTTTATTGCTTGAATTAAGCAAAAAAAAAAAAAAAAAAAAATCTGCCAATGGAACAAATGAAAATTATCTTGGTCAGATTTGTTGAAATCAGATTTTCCAGATCTATTGTCTAAAAATCAGTTCTTATATCTCACTGAAAAGTTACTCTTTAGGTGATTCTGTCTTATTTTAAGTGTGATGAGATATTTGGACTAGAAATGAGACTTGGTAAGATTTATATTTTTGCAGTGTATAAGCACTTGGTTTACAGTTTGACATGTTGTCAGAGCTGCTTTGACACTAACTTTAATCCAACAGGTTCTCCTCTGCTGCAGGAAAGCACATTTTAGTACGCACTTGATGTTTGGTTTTTTTTTTCCACAATATACAGTTTGATGAGGGGATTCCCTTACATTGCATGAGTATCTGAAATAGTTTCCTCAAGAAAAGAAAAACAAAAAAACTTAGTGAGAGTTTGTCTCCCATCTGTACTGTCTGACTGAAATTCTACTTTTACTATTAGTATTTTTTCCGTTGTTTGTTTCTTTCTCTATCTTTATGCATGCACTTTATCCTGTTGCTGCCTTAATTAACCCATAAAGACCCAAACGTCCACTTTTAACCCTCAAAGACCCAAATGTCTGCCTTTAACCCTTAAAGACTCAAACATCCTCCTTTAACCCTTAAAGACCCAAATGTCTGCCTTTAACCCTTAAAGACCCAAGCATCCACCATTAACCCTTAAAGACCCAAACGTCCACCTTTAACCTTTAAAGACCCAAACGTCCTCCTTTAACCCTCAAAGACCCATGTGTCCACCTTTAACCCTTAAAGACCCAAATGTCCTCCTTTAACCTAAACCATCTACTGATCTAAACTGTTTAATGCCTGTTGATCCACTAATCCTATCAATCCATGTCAATAATTGGTGTAAAATACAGTTCTTCAATAATTGGTGTAAAATACAGTTCTTCATCTTTTCATGGTCATCAGATGGACGTTCAGAGGCTCCGTAGTTACCGCGGAGACACTGTCATCTTTTACAACACTGATTCACCAGTAAAACCCATGGAGTTGGATCCAAGACAGTGGGTGGAGACGCTTGATATAATGTGGAAAAAAGAAAAAAAAAAAAGGAACTAAAATTAAGTAAAAAAGAATAAAATATGCAACAACATGAAGGAAAACAGCCAAAGTAATCAATAAAATAATCGAAAATGAAGAAAAAAAAGAATAAAATTGGCAAGAAAATTAACAAAAACAAACAAAAAAACAAATAAAATGAACACTTGGTTTACACGTGTTAATAAATAAAATTAACCAAAAAGAAATTTAAAAGATCTACAAAACAATAAGTAATGCTCTGTTTGTTTGTTTTATTTCAGCTCCTTTTTTTGTAATTAGACAATTGTTGTATCTATTTCGTATTGATTACTTGTCAATATTGGATTTCCATTAAGGATTGTCTTCTTTGGGGTTAGGGTGGGATTGTGGGAGGGAGAAAAAGAAAAATGAAAGAATGGAAATCTTTTTTTATCATATTACACTGTCATACCTGTGAAATTACTTCCAATAAAGAAAGTTAATAAAAAAAAGAGAAGAAAAATAAAAATTTAATAAATATATTCTTTTTAAAAAAAAAGTCAACTAATGGTTGATATGGAAGTATGTCTGTAAACTGTGGTCCATGACTCCAGATCGGTTATATTTGTTCTGTTCAGTAGCTGTGTCTGTGTTTCTTCTTCTACTTTTTTTTTTTTTTTTTTTTTTTTTTTTTTTTTAAGAGGGGTGGTCGGTCTGTGGTTCTTATCGGTTCTACCTCTGGGATTCCCCACACTGGGAACCCCTGGTACAGACTACTTTCTGGAACACATTAGTTCCATTGCAGCTTGTGTTAAATCCGCACGAGCGCCTCAAACATTTCCCAAACCATTAAAAGCAAAGAAAACAAACTGTGTAAACTTCACAGAACCTCCGGTGTTTAACCTCACAACAACAACATACCGACAAGAACCCGGTAGAGCCGTTAAAGTCTGTCATTACCGATAACACATTATTTTACTGAAGCTAATTTAAGCAAAAAGGAAAAATGGGATGAATTCTTTAACACCCGCCGTGTCTTCAGTCCAATAAAAGAACAAAAACACAGCAGCACGTACCGGAAGGATAGCTGCGGCCGAAGCTCCTCCACAAAGGTCTGTTTTTATCCACGGTAGACCGCCGAGGCTCCGGTTCGTCCGTCCGGTGCTGCTCCTCTTTGGGCTTTTTTCCTCTGGTGTGGATGGAAACGTCGCCCTCGCAGGGGAAAGAAAATGGGCGGGACAACAACATTTTGACAGCCGATGTGACCAATCAGCGATGAGTATGGCGACAACCGACCCCAGCCAGCCAATCACGTTCCGCTCACCCTGCCCAGCCGAGCGCTGATTGGCTGTCCGAGCTAAGACCTCCCAGTTGAAATTGGTTCAGCACCGGGAGCGGAGCCGCTGGAATGTGAGCTCAGATCACTTCACTTCCCTCCAGATGATGAACAAAAGCAGCAGAGAGCCGCTCCAGGAAACAATGAGCACAGTTTACACTTTATACAACAGCATCCAGAGCAAGACGGCTTTATTTGTATAACACATTTCATGTATAAGACGATTCAAAGTGCTTCACATAAAACATTAAAAGCATTACAGCAGGAAAGCAATGAAAAGCATAGGCATGAGATTAAACAATAAATTGATTAATTTAAAAAAACAAACAAACAGATAAATAGATGAAACAGATAAAACAGATAACAAATTTGAGCTTTAAAAGAAACAGTGACAGGGTAATTCTATTCAGTAGATGCTCTTAAAATAAACATTAAATACAGGTTTAATGTAAAAATGACCACTATTATTAACCTACTAATGACTCACAGAAGTAATTAGATTATATGTGGATATTTTTTATGTATTTATTCATTTATTTTTTGGGGGGGTTTGGGTTTTCAAAGCCAACAGGCATTAGTTTGCTATTTCCCACCTGAGAGTATTAACCCATAAAAACCCAGGGCTATTTTAATGGTGATTACTAAGGTTTATGTATATTTTAATGTATATATTTCTTTCTTTGACTTCTTTATCATTTATTTAATAAGATACGCACTGGTAAAAGACTATATGTGTATTTGTATGTGTGTATGTTTACTTGTATGTTGTGGGTATATGAATAAATGTATGATTTTGTGTGTGTGTGTGTGTGTGTGTGTGTGTGTGTGTGTGTGTGTGTGTGTGTGTGTGTGTGTGTGTGTGTGTGTGAATAGATATATAAATATAAAAGAGTTACATAAAAGTAAGAGGGACATATATATTATTTATAATATTTTAGGCAGAGGGGGTGGGATTAAATAAATTGCACTTGTTCCCGCCCCTTTTCAGGTAAATGTAAATGGAACTATTGTGCTGTTCTTCTGTCTCAGATTGTTATGATTGTTGATATTTGTATTATTATGTCTGTTTTGCTTGTTCGCATATATGTTAAATTTCATTGCACATTCAGAACAAATCATTAAAATCACTAAAAATCATTTAAAAAAAATAATTTTTGTCTTTATTTAACCATTCTTTAGTGATGTATCACCATTTATTCTAATATTATCCTCTGTATTCAGCATTTTTTCAGTATAAATCCTATATTTTCTTATATTTAATTCACTGATCATGTAGATGTTCATTAAAGCTCAGATTAAAGTTGATGGTTATTTTGTCAGAAACAGATCAAACTGAATAAACAGTGTCCTTTTCAGTCCAGTCTGTCATTAACTGAACATAAATCCAGTGTGCCCATCCACTGTCATTGATCCAACTCCATGGGTTTTACTGATCACTCAGTGTTTCAGTTCTTTATTCATTTTGTTGCGTATTTTCTCAATATTTATTTTGTAAATTTTCTTATTTGCTTTTGTTCATCTTGTTAAAGTCATTTTTTTTATTTTAATTGTTTTTGTTCATTTTCTTGCCTTTTTTTCCTTCCTCAGTTTACTTCAGTTAGTTCATGTTACTTATTATTTTTGATTTACTATAAATTTTACTCTTTTTTACTTTATTTTAATAAATTTTGGGGCATATTTTATTACATTATTTATTATTTTGTATATTTTTTTAATCAATTTTTTTTTCATTTTCTCCACTGTCATTGATCCAACTCCGTGGGTTTTACTGGTAAATCAATGTTGTAGAAGATGGTGGTGTTTCCATGGTAACTACAGAGCCTCTGAATGTCCAAATGGGTCATATCTGATGACTATGAAAAGATGAAGAACTGCCTTTTACACCAATTATTGACATGGATTGATAGGATTCATGTGGGTCTGAGAAGGAACTGATCTATTGCACTTTTTTTTTCTTTTTTACTGGTTTTGGATTTTGTCCGATCACAGGTCTTCATACGGCTTCACCTTCACTTTTCAGATAGTATCATGAAAAATGACTCAGAATATATTTTACTAATTTTTAAAACATATTTCCAACACATGTCCATCAAACAGCTCTAAAAACCAGACCATACAGTTGTTTTGTTTGTTCAGACAAAATGTCAAATTATCTGAACAAAAGGATTAAAGACATGATAAAAGTAAAAGGAAGGTCAGACTAAATATGAGCACTTTTGTTTAGAGAAGCTGTTTTTAACCTGGAACTGTTTAAAAGGATTAAAGACATGTTCAGAGTAAAACTGGAACTGTTGTTTGTACGTCTGTTCATACTTTACTGTAGTAAAAACAATTTCTCTAAACCAAAGTGGGGGTATTTAGTCTGACCTTCCTTTGACCTTAACATGTCTTTAATCCTTTTGTTCACTTTCTGATGTTTTATTCCAGGTTTCATCCATCACATTCCAGATGGTTCTAATGGTTTTTGCTTCTTCTTGTCCTGGGGTCAGAGGTCACACTAAATACTGACTTTAACCTTTGACCCATTCAGTTCTGTTTTTTGTGTTTTTTGAGGCTGTGCACATGCTTCCTGTATTTTCTTGTTGTATCTGAAGAAAAGAGACTGAAATAAATAAATATGTGTGTTCATTTCAACACTGAAAAAACAACTAATCTAAAGGATGAACAAAATGTTAAACAGTACTGTATGTGCATATTTTTTCTTATTTTACTGATAATTTCCTAAAGACAAAATCTACCAGCAAATAGTTCCTTGTACATGTTTACATACTTAATTAAAGGTGAGTCTGATTAATTCCTGATATTCTATTATTATGACAGGAGTTTGACAGATGGGAATAAAACACCCTGTGTCGCCCTCTGGTGGTAAAACCAGGACCCTGAACAAGCTTTTATTTTCCCTTTAAGAATTTCCTTCTGAAAATATTAAGATGGGAGGAGTCAGGTGGATGTTTTTGCTTATTTACTGTGATGACGACTAAACAGAAGAGTTTATTAGATCCACATCAAACTCACATTAGTTCTGTTTCACATCCAGTGCAAAATTATCTGAACTGGGTCAGAATCAGTCAAATAATAACGGTAGAAAAAGTACAATTACATTATAATAAGGTTTACATCTACAAAGTTTCATTAAAATATGAACATGAATGACCTGAAATGTTTTAATATAAATCAGTGTAATTGGACCAACATTTAATGTTCATTCTAACATACAGATACAGTGAATCTAAAATAAACAAAACATTAAATAACAGACTGAATATTGGTCCAATTACACTGATTTATATTAAAACATGTCAGGCTGTTTGTATTGTTTCAAGTTTTTCACATTTTGTTAAAGGATAGTTTGTAAACATAAATATTCTCATGTAATTTTACTTCTTTTTGCACTAAATCAAACAAAAATAATTTGGAGTTTTCATTATTTATAGGTTAATATTGTACTTTAGATCATATTGGTGTGTATGTGGAACCTGAACTAATAGGATTTTAAATGGGTCGGTTTAGACCCTTTGGTGGTCCGGTTTAAACCCTATGGTGGTTCGTTTTGACCCTATGGTGGTCCAGGTTTGACCCTTTGGTGGTCCGGTTGTGGCCTGCAGACCCTCTGTTGGACACCCGTCCACTTGTGCGTCACATAAAACAGTCCAAACACAGAAGTGACTCCACCACTGCTGCAAATTCTACAAAACTTTTATTGAAAAGCGGACAGGACAGTCAGAACATGTACAATCAGACGTGGGTTTGGACTGGTGGGTTTTCTGTCATTTAGTAAAAATAAAGCTCTCCTGAAGCCGCGGTGACTCATGCCTCTTCGTTCACAGTAAGTCTCACCTGCAGAGGTAGATTCTGACGTTACCTGAGAGTCAGTCTGGGACAAAGCAAAAGGAGAGACGACGACAATGATGATGATGATGAAGAAGATGAAGAACAGTCGGTTGAGGACCGACAGGAGCTCAAACAGGAGCAGGTGAATTAAAGGACAAACACTGAGTGACTGTTCACTGACCTTTAACCCATAAAGACCCACTGACACTTCTGTAGGACTAATTCAGTTTACCTTTTAAGTGTTTTATCATCATTTATTATAATATTATCCTCTGTATCTGGTGTTTTTTCAGTATAAATCCTGTATTTTCTATAATTAATTAATGTAGATGTTAATTAAAACTCAGATTAAAGTTGATGGTTATTATATCAGAAACAGAGAAAACTGAATAAACAGTGACTTTTTCAGCAAAAATATCAATAACTGAATGTGTTCGTCCACTGTCATTGATCCAACTCCACGGGTTTTACTGATGAATCAATGTTGTAGAAGATGACGGTGTTTCCATGGTAACTACGGAGCCTCTGAACGTCCAAATATGGTCATATCTGATGACCATGAAAAGATGAACTGTATTTTACACCAATTATTGACATGGATTAAAAGGATTAACACAGGACTGTCAAACTCATGTAAGTTCAGGTTCCACATTCAGTCTAATCTGATCTAAAGTGGATCAGAACCAGTAAAATAATATAAATAATAGGATAAGAACTGATCAATAATGTCAACTCTAAATGTTTGAGTGAAAAAAGTCAAATTCTGTTGTGAAAATGTTTACATCTACGAACTGTACTTGAACAAATATGAACAAACTGAATATTCTCAAGAAAAATAAGTGTAATTTTAACAATATTACACCTCAGTTTATCATTTATACATGTTCATTCTATCATACAGACATAGTGGATCTATAAATACACACATTTAATAACAAAATATTGGTACAAATACACTGATTTATATGAAGACAGATAAGGTTATTCATATTTTTTGTAAAACATTCGTCTGTAAATGTAACTGTTTTTTACACTAAAACAGACAAATATTTTGCAGTTTTCATTATTTATAGTTCATAATGATAGTATTTTACTTGTTCTGATCCACTTTAGACTGAATGGACCTAAAATGAGTTTAACGTCCTTTATTGTTCATGTGTTCAGTCTAATGTTTGGATTTCACACATTCATCCCATGGACTGGATCGGAACAGATTGGACCGGATCGGACCCTTTGGCTGGTTCTGACCCTTTGGCCCATACGTTTGACACCTGTGTGTGCGTGGATCCACAGCAGGTATTCAACAGTTCCATCAGTAGATGGTTCTGGTCGGTGCTGGAGGTTTGGGTCTTTATGGGTTAAATAAACCAAAGGAGTCCAGATACGTGGAACCGGGTCAGGGTCCAACAGACTTTAAACCCATACCTCAGGTTCACTTTGGTCTTAAATGACCCTGACGCTGACCTTTGACCTCGGTCCCAGCTGATGTCACTACTGTTTAAACAGCAGCTGTTTATTCCAACACATCAGGAACATGATCACATTTCATTTTAATAAAATTTCAAGGATTAACCCAGGCCCGTTCTGTTCCGGTTCTATTCAAACTGGTTCCATCATTCTGCCAGTGGATGGAGGCAGTTCTCTGACGGGGGTTCTTTTAACTGAGCCCGTCGTTAATGTCACAGCATTAACTGCAGAAGTCACACATGATACGTCTGTTTAATCTGACGCTGATGAGTCATTTAACGCCGATACAACGACACGTTAATGACGTCCACGTTCACCGATAAAACGAACGATTGCCAAAGTGGGAACAAATGTTACAGATTAAACTTCGGTGTTTTGACGAAGTGAGCGACTAATTAACAGTCTGGATCCGTTTGACCTGTGGATGTGGACGAAAGGATGTGATCAGTCCAAAACTAGACCCAAGGAATGTGGGTTGGACATGGGGGGGGGGGGTAGTAACAGGGCTGTCACTTTAAAGGACGATTCAATTAGTTTGAATTTATGACGGCGTATCAGGGCCACAGAAGAAACTAAAAATACGTGACTATGAGAATAAAGTTGGAAAATATCGAGATAAAACCTGGAATTTTATGAGAATAAAGTCGTAATATTTTAAGAATAAAGTCATAGTCTCAGTATTTGGCCTTTGTGCATTAACCCCAAATGAAAGTAGAACCTCACAGAATGTTCCCAGTTCTACATTTTGAGACCAGCGGGTACGACTGTATTCTGGAAATCATATTTTTCGGCCCGTTTTTAAATTACATTATTCTGGTAAAATTATGCTTTAATCTCATAAAACTACGACATTATTTTTGTTAAATTATGAGTTTTTTTTGTAAAATGACTTTAATTTCATAAAAGTGCATTAGTTATGTAAAATGATGACTCTTTTTGTATTCTGGGTTTTCTCTTGATATTTTCCATCTTTATTCTGATAGTGGTAAGTGTTTTTATTTGTTTCTTCTGTGACTCTGATACACCGTCGGTCTGAAGTAACCCAGTCCTTCAGGTCCACTTCAGTCAACTCTAACCTTTAACACTTTACATTCTGAGTGGATTCTACGTCAGTCACAGATTCATGTTTGTACAAACAGCTGTTCTTTGGAGGTTATTTCCCAGGTTTGTCTCCATCCACTCGTCCAAACATAGTCTTTAAAACTAAAATATTACAAACATTATTTAGTGATAATCACCTTTTCCAGGGATAAAACTACAGAAAACACCAGCATTGATTCATGTCAATTATTAAATCAGCCTTAAATAAAATAAAAACTTTACCAGCCCACAGTGACATCTTTCAACTCCACCTCCTCTAACCAGGTGACAAGTGCTTTTTGGGATCAGTTTGATAATTAATAGAGACAGTTTCAACCCTTACAGACCCAGAGCTACTTTTACAGCAGTAACATAATTACATTTTCTCTCCATTTAAGTGATTCATCACCATTTATTTATAATATTATCCTCTGTATTTGGTATTTTTTCAGTGTAAATCCTGTATTTTCTATATTTAATTCACTGACCATGTAGATGTTCATTAAAACTCAGATTAAAGTTGATGGTTATTCTATCAGAAACAGAGAAAACTGAATAAAAAGTTAAATCTGTCATTAACTGACCATAAACCCAGTGTGTCCATTCATTGTCATTGATCCAACTCCATGGGTTTTACTGGTAAATCAATGTTGTAGATGACAACAGTGTTTCCATGGTAACTACTACATGGTAGACTTCTTGTTATTGTCTTTAACTCACGCTGTTCAGTTTGGTTCATATTTTCATTATTTTAATCCATTTTGGTCTGGTTTGGTTCATGTTGTTCTGTATTATTTTACATTTTCCTATTGTTTTGCTCATTTTGTACATAATTGTATTCAGTTTTTCTTCAGTTTTCTTTATTTTTTACTCAAGTTTTGTTCAGTTTTGCAAATTTTTTTAAGGCTTTTCCTAAATTTTTGGTTTGTTTTGAGTCTAGAGACGTAGAACCCAACTTCCTCTTATTGTCGTCTATGTCACTTCTGTTTTCTCTGATTTAATAGTTTTTCCACATGTTCAGATGTAACAGAACTAAATAAATCAGATTCACCTGTTTACACGCATGAAGACATGTATTACTGCTCTTATCTGATCAGTTTAGACTGTTTACATGATCAATAATAATCAGACACTGATCAGAGTATTAGTGTAAACAGGGTCAGTGTGTCAGATGAACAGGAGGAGGGTTTGTATTTTCATTCTGGTGTTTTTGTTTTTCTGGTTTCTGCCTCGTGGAGCTTTAACCTGGTGTTCAACGATAATGATCATGACACCTACAGGTTAATGGGTTAACAGGAGGTTAACAAGAGGTTAACCAGGACGATGGAATGATGATAAAGTGACAGCCATGTTAGCCGAGCAAGCTAGACGTGTGGGCACTATGGTCGGCTCGCGTTAGCATGCTACCAGCTAGTTAGCATGTCGTCAGTTTGGTGGAGATGTCTGTTGACTCCGCCTCCAAACACATGTACGTGGGTTCATTTATCAGTCCTGTTGAATACATTTAATACCCTGTTGTCATAGAAACCGGCTCCAAACTGTTTCTAATCCAGTCCTGATGTCTCCGTCTAACTTCCACCGTCACCTTCAAACAGAGCAAACCTCCAACATGATGCTTGATTTGATCGGTTTAATCCAAATAAACGAGTCTGTGAGCGCTGACGTTGCAGGAGGAGGCGGGAACTAAAAAGGCCCGTTGGACTCTGAATAGCTTCAGATTTCCTATGAAAATACAGATCTAGTAGAAAACAGCGAGTACGAAGCGCTCATCCCAAAGCCAATTATGACAACCGATGGAAACAGGGACAATTTGTGTTTCTTTAGACCGAATCCTTGATAAATTCGATGAGTGTAATTTCGGATCTATCGCACAAAAAGGTATGGGTTGAGTTTCTGAGTACAAACCTGGAGAGTAAAGTCCAGAATTTAGAAAAGAAAAAGAAATCTTATCTCCACTGAAGATGTTTTTTTTTCTGACTAGTTATAGAACTAGGCTGGGGGTGTGTGGCCGGGGGCGGGGCCAACACCCTGTCTCACTCAGTCCTGCTCTGTGGTTGGTGTTTCTTGGGGCTCGTCGCTGGGCGTGGCTGTGGTAGTGGTTTTATCGACGGGGTCCAGTTCAGATGGTCTGGGGGTTTGGTGGACACATGCCTCCTCCTCCTCCTCCTCTTCCTCTTCGTCGTCTCCCTCCTCCTCCTCCCCGGTTGAGGACCCCGTGGGCTGGCCGTCAGGGGGCGTGTCCTCGGTCCCTTTGTCCCCTGCCTGCTCCTGGAGGAGGCTGAGCCGGTTGTTGAGGTCGTTCCGTTCCTTCTGCAGAGCTCGACACAGTCTCTCCAGCAGCTCCAGTTTCCCCTGCAGCGCCTTGAAGTGGCCATCACGCAGCGTTTTCTACCACATCACAAACCACCACCATCATCATCATTAATAAGTTTTTGTTAATCGTTACAGCTTCAGCAGTTTCAGTTGTGCAAAAGGTGACGAATCCCCATACAGGAAATATGACAGCGTTAACCCTTTAACCCCTGACGTGTCTGTGGTGAGCGTTCTGAAAGTATGATTTATTTTAAATATTGTGTCTGAGTTCTAATTCCTTTGCAGCTGCATCTACTAAAGAGATTAATCCTCCATTTTTAGATCAACTAGTTGCTTCACTGTGATGATTTAAAGCAAATTCTTCTCAAATGTATTTACTTTTCTGTGAAATATCTTTAGGTTTTAGACTGTTGCATGGTGGGTTTCTCTGAACCCTTTAACCCCTGACGTGTCTGTGGTGAGCGTTCTGAATGTATGATTTATGTTAAATATTCATATAAATTCAACTGTTTGATCAATTGTAAATTTCCAATCGTACAGATGAACAGACCTTGTTCCTTCCATAGACATCTGAGCACTTATGGGCAAGGAACCAAATATGGTAACTTCAATGACCTTGATTTCCTACATAATAAAAAATGTTGAATCATCTCACAAAAAGTCTTGTTATGTCCTGCAGTAACACACTAAGGTTGTAGAGTATTTCTGTGAGTGAACTATAAAGGGTTCATTAAGAATCTGATTGACAACAATACAAAATATTTATTTTCTGTAGAATTGTAAATTGATTTAAGCGGTCAGTAATTTACATAATGGAGTGACAGATGGTTTACCTTGAGACAACCCTAATGAAACTGTTTTTGTGTGTGTGTGTGTGTGTGTGTGTGTGTATGTACCTCCTCTGCCATCTGCAGTAGTGCCTGGTTATTGCTCTCCCATTTGGTCCTCCACTGAGTCGTCTCTTTTTCCAGTTTCTTGATCTTCTTTGTCATCTGCAGGTGAACACACAGACTGAACTGTGACCAGGACAAACAGGGGGTGGATACTCAACAGTCAGAGCTGGGTGTTTGAGTGCCGTCTCTACCTTCTCCATCTCTTGTCGGAATGTGGTGAAGACCTCATTGCTTTTAGCCAGAGTGCTTTGAAATTCCTCAAACTTGTCCATGTAGAGAGAAAGCTGAGACACAAGGAATGAGAGAGAGGACGGTTAGACACTAGGGTGGTAGGACCAAGGCAGAAGGAATCCTGGTAACATGGAGCTCTCAACAAGTTCAAGGACACATTATTTATTTAAGTAGGTTGGTTCCACTGAGATGGAGGAGACCTGAAGAAGACTGCAGTGAAACAGTCACATCACTACAGTTTACAATAAGAATACCAACTACACTATATATAGTATATAAACTATAACAGCAATAGAACCATGTCCACATTCATGTAGTGAGTGAGTCCTTTGGTTTTACTGTTGAATGGATCAAAGGTCTGATGTAATTCTAATGTATGTGGGTCATTTGGACCAACTTATGGAAGTATGGGGTAGTCATACAAAAACTACAATTACATCAAATCTATAAATACCTGTTAATGATTTTAAAAGTATCATGGAAAATGCAGTGAAGGAGGAACGTCACTGTTTTTCTTGATGCCATTACGGTTGACTAGTTGTTATTGCCTTTTATTGTTCATTGTGTATCATGTTTGTGTTTTATGTTATTTGGACTTTGTATGGCTGATACCTTGACCAGGTCTCCTAATCTCTAATTCCTAATCTTAGGGATTTCCTGGTTAAATAAAGGTAAAATAAAAAATAAATAAAAATAAAAGGTCAATTAAAAATGTAAATACCATGATGTCAATGACATGTTTTTTGAGGAATACCTGGACTATGAAACAATAATAACTTTTCATCACAGAGATCTTCCAACAGAACCACCTGAGTGGGTCATCTGGACCCACTCAGACCTCTAAGGCATTGTTCTTCAACCTTGGGGTCGCCTGGAATTCAAATGGGGTCGCCTGAAATTTGTAGTAATTGATTAACAAAAAAAAAACCAAACAAACACTAAAAAATTACTAATCAAAAATCTGTGTTGAGTTGACAGAGCCAATCACAGTCCATAGCAGACAGAAAAAAAAAAAATCTCCATTTTGAATGTCTGGTGTCGACAGAAATTTGTGATGTTAAAATGGGGTCAGGAGACAAAAAAGGCTGGAACCAGTGGATTACGGGGTTAACCCAGCGTCTGTGCGGTGTTCAAAGTGTGCGGTCACCTGCTGTTTGAGCTGCGTCTCCTGCTCCTTCATCAGTTCACATTTCCGTCTGGACTCGGTGGCGTCCTTCAGCAGCTGAGACACAGACAGGAATAGTGGACATGAGCGTAAATACTGTTGAATCCTGGACTTTTATGGTCAGTTAGGTAAAAATATGCAGCACTCACAAAGTCCCTCTCCCTCTGCTGCTTCTCCTCCACCTCCTTCATCATCTCTGTGATTCTCTGCAGTTTGGCGTCCATCAGCTGCTGCTGGAGCTCCTTGTGCTTGAACACCTTGTCTATGTGCTGCAGGAGGACACATCTCACATGAACATTACACTGTACACACACACACAGGGGTATAAACAGACCCCACCCCCATGTTTGTGTTCATGTTGTACCTCCTCTCGCAGCTCGTACTGTTCGATGAGCTTCTTGAGTTTCTCGGCCAGCTCCATGTTCTCCTGTCGGAGCTTGGTGTTGTGGGAGCTGTGCTGCTCCATCTGCACCTCGATGTCGCTCAGGGTCATCTGGAAGTGGAGCATGGCCTCCTTCCTCTGCTCGTCGTACTCTCTGGAGCGCTGGGCGTTTTCCTCCTGACAAACACAGGAACAGGAGGAGGTGGGGGGGTCAGATCAGAAAAGCCCACAGTATTCAACCTGTTCTGAATGTAGACATTTAGGATAAACAGACACAAAATTGCAACCAGAAACTAAATCTAATCCATTATTATCTGTTCCTGTGGTCATGAATCTGAAAGTTCTGATGAATATTAAATAAAACAAACCGTCCTCACAGACTTTCGTTTCCACAGATGATCAATAGGACACATTATGAGCTGATTGTATCATAAGTAGTTATACACATCTAGGGCTGGGCGATAAAATGATAACCATATACAACGCAAACGAACTTTTCCTCGATAGAAATATGAGACATGCTCAATACAATTTCGATAGAATTCATTGGTTGATGTTTTGACTGACATAAAAACAGCCAATCAGAATTAAGTAGCACCGCATCGAACCAATCACACTAGAGCCACGGCAAGTTAGGTTGACGCTAGGGATGCCATCTACAGATCAGTATTGGCTGCCCTTTTTTAGAAGATCGGACCGGATTTAGTCACGAGATTGGGCCAATCCGGACCTGGTTCTGGGGCGGGGGGGGGCGGGTAAACACACGTCCTGCCCTCTCAGATTAAAGTTTCCAAAAGTAGGGGAAAAGAAAATTAGCTGCACAACAGTGGGAGGCTCAGAGGAATTAGTAAAATGTCTATAGGTTTCACTTTCACTTTATGGTCCGGCAGTGATGTGTGAGTTTTGGTTTTTTTTTCCAACCCGCGGGGCTTTTGTTAGTTTAGTTTTAAATATATGGACCTGTTTTATTGATCTGAAATAGTTGGATAATGTTCTTCAGCACATCTGTCATGTTCAACCTCTGACAGAAAATAAATCAGCTTTAAATCAAAAATAACCTTCTGATTTCTTCACAACTAAGTTATGAGGAATGGAACATTTAAGATGGACAAAAATAGTGATTTGATATATATTGTGATACATACCGATATTGTCTGATATGAAAAAAATTATTGTGATATAATTTTTTCCATATCGCCCAGCCCTATGCACGTCCTGATTTGTCTTCCAGTGATATTCAGATCTAAATGTACAAATGTAAATGTCTACTGGAATGGACAGGACAGCAGTTTCAGAAGAATACTTCAAATGAACCGGAGGGAACAGATCTATAAAACACCCCTGTGTGGTGTCAGAGTCCTGATGTGGACGTGGTCTGGACTGGACTCACCTTCAGGGTCTTGTTGTGCCTCTGCAGTTCCCTACACAGACTCTCCAGTTTGCTCCGGGCCAGGATGGCTTTGCTGTGCTCCCCCTGCAGATGGATCTTCTCCTTGACGATCTGCGACTGCTTCTTCTGCAGCGCCTTCAGTCTCTTCTGCATGCAGCGGCTCTCCTCCAGCTGAACACACAGCACAAACACAAGTCCAAACCGGATCACGTTAAGACCCGTTCACTAAGGCACCATCTGCTTTAAGAGCTCAGTTAAAGACGGTAACAACACTGAAGGAACAGTTCCATCAGCTCCACTCAGTTCCACATGTCCAGGTTCACAGAGGCACCAAATAAGGTTGTTTTTTTAAAAAAAATAAAGGTAGCAGATGCGACTTTCAATGTAGTTTTTTTTTTTCATTGTAACCTTGGGACAAGCACAGATAATTATAGATCCTATAAAAACTACCAATAAAGTGTCCACCTTCAAAAACCCTTGAACATTTAAACAGCACACCAGGGCAAATTAGGCTTTATACACCAATGAGCCATCAGCTATTATTGGACTTTTATTACAGTTATTATTACATAATTACAGTTTAGTACAAGCAGGTATGATCTCATATAAAAGCTCTACAGCCACATATTATTCAAACACTGGTCAGACTGGACTAAATCAACTTATGACCCAAAATGTCTGCAGATCTTCCACAACCTGGAAAAACTAGAGTCATTTTTGGATCCTTTGCTCTGAACAAATATATAAATGGTGATTTTCTTTCTCTGCCAGACTTGATTCAGATAAATTCACCAATTATTGGAAAAACTGGGTCGATTTTTTTTTTTTTTTTTTCACTTTATTTTTATTGTTGATTTCTGTAAAATACAAAATAAACACGAGGGACATTTGGAACACATTGACCTTAAAAAACCTTTGTGACTAACAATTGGTTTTAATAATGTGATGTTGAAATGAAAATTGTTCATTTCTTCCATGTATCATGACTCTGCTCTTCTTTAGTCCTCAGTCTATGCGTCAGAATCTCCATCTCAAATATTCCATTCACAGTTTGTATCCAGTCGTTACTTGTCGGTGGTTCTAATCTGCACCATTTTTTTGGTAATAGCCTTTTCACAGGCTGCTAATAGAATTTTAAACAAATATCTATTATTTTTTCTTACACTATTACCAATAATACATCCAAAATACATCACCAAACGTGTTAGGAATTGCATAACCCAATATCTGAACAATTATTGAATATCAATGAGCCCAAAATGATGCAAGTTTAGGACAAAACCAAAAGACATGTGCATGATTTACACTGACATCTGCACATTCTCTCCAACAAGGTTGAACTCTGGACACGTATTTAGCTGTAATTTTAGAAGTTATGAAAAACTGAATTATATTTTCTAGCAATGTTCCCTCCATGTTCTTGAAGAAGGTTGGATTGATTTTGTAACACTATTAAGAGCTGATTTTACTTGACAAGAGTAATGTGCATATAGACCCATGTAAACCCTGGGTTCATGCTACGCATTTTAAATGTTCGGTGTTCATCTTATTCAGGGGAAAAGGGTTTCTGGAAGAAAAGAATAGAATGGGAAATACACTTGTTATTTCCTTTTTAACTCTATTTAGATTTCTGTGTATATTTTACTATTTCTGTTAATGCTCACCCATATGAGCATGTTTTTGTTTTATTTTTTTTTACATATAGAAGTTATGTATATGATGTAAAATGCTGATAAGATAATGCTGACTGAAAAAATAATATAAAGATAACTAGAAGCACTCAGAGAGCGCAGACCTCCGCCAAGGCTGATCAGTGGCCCCCCCCGTGGGCCCCCCCACCCCCCCATCACCACCAAAATTTAATCATTTCTTCCTTATCCCATTTCCAACAAACCCTGAAAATTTCATCCAAATCTGTCCATAACTTTTTGAGTTATGTTGCACACTAACGGACAGACAAACAAACAAACAAACCCTGGCAAAAACATAACCTCCTTGGCGGAGGTAATTACAAAAAAAAGAAGGTGATTTTTTTTTTTTTTTTTGCTGGGGTCTGATCTCAATAGTGTGCATAATAGAATCTGTCAGTCAAACCATCTCTGTACCACCACGCTTCATTTAAAATGCCAAACTAACTGGACACAGTAATGGTTGTGTTGATGTTTAGTCTGCTCTCAGGTCACATGTCCAGATCTTACCAGGTCTGCGTATTTCTTGCACAAAGCAGCCAGTTTCTCCTCAGGAGTGGCCAAGGAGTTGAGTGCCTGCATCAACAGAACAACCTCCTTCCCTGGAACAAAACCCCCAACAAAGTCAAAGAAAGAACTGAATCTAACAAAGAGGAGTTTAATGCAGAGAAGGACAGAAATAAAACAGTCCAGAGGCTGATGGATACGGACTTATATATAAGAAATAAACACTTTATGAGAACATTCACTGTTTTCTGCTGTAGCCAATGACAGGTGGACTTGGCCTTGTGGTCACTGTCATATTGGAACATCCAAGACTGTCCCATTCTGTCAGAGTATGTAAACTTATGAACACAACTGTATGTGACACCAGTAGATGGATCCTTCTGGAATCAAACATTCAGCTATTTCTGAGTGAGTCTATGACAGTGGGACAGGTAGGGACAGAAAGGACACAAAGCCTTTATTCACACAGCGTCACATGTTCCCTTATGTTGGACATTGTCTGGAGGTGGTGGACTCACATTAACATCATGTCTTCGTCCCCTAAACCTGACCATGGGTGTGTTTTGTTTTGCCTTGTTTACAGAGTAAGCAGTAAAATTCTGTTTCCATTTGACCACTGAGGACAGTCTGATTCTTCCCTGGTCAGTGAACCTAGCACTGACGCATTCAGGGTTAGTTTAGTAGACATGTGTTGTACTGACATGTCTTTATTTCTAACTCTATAAACTCACACTGTCTGAACTTTGTGCCATTAGTGGAGGATCTGATACCGGTGAATTCTCCTCATAATAAGGAGGTCTGTTCAGATCAGGGAAAGGATGCACAGATCTGATGTCTTTAACCTACTATTTTCAATCATGCATAGTAAACATTTTTGGAACTGGATTTTTAATTTGAAAATTATGTTACATTAGATACTACCTGAATTAGTGGAGTTACACTGATGTTTTAAAACCAACACTGATGATATAGAAACTGACTGTATATGTAGATTCACATTTTTGTCTAAATTCAGTTGAATATATAAACGAGGTTGTGTTTCTCATAAACCTAATGACCGGTCTTACCAAAGGCCTGGTCCTCTCCAGCCTTGGTCTCACCTCCGGGGTCAAGCTCCGCCTCCCCCACATCAGTGGGACTGTCCTCTCTGCCTGGAGTCTCCCCCCTCTCCTCCTCGGCACAGCACAGGCCCAAGCCGAACTCCCCCTCCTCCTCCTGACACACAAACACAAACAACTATGAAGCACAGATCGTCTTCATCATGAGTCTGTGTGTGTGTGTGTGTGTGTGTGTGTGTGTGTGTGTGTGTGTGTGTAACATTTCAACACGTCTCCATTCCAGTTTCAGGTTAAACTTTAACTGCTCTGTGTTTTCTGCAGCTGTCCCTCTGCTCTGTGCTACTGTAAAGGCAGGTACATAAACTAAACAGATAAACTAAACCTGTCTGTGATGTCAGATACCTGGGAGCCACTTCAGTATCAGTCCTGCAATATTTGAGGATTAACAAAACCATTTATTCAGCGATCAAAATACAAACATTAACTGCTATGATGAATCTGAAAACATTAACCAGGGTTCCTACAGGTTCCTACAATTAAATTTAAGACTTTTGAAGACCCTGTAAGAATACTTAAACAGAATTGAATGCCCATTTCACAGCCATACTGGAAAAAATTCATGACTCCTACTTTTTAGGAAGACATTTATTTACTCCAATGCCTTGATTTCCACCGTTCTGAATCATTTTTCACTGGAGGCTGCAAAATTTACAATAACTGGTTCATAATTTCAATATAACTTGGTGGAAATGAGTTGACTAGTGTTACTTTCACAATAGTTTGGACATTTAACAGACACATTTAAACACAATACACAGTGAACAAGTTCATGGAAACAGAATTTAAGACCTACCAGATCAAATCTAATACCTTTTAAAGACTTTTTAAAAAGATATTAGAAGCGGATTTGTAAATTCAAGACTTTTAAGACTTTTTAAAACCCTGCAGGAACTCTGATTATCACACACATAAAAAAGTCCAGTTGACAGCTTTACCTGACATGGGCTGTCCAGTTCAGGTGGAGAGTCACTGCCTCCCACTATTCTCCTGGTCGCCACATCAATGTCACAAACTCCTGATGTCTCCATTAGTAGAGTTCAAAAACTGCACATTCACAAAAAGGATGACACAAAAAATATAATGGAAATTATTTAAAAGAAAAAATGTTTGTCAAGGCTAAAAAAAAAAAAACATCATTAAACATACAGGTTAAGATTTAGTAACAAGAAACTTCAGTCAACAGATGCTGAAGATCACAACCCCTTTCATTATTACCACATTCAGACAAACATCATTCAATCTACAGTTGTGGATAGTTTTAATGATTTTAAATGACTTGGTTTAATCCACCTCTGCTGTGTGCTTCTACAGCACTCTGATGGATAATGTCAGGTTGAGTTGAAGGTTATGGCAGGTTCAATCTTGCATCATTTTGCTCCAACTCACTGCATTATTAGATAAACCTGTTTTTATTCAACTCAATAAAAGGCCTGGGTTTTGTTTCTTACAGAAAAAGGTCTGAATACAATCCAAAAATGAGGCCGTGTTTGAGTAATACATCCATGACTCTGAGGGCCATTATTCTTTGGCCAACTGGAAAAGCACATCCATGCATCTCTAGGAACAATGACTGTTTCAGGATTATTTCTGATTGTGGTTCACACCAAAGGAACAGTAATGACAAAAAGAATTACACATAAGACAAAAAACATTATAACCGAACAAAGCCAACAACTGCCAATAAAAACACCAATCAAATAGACTTTATAAGGAACATGTAGTTAAGAATATCGACCACATAACCTCTAAAATAGGTCAGCCAAAAAATCATAATAACAACAGTGTATGGAAGTTTCTATAGATATACCTTATTTATAGAAACAACCACACAAACACAAGATCTTATTAGATTTTACAGAGTTTTAGGGGGAAGGGGTCCTATTAGTACTGACTATAAGCAATGCAGTGAAATGTTTCCAACACAGAGGGGAACCACATGTGTCCAGTGTAAGGAGCTGCCTTTATAAACCACAGCATAGATCAGTTTGACAGAACTATTAAACTAGCATTAACATCTACATGAGTTACCTTTAAAAACATGATTATAGTTATTAAACATCCAAACTAGACGCAGATTACATAGACTTCACAGGGTCTACTAACTTCATTATTCATGTAGGAGCCACAAACATTAAAGTCAACATTTATTTTATTACCTTATGACATTTCGTTACATGTTAAATCGTTGTAATTAGCCTGCATTAAAAGCTATGGAACAGGTGGCTAATGCTAACCGTACCATGCTAAACCGAGCCAGAAAACTTACGGAAGTTAAACACTGCGAAAGCCAGGTAGTACTACGAGTAGAGTAGCAATACATGTAAGATTTATGAGGAGGTTAACTAATTGGTGTGTATGTTGTCAACTAAATGTACGGGTTTAACTTTCAACTGACGTTAGCTGCTGTTGCTAATGCTGCGTTCATGTTCTGTGGGAAGTCGAGTGATTTTGACTGTCAGGCTCTGTTTTTCTCCCCAAAGAGACTCATGATGGCATTAATCTACACTTATGAACTGTATGTCTAGCTAAGGAAGAACGCAGCATGCTAATTAGAACACTACTAATGACAGACAGGCTAAATGGATATTATAAAGTATGTCAGAAAATGTAGTAACACTAGCAGTTTACATGAGCTCAGGGTCAGTACATCACGACACAGCTAACACAGTTCTGCATGCGTTTTCCTTTAAAAACCACTTTGGCTCCTTATTTTACTTTAACTACTTGTGTACTTGAAGCATCAACCCGGATATATCAAAGCTTATGCCACATTTAGACCTCACCGTCCCTGAATGACACTTGGATGTGAAACCATAAGGTGTTTACAGGTTAATAAAAAAAATAATAAAGACCAATCATATCTACATTATGACATGTAGGAGACACAGGTAATGTAGCTTTGACTGTAAATACTACTGTACAACAGGTAATTCACTGTTATGGGGACAAAATCCCTCAAATGCTCTTAGGACATTAGAGTTAACTCCTGTACTATTGTTTGCATAATTATGCTAAAGCTGGAAAGCACGTGAAATATGTAGCTGTTAGCTTTGGCGGCTTTACTGGAAACAGGAAAACCTTGGTCTGTAGCTTCATCAGACCAAACAGCTGGGCTATAAAAGAACGTGACAGAAGAGTAGTTACATGATCTAGTATGATTCAGTGCTAAATTTGATGGGTTTTATTAGTTGATTCCTAGTAATTAAAGGTGAGCATTAAAACAACTTTTAAAAAGTAGAACTGAGAAAGATTATCTACTGACTGTAGATTAAAAGTAACGCCGAAATTAAAGACTATTTCTCTAACATATAAACTGACCCATGTCAATGTAGAACAAGAGATTTATTTTTGTAAATCACCTAGGGACTTCTTAAATATTGAACATAGTAAAGGGAGCTTGGTGTGACGTTCTTCTCGAGAGAACGGCGCGTGCAGGTTCCTGTTCACGTTAGCTCCTTAGCTAACCGCACAGCAGGATTCTATGTACGCATTTTCACAAACTACTGTCAAAAGCTGCGACACAAAAATACTTAAGTACTGGCTTCGGTGCTAAAGAATGGATCGGTGGCAACGGAAACCAAATTCCCAGCTTTGGCTGACATTAATTTGCTATTGTTAGCGGTGCTAATCAGGTGCTAAAGCTAGCTAGTTGGTGGCTAACAGTCCAAGTGAACTTTACTTCGGCAAATCCAACATGTGGGACAGAAAATGTAAAAACTGCATGCGCGCGATGACAGTTGTAGATCACACATAGCGTTCAATAAGTGTAAAATCACCACAAATAAATTCAAGTTCTGAAAATGTTAGTGAAATATCCAGAGCGTTTACCTGTGTGTTTTCACTGTGGATGGTAGCAGGCTTATTATGAAGCTAGCTGGGACTGTCAGAAAACAAGTGCAACTTCCGGTTAAAGCCCTTCAAAATACAACCTCTGCTGCGCATGCCCAGAGGTCGTTCAAAAATTCTGTCATAGACGTCAACACAGACATGGACATCAAAATTACATTCGTGCTATAATATGGTTAAAACCGGTAAAAAGAGGTGATTAATTTAAGGTAAACTCACCGTTTCATGCGTTTCATCTAAGTTTTCTTTTTTTTTTAATCGGCTAGGGTCTGATGACGCATTTTAACCATATACGGCAATTCCGGAGCCGCCCATCAAAAGTTACATATTAGTTTTATCATTACTTCATCACTTTATCTTAATTCATCCTACCCACTTCCTATGATCCTTTACCCTGGACATGCTAATGCTCAGGTTAATGTCACATGTCCAGAAGTCATAATTATGATTAAATGGAACTAGAAAGATCGTGGATGTAAACACAGAAGACCATGACATAGAGCCTTGTAAAGACTGTAGTCCATGTTTCACAGACGTAGTAATTAATGGATAATGATTTGCATTTAAATGGATTTTTCCCACTTAGTGGTCTTCAAAGCCCTTAATGTTCCTCTGGAATTCTCTGGAAAACACAGTAAGGGAACATGTCACGGAGAACTGAGTAACATTAACAAATTACTACTAATTAATATAACTAAGTACTAGTATTCCCATATTTTATGGTATGAAGGCTGAGCCATCTGATGAGTATAAAATAATGTGATTATATTCTAAAACATAAAACAGCAGTGGTTTGTATGTTACACAACCAAAAACTAATTAAAATGGGAGTTTTGTCGCTTCAGGTCAATAACTAAACTGTGTCATAATTACGATCATAACCATTTCACTAAGTCAAATGAAACGTTTCCATTAGTTTATTGCTTTATTGATCAAAATTCAGCTTTTTTGTGAGTGTGTTTTTGTGAATTTTTTTTTTAGTTGCTGTTTTATCTTTTTTTAACATTTGATTTTCATATTTTTATTGATACATTTTCTTTTAATTCTGTCCTGTTGTATCACTGGAAAATGTTTAATGGGTGAAACAAAAAAGTGAGTTACAAAAAAACACAAGTGTTCAGAGAACACAAACCTCCGCCAAGCACCCCGAACAGTGTGCATGTATGGGTCGACTATTTCTTTTTAAATTAAACGGTTTCAAGGTTGTTCCATACAGCAGAAAAAGTTGAAGCTTGGTACCAGTCACATGTATGTCAAATTATATTAAATTCCAATCAATATTTGTTGAGTTATACTGAAAAATGTGTCGTACATAGGATTTTCAATGTTAAATTGAAATGTCCACAGAGTCCACATTCCACAGTGGATGTGGACAATTTTGTGCAAGATACAAGATATTGTTATAAGCTACAGGTGTATCAAATTGGAAGCTAATTGGAGTAGTTTTGAATTTTTTAGGAATTTTCGAAAATTGCTTAATGATGAAATAGGAAAATTTGAGATTTTGTGACCTTGAACTTTGGCCTACTAGGCCCAAAATTTAATGGGTTGGTCCCAGGGCCTAGGCCTATCTGTGGGTACAATTTGGTAAAGATGGTTGGAATAGTTTTCCCGTAAAGTTGCTAACAAACAAACAAACAAATTAACACACAAAGCAAAGTGATCATAATACCTCCTGATGGAGGTAAAAAAAAAAAAAAAATGCAGCTTTTTGACTTGATAGTTATTCCATTAGGACATTTCCTGAGAAGGGAGTCCTAATAGTTCTTTTAATACATTTTTTTCTTCAGTTTGTCACAGTTTTTCCCTTGAGAAACTGTAGAGCTCCAAGTGTTTAATTTGTCAGTGAGAAATGAATGCCAGCCAGAAATGTATTAGTCATGTAATGCAGCCCAAAGCATCACAAAGTTTACTTTATTCTAAACCTGTTTGTATGTTAATGCACCTAATTCAAGTATTAGCGTTAGTTTGTTAGTTGAAGTTTCAGCCTCACATCTCAACATGGTCATCTCTGATTAAAAAACCTCAGATAAAAGACAAAACATCAAACCTTTATAAACAACTGAAATATTTAATGTTTAGAAATTTGTCCTCAGTCTAAATATGGATCTGTCCATGAAACTGGGTTTATTTTAGTATCTGTCACTTTTCCACCTTTTTAGACCTAATAATAAAAGGTAAATGCAGACATATTTCCCCCCAGGATGGACGTAATAATGACCTCAGATAAATGCACAAAAATTATCCTCTTACTCTGAGCCATCCCACAATTAATGAACTTTTAATCAAATATTGGGTCCAAAAATGGGACCCAAATATGGACATTAAATCTCCCTAGGTGTCAGTGCATTAGATGTGAAAACGTGTGTAAATGATCTTCTGTGGATTATAAATAAAGACACTGTGTTAAATGTGTCAATCCTAGTGTTTTTTTCTAATCCACACATGTGGGTTTTTCATCAAACTCAGTCTCATTCCAGGTTTGGTGTGGAACCCATCGTGTCCACTGGTGTTACATGCAGAACCTGAATATTTAAACACAAATAAATCGCAGACGATTTTACAACAGCTGTCATTTTTGTGAAACACTCTGCCTCAAATGTTTTCTTCAATTCCCAAAATGCACCTGTGAGAGAATAAAAAGATGTTTTAAAAAAATACTAGAGTAATTTCCATGTCCTTTTTATCGTGTTACATGCAGATTTTTGTATGAGCACATCAAACAAATAGTTTCTCTTTTATCGCAGTAAATATTTATTTTTTAAAATAGACCCAAAGTGCTTCCAAACCTGCTTCAGAACATTTGTCTACATCTGATTTGTTTAGGCCCTCTGCCCTGTTTTAGGGACCAGTTTCAGAAAAGAATCCAGATACACTGATGAAATGACAAAGAACAACCAAACCAAAACCTGATTTTGAACAGTTAAAAAAATTTTATTGCAATTTGTGATGCAAGAAACAAAACATGACAATTTCACATTATGTAACAACAGAAAAGGGGGAGAGGAAAAGATACCTGTGTTTCCCTTAAGTGCACTAATTTAGTCCCACACCTTTCACTCAAACTAAATACTGAAGAGATTTTGTACCTGAAAGAACCTCAAAAACAATGACAAAAGAGGGAAACACAGCAGGGAATGTTTCCTCTAAGGACGCCCGTGACATGTCTGCTAAATGTGTTTGGACAAAAAAACAAAGAGTTAATCAGGTTAGAAAAAAAACATGTGATGGAGCTTCCCTGGAGTCAAACCAATGTGGTCATGTTTGAACTGCTGACACATGGCAGAAGCAGATCAGTGCTCAGGTCATCTGTGTCTCACTGTCTGGGAATCGAAATCTATGAGAATGTCAGGAGGGAAGTCAAATATCTAGTGGTTTCTGACTAATATTACATTAAAAATGGAACAGAACACTTGGTGTTTCCGTACATGAGCCCTTTGGAATTGTGCACATAAACGGGTATGCGCTCTACGAGCCTTTAAAAACACTCCCTTTGCCCAAACACTGGAGACACTCTCACCTGAGCAGGTGAAAGATCTGCCCCCATCCACTGTGAACCTCTGGGGGGGACTCTTCCAAGTGCTTTAAGTGCGTTTGGGTACCTGGGCCTTAGTGAAGGGTTACTCAGATCAGACCGAAGCCCGCTGTTAGCGTAGATGAGTCCGTGGCGTCCACTCTCCGCTGGGTTTGTTCGTCCACGGAGCGCAGATCTGTCATTTTGCACTTGAGATTAAGCCGGTGAGGGAAACGGCAGGCTGGGCGGGGGCTGGGTTTGTGGGAGGGCGATGGAGGAGGGAAGGGGGTGGAGTCAGGAGGACCCATGCAGAGCCTGGTTACGATCCCTGGGCCTCCAGCTCTGATGCGGGGGTGTCCGGCTCCTCGTCGTTGTAAATGTTCTCCGCCTGGAACCAGAACGTTCAAACATTCAGACACTGGTATAAACACCTCGGCTTGGTTTTAAGGATTTCTACAGGTTTGAGGAGGAAGACAAATTTATGACGTTTTAAGTCACTTTTAAAGGCATCTTTGGTCAAATTTCAGACATTAAATTCACATAAATAAGAGTAGTAACCGGTCTAATATTCACTGGTCTACAGGTCAAATACATAAACCAACATATACAGGGTGGGAAAGCAAAATTTACAATGAACATTTAGTTGTTTTTTCTCAGCAGGCACTACGTCAATTGTTTTGAAACCAAACATATATTGATGTCATAATCATACCTAACACTATTATCCATACCGTTTCAGAAACTTTTGCCCATATGAGTAATCAGGAAAGCAAACGTCAAAGAGTGTGTGATTTGCTGAATGCACTCGTCACACCAAAGGAGATTTCAAAAATAGTTGGAGTGTCCATAAAGACTGTTTATAATGGAAAGAAGAGAATGACTATGAGCAAAACTATTACGAGAAAGTCTGGAAGTGGAGGAAGCAACAAAAAACATACCAAAGCTTTTATTAAAGCTCTCAAATCCAAAATCCTAAAGGATCCAACCAAATCCATGAGAAAAATGGCAATTGAACTTGAGGTAGACAACAAGACCGTTAGAAATGCAGTAAAATATGATTTGAAGTTAAAATCTTACACAAGAACACCAAAACACTTGTTGACAACAGCAACAAATCCAACTTTAGCAATTTTTGGGAATCATGTTTATGGCCACCTTCTAGCCCAGATCTAAACCCTCTGGATTATGCTATTTGGGGCGTTTTAGAACATGCTACCAATAGAACATCACACAGCAATGTCGACTTTCTGAAAGATACTATTAAAGAAGAATGGGAGAAGTTGTCACCTGAATATTTGAGGAACACTTGCGCAAGTTTCAGGAAGCGTGTGAAGGCAGTTATTGAAAAAGAAGGTGGACACATAGAATAAAAACATTTTCTATTATGTAAATTTTCTTGTGGCAAATAAATTCTCATGACTTTCAATAAACTAACTGGTCATATACTGTCTTTCAATCCCTGCCTCAAAATATTGTAAATTTTGCTTCCCCACCCTGTATGTGGAAGAACACACCATCATATACTTGGAAAACATCAGCAAGCCAGCACTTTGGTCATTAGTTTTCAATAATATAAAATAAAATAAAATGTATTATTAATTAATCAGATTAAAATACGGAACATTTAGCACACTTAATCTGATTGTGAATTTTTAATACACTATTCTGTAGAACTTTTAAAGGCCCTTAAGTGTCAGATTTAAGGAGTAATTATCAGTTTTAAGGAGAATTAAGGCTTTAATTTGAGGAAAATCACATTTAAGACTCTTTAAGGTTTCAACACCCTGTTTTTGTTCCAAAAAATTACAAAACATGTTCTAACACATCTCTTTAGTTTTGTTTTTCATGTCATTTGTATTTTTATATACTCATACAACTATAAAACACAAAAATACATGTATTTACCCCTACTTTCAAATTATTTAACATCATATCATTAATAAAAACGTGTAGAAGCCTTTTGTGTGTTCTGTACACCACCGTGGGAGTATTCTGACCAATAAAACATCCTCATTTCCTCGAGGTAAAATGATAAATATAGTTCAGGTAGAAAACAGCTGTTAGAGCGACTGCTGAACTTTCACTCATGTTAATACGATACTTTCTGTGACGTGACTAGACTGAATCTGTTCAAATGGACCCCCCACCCCCACCTGTTAGACTTTATTATAAAATATAATGAAACATTTACAGGTAGAAAACACCAGACTTTTACTGAGGGGGGGCTGTAAATATTAGATCAAACATGTCTGTCTTTGATGCTGCAGATGTTTGAATACTGAACTGATGTGACTGACAGGGATGTCAGGTCATATGATCCTCTTGTTGATGTTTACTGTGGTATTTATTTGTGAATGTGTTTTTTTGTTTTTACTTTATTGCCATTATCAACAAAACACAGGCAATTAACAGTATATAATAAGATTGCCTTGAGAGTAACTTTCACCTTAAATAAATGTATGTATGAGAGTGAATGTGTTTTATAAACGACAGTTTAATAAAGAGATTTATAAAACAAAAAAAGAAAACAGTTGTTATCAAACAGTGATGGTAAATATTCATCAAGTCTTTGTGCATTAAATGTATGTTGTGTCCATTCAAAGGCTGAATAAACCCTGTATATAAACACAGTCCTGGTTCTAACACACACACACACACACACACGTTCCTCCAGGTGTGTAGAACCATTCCGTGGCTGTACTCACCATCTGCCACACCTGCATGATGTTGTCCTCGGACACTGAACAGATTACCCAGGGTTCATTGGGGTTCCAGGAGAAGTCAGAGATCTTGGCTGTGTGTCCACCGTGGATGAACTGACGGAGACGAGAAGGTGGACGTTACACAAGTGGATGTTACACACATACATAAACTACCACCAGAGATAAAGACACTTCATGATCCCAGAGTCTGTGAAAGCAGCAGGAAAACACCAACTAAACACAACAGAACAACTCATAAATAAATTGTCTTGTAAATTATTGTATGTTGTAACTGTGTGCTATATTTCATGCTGCCTCTTGGCCAGAACTCCCTTGGAAAAGAGGTTCTTAATCTCAATTGGATCTTTTTTCCTGGTTAAATTAAAAACAAAAAAAAAAATACAGAGGTCAGACAACTCAAATACAGTAGTTCACTTACCCATTATCATCATTATTATTATTAACATACTTATATTACTTGTATATCGTGGTTTTGATTATTTCTGCTATCACTTTATTATAACTTCTATCCTGTAATTATTAAACTACACATACACACATTTATATATATATATATATATATATATATATATATATATAATATACATACATAAAGCATAATATGCTATTTTATTATTATTACTACTTTGCTTCTTGTTGTTTCTATTAGTTCTTTTTAATGTGTAATTGCCTGTTTTTTTCCAATACCATTTTTGTTTTTATTGTTTTATTTTCTTGTGGTATTTCTGTGTGTATATTCGGTGCTGAGGCTCTGCCCAAAGGATTAATAAAGTTCTATATAATTTAATCTAATCTAGTAATTATAAATTACTATAAATAATAAAGTGTTCTTTTAAATGCTAATGACTATGGGAACGAAGCAGCTTGAACTCAGAGTTCAGAAGGTGTTTGGGGTTTGTTGAATAGAAACTTCATCCAACAGTTTCATATTCAAGTTTAATGTTTCTTGTTCTACATTTGAAAATTGAAAATAAAAAGACCTTGATCAAAGGAAGAGCCCATTATGGATAGAATCTATAATCTATATCAGACTGTGATCTTATTTACCAGCAGCTCTGGGGGTCCGTCCTCAGCGTCCTCTGCCGACTGCTCCTCCCCGATTTTACTAAAAACACAAACGTTTAAGTCACTTCATTTAAATTAAAACAACACATCTGTTGTTAGGTCATATGTCTCAGTTCCACTTTATAAACACACAAAGATCAATATTAAAACAAAATGGATTTATACACTAATCTCACATTCTCGTTCGAAGGTTGAACCTGAGTCTTTGTAACCAGTCACTGTTTGGTCATGACATGATTAGAAGTATAGATCATATATCTGGAGACTTAAGGTTGTGTTGTGGATATCCAGTATGTTAAAATAAATGACTATTAAACAAATGAAAACACTCAGGTTTCCTAATGATAGAACTGTCAAAGGGGACGTCACAGGAAATGTAGTTTGTCCATAAAGTCTGTTTACAATTTAAAACATTTATTATAAAAGCAGTTGATCAAATGTGTTAATCAGATTAGTTCTATGTGTGTTTTTAATCATGTTGTGGGATCATGTGCAGTCAGATCATTGGTCCATTTTCAGTCCATGTTCATTCTTCAAAATCTACTTTGCATTTTGTAATAATTTCCACAGATTTGTCAATTCATTTGCTTTTGTAATGACTTTGTTAGAGTGTAAACAGACTTAATGGACACTCTGTACATACAGTAAATGTATCCATGATGAAATTCCCGCTGTTTCCATCCATCTGATCAGTAACAGGCACGTGTCTATGTTAAAACACTCATCAGTGTCTGAGATTCTGTTTTATATTTTTTATGAGCAGGCTGTACCTGAGATCCCAGACATTGAGGCGCCGGTCGGTGCCACTGGAGGCCAGGATGGTCTCATTATGAGGAGACCATTGGACCTGTTGAACATTCAGTAGAACAACAGCAGGTCAGCAGCGACTCAAACAGAGATATGTTTAACCCTCAGAGGCATAAGTGGCCCCAAATGACCGCTCAGGGGTTCTAGTGGAATCACTGAAATTAAAAGGTGTTATTATTTCATATTCCAGGTATTCCTCAAAAAACATGTCACTGATGTCATGCCATTTCAATTTTTAATTTACCTTTTATAGATGTTATGTAATTGTAGTTTTTGTTTTACTGCCTCAACCTGCCATATTTGGGTCCAAATGACCCACATTCATTTATGACAGAACATATAATAAAACATCTGAACCTTTGATCCATTCGACAGTCAAACCAAAGGACACACTCACTGAATGGATGTTGTTCTTCTATTGCTGTTATATATTATATACTGTACATATTTTGCTTTTCAAAATATATATAAAAAAACATTTCAAAATTGTTAAAAATATTTTTAAAAAATGAATAATATCAAATTTCTCAATATGAAATTATTTTTTTTAGGGACTAAATGTGATACAAATGATTATTTTTAACATGACAAAATGATAAAAGTGCCATAAAAACACACTGATTGTAACCCAGGTCATTTTGACTCATTTATGGAAGAGTGTAGGTCCAGACACTCTTACAACGAAGGGTTAAATCATCATGGTTGCTGTTAGGTTTTACTAGATAGAAAATAGCTTTTTAAGTGCAGCAAACACTACAGAAAGCTGTGGTGGAAAAAATAAATCAACAGCATATTTTCAAATACTGTAAAAAGTCAGAACTGTCCAATTTCTTACCTGGAAAATTTCATCTTTGTGAGACTCGAAGGAGTGGAGCTTCAGTTTGAGGTTCCTCAGATCCCACAATGCAACAGTCTGTGAGAAACAGAAGACACTTTTGTATTTAACCTTCAAACCAAAAGCAGACATCATCAGTTGAGGATATTTATTACTACAGGGTGACCCAAAAAAAAGTTTACACTCAGTTGACTGTTTGTTTAAAAGCCATTGAAGCATATCTAAATAGGTTGTCATGCTTCAGTGATTCATTAACTCTTTCAGTGCCATGGGCCGATTAAATCGGCTTTACGAATACAACCTTTAAAGTGCCACGGGCCGATCAGATCAGCTTTGGAGAACACGCCATATTTGTGTACAAACAAACCATCCACCCCCATTTCTTTCTCACATTTCGATGACGTTCTTTCTGTGTCCCCCTTTTGAGACCAATCAGACGGGAATTTGAGGTCACGCGACCGAATAATATTTTTATATCTTTTTAATGTTTCTTATTCTCCGGTGTTTCATCAGAGGGAGCCCTCCATGCCGGGGGGCGGCTGTGGACTCCGGGGCTGTGGCGCCTTCTCTCACTGGGGTCCGCTCCTTTCTGGTGGGTGGGGGTCCCAGTTGGCCCTCTCCCACTAGTTGGGCTGCGGGGCTGTGTCGCTGGTGCCTGGTCGCCGGGGTCGGCGGCTGCCTCCTGGTGCGGATGGCTCCCTGAGACAGCGCCTCCTAAATTGATGTTTTACTTTTACTTGTACATTTTTGTTCTGGTCTACCCGTGCTCAGTCAGTCTTCTTAAGTATGTGTGAGCTTGTGGGTTTGCATGTATATGTGTGTGTATGTGTGTGTGTGTGTGTGTGTGTGCGGGTGAGTGGGTGGGTGTGGGTGGGGGGCGGTACTGATTTTTAAACTCATATGTAAAGCACTTTGTGCTACAGTTTTTAATGTATGACAAGTGCTATATAAATAAAGATTATTATTATTATTATTATTATTATTATTATTATTATTATTATGAATTATGCAAATTACGATCAATAATGAATCGGCTGCGTCCGGTGCGTTTTGAATCTAATTAGCAATCGGTCGGATGTTACCGAGCGGTTTCCTGCAGGATTCTTCAAATATTATAAAAACGATGCGAAATACTGAAAAACGGCCAAAATCTGTGGCACTTTTAAGGCTTATTAGCCCCTTAACTGTCTGGCACCGAAAGAGTTAAGGTCACTCAATGCAGCTGGTAATTTTTCTTCTCTCCAATTCATGTGCTTCTGTTGAAAATGAAGAAAACTTTAGCTGTACCTGAATTGCTGCGTGCCGGTCTGACACCTACTGAGATTGCAGCACAGCTGGGAGTATCCAGATGTGCAGTCTACAAAATTAAAAAGAAGCTGAAAGATACTGGAACAGCCTCACGAAAACCTGGGTCTGGTCGTCCCCGATCTGTGCGGACCAAAAACTTGATTGACAAGGTCAAACGGCCCATTAAGACAAATCCTGTGAGGTCCATGAGAAAGATGGCACGTGAGCTTGATGGGAGCCGCTCATCAATGCAATGGCTCATCAAGAATGATCTGAACATTAAGTCCAGGGCCAGAGTAAAGGTTCCACTGCTTACTGAGGCTCAACAAGAAAGTCGGGTCAGTCGGTCCAAGGTGTTGTTGAAAGATGTCAAGCATGCTGCAGCAGGTTGTGCGATCTTGTTCTCAGATGAAAAGATTTTTACTGCGGATGCAATCCTCAACCGCAGAAATGACCGATGGATTGGAGGTGATCCTTCAGATGTCCCTGATAATGTCAAGTATGCCAACACTACAAAACACCCAGCTTCTGTCATGGTTTTTGGCCTCATGTCATCAGATGGAAAGAAGATGCCTCCAGTGTTCATTCCTTCAGGAGTGCGCATCAACACGAACAAATATCTGGATATTATGAATGATAAAGTCAAGCCATGGATCCTTGCCAACTACCCGGATGGGAATTATGTGTTCCAGCAGGACGGTGCACCAGCACACACCTCCAAAAGGACTCAGGAATGGTTGGATGCCAACTTTCAGGCATTCTGGTCCAAGGATATGTGGCCACCCCAGAGTCCAGATCTTAATCCCCTGGATTATAGCATATGGGCAACTGTGGAGGACAGTGCCTGTAAGAAGCCACACCCTTCTGTGGCAGCCTTGGAGAGGTCCATTGTTAGATCTTGGGAAAAGATGACAGCATCCTACTTAAAGAAGACCTGTCAAGCATTCCGCAGGTGCCTGGAGGCTGTTGTGACACTTAAGGGAGGACACATTGAAAAGTAGAATCTACTGTACATGCTCTTTACAATAATGTATGATTTGTGGTTAAATTCTAATTCTAAGCTGAATAAACATGGCATTTAAGTTGTATTTTGGCAGTGTAAACTTTTTTTTGGGTCACCCTGTACAGTACACAGCAGGGAATGAGCCACCCAGCCACTTAATAAACACAGATCTGTTCATTTAAATAAATTCAATAGACAAACATTTAGATGTAAAACACCGAAAACCAAGAAGCCAACGATCATATGAAAGAATGACTGTTATTACAGTAAAACATATAAATGTGTGAGTAAAAATAAAACTTAATCTAAAAAAAATATAGTCTCCAGCGTCCCTGTCCATCTATGTGGATCATTGTCTGTTCTATGTGGATCAGAACCAGTTGAATGTGTGAGGTTGTCAGGTTCTGTTCTATGTTCCAGTCCTGTGGTCTGGATGCACATTAACCTAACTATAGAAGTGGGCGGGACTTTCACTGGAGGAGAACTGAACTCATCCAATCACAGTCCATATATGACTTCTATCAGTGATCAATAGGAACGAGACTGATATCTGGAACCATTTACATGTTATAAACCATCAACATATGGACCAGTCGAAGGAAAAGAACAGTTAGAATATTTACAAAAATCCTACATTTCTCAAAACTGTGACCAACCTTTGTAGACACTGTCCCAACAAAGAAACAGATAAAATTAGAAATGAATCCGACCAGTAGTTTCAGAGAAGAAGATTGTTCAGGTTATTCACATTTTATGTGAAGAGATAGTTTGTAATATTTTCATGATTAAATTAACTTTTTTGCACTAAAAATAGAGAAAAATATAGAGTTGTCATTAATTATAGGCTATTATGTTATTATTTTCCTGGTCCGCCTCAGTTAAATTGGATGGATGTAAACATTTTCATAATGCCATTTTATTTCTTTCACTCTAAAACAGGGAAAAGTTTGGAGTTGACATTATTTATAGGTTAGTATTCTATTTTATTTTACTGGTCTGGCCCTCTAGCGGTCCCTGAACTCGCCTGAGTTTGACGCCCCTCATCTATAAAATGTCTTAATCTTAGTCACTCCAGCTGTTTTTATAACGTCTATCCCTTAGAACCCTCAGAGGTCCGAGCTGGTGTGTGTTCTGTACCTTATCAGCAGAACCAGTGGCCAGAATGAACTCGCTGTAGGGGTTGAAGCTCAGACAGTTGACCTCAGCGGTGTGGGCGTCGACGGCGTGGCTGGCTTTGGATGTATTATTGGACCGTGTGTCCCAGCTGGTGGACAAACACATGAAAACACATAAAAACATTAAATGGAGCTTGTCAGCTGGTAGCTGTATTACTCATATTCACCAGACTAAAACATGGCGTCTGTATGAGCCTCTTACATCATGAGTTTCTGGTCGTCGGCAACGGAGCCAAACAGGGATTCATGAAGCAAATGCCAGGAAACGTCTTCCACCACCGCCGTGTGTCCAGTGAAGATGGTCTTGGCATCGACAATCTTCCCCTCCTTTGGCCCAGCCCCGATGTCCCATAGGCAGATGGTCTACAGGAGAACAAGGAGAACAACCTTCAGTTTTAGTCACGTCACACCCTCACTGTGCATTCGTCATCATGTCAGTTTAGTTCTTTAACCCTTTTTAGAGGATGATGATTTTGTACTTTATAGCATTCGAAGGACCATAACTCCTAAAAATGCAAACGACATCCGAAACCTGGGATTCTGAGCTTTCCAACACTATGTAACACTTTACGGTAGAGGTCCGCATTACCTGTGGGGGAGGGGTGGAAGTGGGCGGAGCACAGAGTAACAGACTGGAGCGTTGTGGTCAAAGAGAGACACTCATTAGTTTTAGCAGCATTTTAGCAGTGTTTTTGTGGTGAATTCTTGTTGTGAATTCCTGCCTTTTTCCCCACTATTTTTATCTGCTTTTTTCTGGTTAGTATAATTCATTGATAGTTGTATTTTATCTGTAAACGTACAGTCGCAGAAAAAATCATTACACCATCAAGTCATCAAAAACAATGGTTATTCAATGCAGTACTAACTCCTGTGTGTGTCATGTGACTAAAACAGACAGAAAAGAAAACATGGAATCTCTGAAAGCACTGTTTTTGTCAGTACAATGACATAGATATTGATGGAAGAACTGAAGTGATTTTGGTTATTATCAAGAACACATGTTAAATGGATAGATATCAGCTCTGAAATTAAACTACTATGAGCCATTTTTGTCGGTATCATTATATTTGTCCAAACAAATGGACCTTAAGTTGGACCAGGCATTAAAATGAACAAGAAACTGAAGAAAACAAGGGATGGGCTAATCATTTTTTCCATGACTGTGTGTGTATGTAAATCTATATGCAGAGAGGTAGACGGGGCAGACAGAGATGCAGTATTTGTAAAAGCAGCAGATTATGGATGTTTTTGTCAGTGAAATGAGGTTCCACACATCACATCTCCAGCTGTCAGATGTCCTGTTCATGATAATCTGACACAGAAACATCAATATTAATAATCAATCTGATATTTATCCCATAATATAAAACTATATTCTGACATTAGTCAGTACTGTTTTGGATCCCAGACCCCTGTTAGAAAAGAAACACCTGGATTCAACGGGTCCACAGACTGTTGGTCCATTTGTGTTTGAGTTAAACAGTTATGAATATGAAGAGAACTATATAATAAATCACCATGCATCGCCGCTGTCTTTCCTTTAGTTCCGTTTGGGTTTGCGTCACTTACGTGGTCGTCAGAGGCGCTGAGCAGGTTCCCGCTGAGGTTGGGGTTCCAGGACAGGCCGTAGCCTTCTTTCTGGTGGCCTTTCAGTCGCAGGTCGGGGCTACACTCTCCACTGGGATCTGAAAACACACAAACACACACTCCATTCACAATCACTATGACAGCGAACACATGTTGACATGGTCATGACTACGTGAACCTTAGTAACCTCACCGGGCTTAGACGGGTGTTTAGTGTAGTCGAAGACCAGCACGTCGGAGGTGGGGGTCTTGGTGGCAATGATGTAGGGGTTCTGGGGCATGTAACGGGCTCGGTTCACCTCGCCCTCATGGTTAATCTTGATCTCAATTTCTATTTTCCCACTTACTGACCCAAATCCTCCAAATTCTGACAACAGACAAACACATGTAAGTACATAAAGGGTAGAAAATACACTTATAATAACTGAAAACTTAGACTATATTTTACATGTTACCATCACTGGGAGATTCAAAGGCTTTTATTGTCATGTGTACAGTAAAGAACGTTTTCCTGTACAAGGAAAATCTGACTTTTCTGTCCAAAAGAATTTATGTATATATAAAAAAAAAAAAATAGAATAATTCAACTAGGAAACTAAAATAAACAAAACAAAGCGGTATTTAAGAATGACATGGAAAAGAGAATGAGGATCACATATAAACTACTACCATTAAGTAAATAAATATGTATTTACATAAAAGTACAATGTATGAGTAATTGTTCAAACTGTCAGACATGAACAGTCTGAAATATGTGCAAATATTGAGAAAAGGTACATAAACAATACCCCAGCTGAAAATGTAAACACTGTAAACAACACTGCCAAAGGGAGAAAACAGACGACATTATGAAGATATGAATGTTATCTGCAGTATTAATAAGTGATCATTCCATACACCCTCATCTACAGCCTCAGTGTTCATGACATGCATCCTGCAAAATACTAACACTGTAATCCAAATATTTAATTAGATTAACCCACCCAGGTCAACTTCATCCTTAATATATGTGTATTCTAAGGCTTATATTTCACTGAGGAGGACTGAAATTCGGACTGAACATAGGGAAAAAGAAAAGTAATAAAGTAAATAAAAATTTATATGTATCAGTAAGACACCATCACATCATAACTAACATGACTGAAGAAAATAATAAGAAAACTCAACACAGTATAGTAACATCGCATATATATTGCACCAACATATTGTCCGGCTGATGCATAAATTTTTTTTCAATATCTGCCATTGGCCTAAATATTTTTTTGGAAGCCCATATTTGATCAGTAGTAAAAATGTTATCAGATATTTGATCAGGCACCTGTGTGGGCAGCACTATGTGTACGTGTATTAATAATTACCCAACCCCCCCCCACCCAAAGGGGAGGCAAGGGCTATTCTTTTTGGTTTGGTTTGTTTGTTTACACTTTAGCAGCAAAACTATTGGTTGAATTCATACTTAATTGGGTTTATAGATTGCCAGTGACCTGGAACAGATGTCATTACATTTTGGGAAAAGTAGGTCAAAGTTCCCATTGTTCAAAATTTTAAATCTTTTTTTTCCCCATTTACTGATAATGACTGAAATTTCAAATGTCTATAAAAACATCAATTTTGTTTCCCTTTACCTCATACTTGGCACATATCATCGGCTTCCTGATAAAACCTGCTATGTGACTTTAGGCAAATTTTACAGGAGAAACACAAAACTGTTTTAATAACAGGAAACTATGAAATATGACAAAAAATATCTGTTCCTTTAATGTTGGTACTTATGATGGAATGTAAACAACTTTCACAGGAGACTGAAATTTGAAGCTATAATAGGGGAGATAGCAGGTTTTTATTCCCAACCAAAAATGTCACTTAGCAGGTTTTATCAGGAAGCCGACAATATGTGGAGGCAATTGATATGATGACATCAACTGGATCGATGCCAAAATAAGCTATAAGATGTTTGAGAGGCGGGGCTTGTTGTGCCTGGCACCACTTCTTTCATTTATATCGCTGCAAAAAAAAATCTTAATTATCTGAGTGTTTCAATTGTATTTTACGGTCAGTGTGCTTTAAAAAAAAAAATTTAAATCAGCCTTAAATATCGGCTGTAGATATTGGCCATCGGCTATAAAACTACATTCTGACCAGAGATCGTGTTAACCGAAAATATTCCGTCATTGACGGATTTTTTTTTTTTTAAATGACAGAAAATTCTGTAGGCTGTCCGCCATTTTGACAGATTAAAATACTGAGGGTAATCTACTGTTAACCTTTCCTGCTCGGCTCGTCCGACCATAGTCAGCGAGCACAGGGCAGATTTCCTCCAGGGCTGATGTCAGGGTTAACTCCCCTACCAGTAGTGGAAGACAGCAGACTGGGGTCCTTGCTCTCAGACAGCAGCTTTTATTTTATGCACAGTATATCGATGTTAGTACACTTTTTTCCTTCTGTCCCTCTTACACACTCATACTCAAAACTGCCGCTCCCCCACCTTGCTCGACCACTCACACCATACGCACACGCACGTGGGACTGATGTGGTGAAGGATGATGGACAAGCAAGGAATACGCCAGTTCTTATATCATTTGGTGTGCTATATGTACGCATTTTCTACCTTTCATGTGTTATTTGATGGCATGTCAATTTGTGCCCAGATCTGTGGTTCACATAACCCGAACCCTAACCCTCAGTGCATGGGATTTAACACTGCATGAACAAACACAAGGAAAGTTTAGAATGTCTACAGATAACACACCAATTAAAAGTGGCGTATATAATTATGCGAGTTGTAATATTACGTTGGTTTATCAGCCAGCAGCAACTACAGTTGCTGCATCATTGAGATGTTTTTGAACATTAAATACTACTAAATATATGTCATTATCACTAAAAAAATTTTAAATTTAAATGACGGATAATAATATGTTATGACGGAATTTTTACAACCCTGTCTGTCAAAATGACGGACAATAAAAATGTCTAGTGCAACCTCTGATTCTGACATTAGTCATTTTTGTTTTGGATCCCAGACTCCTGTTACAAAAGAGACACCTGGATTCAACGGGTCCACAGACTTTGGTCCATTTGTGTTTTGTGCTATGAGGCTAATGCTAAACTCGTTTAAGTCCTCCTGTCTGAGTTGTTAGACTTGGACTGTACCTTAAAATGTGCAGAGGTCAAACAAACATGCTCCCACTACCTCTAACAGGTCACCAAAGGAGCAGTGGGTCAACAGGGAAGTCTGCAACGTACCTGCTGGAAGACACAAGGACACAGTGTGAGCTTTACACAAACACGCAAATAAACAAACAGGTTATTCTTTCAACCTACAAAGCTGATCAGTATCTAAAATAATATAAACCAACCTGAGTGACTTTCAAAATGTGTTGGAATCACATGACCTTACACAGACATACGATAAGACCTAAATATTCAGATATATCTGAACTGGATCCATGTTTGTACTACTTTAAGATTCAAGAATTTTAACTGTCATTATGTCATTGCTATTGTATGATTAGCCTATTTATTTATTTATTTATTTATTTATTTATTTATTTATTTATTCCTCTTTTTTCTCTTCGCTCTCTTCTTTATTTCATATTTTATTGTTATTCTAGGAAAATGTTATTATACTTTTAGAATGTAAGCCTCTTTTTATGTATTTGGCTGTAAACGTTCAGCTTGAGCATATTTTCCAATATCTGCCATTGTTTAACGGTTTTCTTTCAGTATATTAATACCTCGTAATCCACGTGATGTTTTATTATGTTAGTCGTTTGTCCCAGACAACAGATGGAAATTAGCTTTTCTGCTAAATCTGGTGCGTGCATCTTATTCTTAGCAACTAATGCCAATACACACTGTCCTGGAACTAAATAAATAAATAGTAAAATATGTACATACCAAAATTTAGGCAGGTAGTTCTCAACTAAGGTGCAAATTAAATACAAAAATAACAAGGTAAAATATCCCACACTACAATATGTACATTGTGTATATAAAAGAACTGTAAAAGGCACCGTGGTAAAAACAGTATAAACTAAATAAGCAGCAGCAGTGTCCTAATATTTACCTCCTTTCTCGCTGTCGTAGTGGGAGGCATCAAACTGAGCATCGTCGTTTGGTACCTGGACGCTGGCAATGACCAGGTGGTTCTGCTCATCTGACGTATGGGTCCCCAGAACCAGCCTGTGCACCGCGTAGTCCTTCCCCTCTGGTCTGTGGAGGAACAACACAAATAAGATGACGTTCTAGTCACTTCCAGTAGCGCAGAGTTCACAGCAGGACAGTTCACAGCAGGACTCTAAGGCACCATTCAGACTCAGGTAAATGTGTCCATATGTGACCTGCATCTGATCTGTTGAAGACAGTTTGAACAGCACTAATCTGACCCAGACCACTTTCACATGTGGTCCTAAAGCCAATACGTATCTGATATTTCTCAATACAACTTTCGTCTGAACGGCCAGGTCAGTCAGTGTATCTTTCGGTAATTGGATTTTCTTTTGGGAAACAAAAGAAAAACTAGTGGTTAATTGATTTTCATTTTAAAATAGAGGAATTAAAATTGAATTTCAAGGCGTTTTTCTTTTCCAGGGATCGGATGTTGTCATTTTCAAGGAAAGAGCGCTAATGCCGGTCACAAAGATTCTTACGAACAATGGATTTGTACGAATCTTCCAGTTTGTACAAAATCTGGACATCGTAGACATGCTCCCTCCATGAATGTCTGTGAACTTCAGATTTTGTACAAACTGGAAGATTTGTACAAACCCATTGTTCATAAGAATCTTTGTGACCGGCATTAGCGCTCTTTCCTTGAAAAGAACAACATCCAGTCTAAAAAATGAAAAAACAGGTGTTTTTGGTCAGTTTTCCATTTCTGTCAGGTAGGCACTTTCTTTTTTGTTTTTTGAAAGAGAAAACGAAAATCAATCTGTTTTTTAAATTTGGTTTATCTGTTTTAACACTGAAAAAGAAAAATGCCTTGAAATTCAATCTTAATTCTTGCATTTTAAAATGAAAACCAATTAACCACTAGTTTTTCTTTTGTTTCTGAAAAGAAAATCCAATTACCAACAGATACACTAACCCAGGTCATATTTATCTGACCTTTACATCATCGTAACATGTTTTGTGTGTGATCCCATTTTTAGATGCAGTAGTAGGTGTTCTGTTAAGTCACTTTACCCTAAAATGTCTTAAAAAGCCCAAGTCGACATAAAATAAAACTATCCTAAAATAATAACTGAGTACCCTGAACACTATAACCTCTGCTTCATGCTGCTGTAAAGCAGATTTCACCGGTTTAATGTTACCTGGTGACGTCTGGAAGCCACTGGACCGTCAGACTGGGCCACTCCAGTGCATGGGTCATCACCAGATCATACAGGAATGGTGTGTTTTTCTTCCAGATCTTGTACTCCTCATTGATGACCCTTTCCTCCACAGCATCATCATATACTTCAGCAGGGAAAAAAAAAAAAACATAACATGAATTACTTAATACTTATCAGATGCCAAATTAGTATCTGTTCCTAGTTTCAAAATGCAGACGTTTGATCCTGAATGAAAACTGGAGAAACCAGGGGATTATTTCTGGCTTTAAATGTTTGATATTGATCTGAAAATGATGAAAACTTGTTAATCTGCTCAATATATCACAAACAAGGCACAGCGTTCAAAACTAGTATAATGATAAAAACATTAAATGATGCATCAGTAGAATCACATTGAACAAAAGGACATAAACATTCTGTCTTTAAGCTGATAACATACGCAAACAGGACAAAAGACAAATGTATATGACAACAATGACAGTTAACATAACATATGGCAATAATTATCAGGTGTTTTTTTACTCACAGCCCTAATTTTAACAAACACAAAAAGTGAAGCTTGATGTACAAGAGCTTGATTCACATTAAGAAATCTATAATAAAACAGATTAAAATAGTTAGCCCTAGGGTTGCACCAATCCGATATTAGGATCAGATGTCGGCTCTTGATATCAATATTTTAGCTGGATTGGGAATCAGTAAAAGCAACCAATCTGTAAGACCGATTGTTGGGTCTTACAGATTGGGTCCGTGCCATAGCTCACAATGAGTACACGCAGACCATATGATCGTACAAAGTGAAAGTGACGCTTAAAACACTTTACTAATTCCTCTAAGCCTCCCGCTATTGTGCTGCTCATTTTCCTTTTCCCTACCTTTGGAAACTTTAATTTGAGGGGGCAGGATGTTTGTTTAAGGGGGCACTGCCCCCCCCCTACAACTGGGCCCACTTACCCCACCAGCAACGTTTCCACTGGTAAGGTTTTGCCGTGGCACACCCACCATTGGGGCCTGCAACCACATGTCTGTACGGCTTATGAGTACCTCTTTAAAGAAGAGAGAGAGAGAGAGAGAGACAGAGAGAGAGAGAGACAGAGAGAGAGGGGTGTATGGGACAGATACTTATGGACACTTAATGGCCGATGTCAGTGCAGTAGACAAAATTGTGAGGTACACGTGGGGTACTTATTGAGTAAGTAGGACAGAAACTGACCGACCTGCATACCAAGAGATCAATTCCACAGGAAACACTGCTCCAGGTAAGACTTGGCGCTTCTTAAATCAACAATGATATCAGACTGGTATCGGGTATCAACCAATACACAAGGCCCTAGCATCAGCATCAGAACTGAAAAAGTTGGATCGGTGCATCCATAGTTAGTCCAAGTTAAGTCACATTCAAGTTGGACCAGATGTTTCTGGTCATCGAGACCAAACAGATTCTAATGTAAGACTTATTAATGACTTTTAAGGTCTTATATTTCTATAATTAAACTGACATTTTTAACCTTAAGGTTTAATACTTTGGTTTAATACAAGGGTGTCAAACATTGGCCTGTGGGCCAAAACCAGCCCACCAAAGGTTCCAATCCGCCCCACAGGATGAATTTGTACAGTGTAAAAATTACACTTAAGGTACAGTATGTCCAACTGGTTGTAGTTCAGGTTTCACATACAGACCAATGTAATCTAGTAAAATAACATAATCTACAAATAATTGACAACTACAAATTTACTTCTTGATTTAATGTGAAAAACATAACACTACGCTATTAAAATGTTTACATTTCCAAACTATCTTCTAACAATAAAATGTGAATAACCCAAACAAATATGAACAACCTGAAATGTCTGAAGAAAATTCTGTGTAACTGTACCAATATTCTGCCTGTTATTAAATGTTTTGTGTATTTGTAGATCCACTGTGATCTGTACGTTGTGTTAAAAAGAAGCTGCGATATAATATTGTAGACATTGTTCTTATTTTCGTTCCAAACTCCAGCATTTTAATATTCTGCCTGTTACCACATGTTTGTGTAACATTGTGTGTAATGTACATGTAGAAATGATGAGTTGAAGCATAATATTGTTAAAATTGCACTTATTTTTCTTACAAAATTTCAGTTTTTTCAGATATTTTTTGTGAGAGTCTGTAAATGGAAATCTTTCCATAATTTAATGTTGTTTATTGCACTAAAACAAAGAGGAAAAGTTGTCATTATTCACAGGTTATTATTTTACAGGTCTGGCCTACTTTAGACCATATTGGTCTGACTGTAGAACCTGGACTAAGCTGACTTTGACAGCCCAGCCTTCATGGATCTAATGTTTAAATTTCCGCTCATCCTGCAGTTCTAACAGTGTCTCTAATGTAACGGAGCTAATAACACATGAGACCCACAGACTGAGGCTAAATCCCCTCATATTTATACCTAGGTGAATAGTTGACTAAGTTGAAACAGACTATGTACAGTGGGTCAGGTTTTGGGGTCACCAGGCTGCTTGAATGCTTTAACCCTCCTGATCTGATGGAGCTTAGCCGATGCTAACTCTGTGTTATGCTAACACCGCCGGCCGTGGCACACGAGGAAACCGGGCCATCTTTTTAAAAGCTCCGTCTACTTCACCTACCCTCTTTATCAGCCATGTTCCCGCTTCGGCGCAGTGCCACGATGCTCGGAAGCAAAGCAACTCGTTTTCGTTGTTGTTCTAAACTGTGTTTGTCCAGTCGCTTTAGCTGTTGAATCACAGCTAGACCTGGATTCTTCCTTTTCAGCGCGGAATCAGTCCGGACACACTGCGCATGCGTTCACCTAAGACTCCCGACGAGAGCCAAGACTGCGTCAGAGCTGCGCAGAAACTCTAAACGCATATCTATTTGGAATTCAAAGTTTAATAATAGAAATTAGCGTCTATCGTGGCTTAATCCCTTTCAATTTTGTATCTCCAAAAAAATTAGAGATTTTTTTTTCATATTTTACATCACATCTACTCCTGCAGTTCCTTCCTCAAATTGTACCTTCTGTAAAAATGAAAAACCAGAAACAATTTTGCACTTTTTTTTTTTACAGTGACTGTGCCTCATCTAGCATGTGTTGGAGGGAACTGGAGATAGTTATTTTAACAAAATCAAAAAACACATTTCAATATCTCCAAGGGAAATAATAACTACATTTGAATGCTGTAATAAACCTTTAATTTTCTTAGTCTAATCACACTAATGGTAAATATCATATTCTTTAGGTTCAGTTCTTCAGATTCCTCCATAACATAAACAGCTTCATTAAAGTATTAAAAATTAATAAAGGTTTAATACAAAATCTAAATATCTACACATATATCTAGTCACTCTCTGGGTGAATAGTAATTCTACCTAAATACTTGTTTTAAAGTTGATGTAATTGTAGACTTAGGGGTCCTTTTTAGGTTCTTTTCCGAGTAACACCCTCTGGCCCTTGTGTTCTCCTTTGTCACTTGCCTCTCTTCATTTCCAGTCATTGATTAATTTCAATTTTTATTATTTTACTAACCCTTTTATGCATGAATTATGAAAAAAAAGTATCTATTTTTTTAAAGATTGATTTTATTCCTCAAAATTAGGCTAAAGTTGAAATGCATTTTCAATTTTTTTTTTAGATATGGTTTTATTAAGAAGATATTTAACCTCCCAAGACCCTGGAAAGGTCAAGTTTGGGCTATTTTTTATTAAATAACTGCCTGTATTGGAAACATCATAATGCAACAATTTTTTCACATGCATTTTCTTACATTTTTATGGAATGTCCTTTGCAGTGGACAGCTGTTTTTTTCTACAAAGCTGTGAAACTCTTAGGAGGTTAACTTTAGCTGATCACAGATCAGTCCAAATTCTACAAAGATGATCCTTTTATTCACTGTATTGCTGAGGGTCTATATAGACTGCTCCCATGTGGTTTGGAGAATATTACCTTCAGAACCCTTTAGAAAGTCAGTTGAACTGTGTGGACGTCACAGATGAAAGGGTTAAACTCTGTCGAGGCCTAAGCAATTAAGAACATGAATGAATGACTACATCACTCATTAAATAAGGTGTAAATGAGTTTTTCAGCCTAACGAATGCATTCCAATTAGTTTATTTTGTAAAAGTCTTGTACATAAACAGCAAAAACAGTTTACAGTAAATTACAAACCTTGAAAATGCAAAACATGTTCCAAATACGAGCATAACAAAGATTTGAAGGAAATTAAAAAGGAAAAATAAAGTACAGCATGATTTACATACGGACGGTATCATCAAAAAATAAATAAGTCTATATTTCATGTAAATAGTGGAAGCAAAGTAAAGGCAACTGGCACAGAAGTTCAAAAAAAGAGCCATCTGGTGACATCTTTAATCTGTCAGTAAACCCAAAGATGCAATTTAACGATAGGTTTGGCGACTTTAAAAGGCATTCACATACAACTGACAATGTCATATGAAAACCTCACAAGCTCTCAGTCTCTGTGAAAGTTAGCAGAGCTTCATTTTTATTTCCAGGTTGAATCATTGTAACATAAACAAAAGTGGATCTTGTTTTTCTTATTTCTCCAGGTTTTATACAGACATGTGATTAAAGACTTAGGCTACATTCACACAGCAGGTCTGAATGCACAATTCAGATTTTATTTGGTGAAATCGGATTTTTTTGTGTGTTGGTTCATATTCCACATTAAATGCAACTTCTATCAGTTTTGAGTCTGAACTGAATGTGACCCTGAAGTGACCCACATGCACAAAAGACGTCCTAATGGAATATGTGACCACGCAGACACACACTGTGTTTATGGAAGTTACACTCCTGTGACGTTTGTCGAATTTCAATGATGTAAAGATCAGATAAATGCGACCCGGACATTCAGACAGAAGTCACTTTGGAAAATATCAGATACGTATCAGATTTAGGACCAATATGAAAGTGGTCTGGGTCGGATAAGTGCTGTTCAAACTGACCGATATTTACTAAGTGTCGAAAAAACACAAGTGCGCGTAAACGGGGTTTTTCCATTAAAACAGTTATATTAGTCTTTTTTAAATGTTATTCTTCCTTTCCCAACATTTCCCTGTGGTCTCCATAAACTGTAAATGCTCTGCTTGGGTCTGAATTCTTCATTCATTCAACTCCACAGGTCCATCTTCAACCCTATTTCTGAGTAATGACACCAGAAAGGTGGTTTGGAGCGCTGGCCCTTTAAATGCACATGAGCCACTTCAGGCCCCGCCCCCTCTAGGTTGTCGGCTGTGCTGCTCTGTCCCGTTCAACCAACAACTTAACATTTTAGGTAATGGGCTCCAAGTTTGGACATATTTTCAGTCTGGACTACAACCGCTGCCGCTGACAAACAATTATGGAGAAATACTGGAGAAATGTTCGTCTGAAGTTTGGACCTTGTATGAGCAAATGTGGAGACGGAACTAGTTAGAGACGGAACTAATTAAGAAGGAATTCAAACAGGTTGTAGAAATGCACTGGATTTTTGTCGAAATGAATATAAAGATAATTTTGCAGCAGCTGGAGGGTTCAAATTCAAACTGTATGAACTATTAGGGTCCAAATACACAAAGAAATGAACCACAGACTAAGAAAAGTGGGTTTAGACAAATATGAGCCCTTTAACAGATCAGATACAGGTCACATATGGGTGAAAAATCCGATTTGGGCCACATTTACAGTATCTGCAGTGTGAACGTAGCCTAAAGGTCAGTGGACACTCCTAAAGGAACATATTAAAGTACAACAGTAGAGCATGCCACTATAAAAAGCTTTGAAATATACAGTGTTCTATTTCACAGATACACAGAGGAACAGATGGATCACATGTCCATAAAAAGATGAGCTGTTTTCTAGAGCAGTCCAAGTACAACTGTGGTCCTAGTGTCTACGATGGAAGGAAAATATACAGATAGAGTTAATATTGAGTTACAATGTGTAACCCAGTTGTGCACACCACTTCATACATGTATCTATGTATTCCATTCGTCTTTTCTGGTTACATAAAAAGAGTAACATATAGAGTGATGGGTAATGTTTGATACTTACTGAAGATTCCATAAGCCCCGCCCATAATTACCGTTGTAAAAAAGCTAGTTCTAGCTACACCTAGAGTGATCCGCACGTTGCAATACCCAACATATATCATAGACAGTAGGAGAGTATATACATATATATATATATATATATATATATATATATATATATATATATATATATATATACACATATATATATGAATATATATATATATATATGAATATATGGAGGTCTTATCAAAGCATTTGTACACAGTGACAGGTGATGATGAGTGTTAGATTACAGATAAATGCACAGACCAGTACAAATACTGACTGATGTCTATCTACACTGTGTGGGTAGAAACCCCAGGACCCTCTGCTTCATCTGGAACACATGGAAGGGGTTAACACGGGTACAGGTCGACTGGTCATCAGATGGCCAAACACCACCAGCCAATCACTGCAGAGCATCAGCTGTCAATCATTTTAAAAAGTCAGGAAACAGAAACGAGGAGGCGCTGTTGTTACCTGATAAAAGCTGTTAAAGGTTTTCTGTTTGATCTGCATGTGTTTATATGATGTTTGTGTTGGAGTCTGAGGTAATCTGATTACATGTCTACACTTTATCTGGTGTTCCACCCAGGGCCATCTTTACACATAGACCTGATGCCCCCCCTCATACTAATCTGTGGATGTTAACCCTTCAATGACCCTTGTATCATATATGATACATACCCAACAAACACCTAGTTACTTCATTAATTGCGAATTTAATAATAATAACAATAATCAGCTGTTAAAACCTGTCGACCCCCAGACCTGACGTTTACCACCACACATGTCACAAACAGAGCAGAGATGCACCAATACTATGTTTATACTGTGTTTAAACTGTGTTAATACTGTGTTTAAACTGTGTTAATTCTGTGACACAGCAAATGGACTTCAGTGGGGGTTATTTTCAGTACAGACTAAAGGGTTAATTGTCCTGTTTTTAAATGTTCTGTATGAAACACACCTGCAGGAGGACAAACAGAACCCACGAACTGTAGGTCCAGATGCCTTTAACAGGCCTGTGCTTATCACCAGTTCAGTCCAAACCATTAAACATCATGTCTTCACATTATTATTCTAACCATAAGCCTGTCCATGTAAGTGCTTGTTTTGCTTTCCACAGACGCAGTACACTATATCTGTGACTGAATCTGCATCAACATCCAGAGAATATCCTTTTCCAAATATACATTCAGTTCAGACAAACACTGGAATTACAGAACTGCAACAGCTCGATAGTTAAGTCCAGTTAACCCATAAAGACCCAAACAGCCCCTCGGAACCACAGGAATCTACTGATGGTGCTTATATGCTTATATTTGTTGACTTGTAGGTGGATGTATGTTCTTAATTACATGTAATAGCAAAATGTATGAAACTCCTTAATGAATACAAAGTGATGTCACAGAGGAACCACTTCGCACACCTGGACATGATCTGATGCAACATGGGAATATATCTGTATGATCTGACATGGACTAAAACAGGACAGTACCTACGCTAATTCAACCCTCTGATCATGATGGGATCATACTGTGACTCACTGACCCATTTCTTTTCCGTTGTACTTTAAATTTTGATCTTGCCCTGTCTGTGCTTGGTGACATCTGTTGCTTCTTATATGTCTCTGCATTTTTGTTTTATTGTCTGTTTGTTTACAAATGTAAAATCTGTCAAAAATAAAGTATAAAATAAAAAAAGAAAGGTTCAACAGACGTATAAATGTATTTGGTGTCGTACATAGAAGTCCGTGTGGGTCTTCGTGGGTCATGGACATGTGTCTACCACTGAACCAGACCGTAGAGAAAACACATCTACTACAGAGTCAGCTTCAAAACCGTACAAAAACCAAACATCCTATTCATTTTCCATGCTCAAATATAAAGTCTGTACCAACCTAAGGTGATGGTAATGGAGTCACTACAGCAGAAGCCCCCCACCCGACCACCCCCTTCCCTCTGGACATATGAACTCATTCTAAGGTAATAAACACATCCTCAGTCTAATGTTCAGCTGATTATACACTATCGAAAACACATATATCAGTTTTACATGTCATTTCCATCTTCCTACATCACACACCAGACCTTAAAGTTGCTTCTCTTTTATAGTTTTGGTGGCGTTGGAATGATCCAAACTAAAGAACCTGGGCATTTTACTACAATGATGGAACAGGTGAGAGTTACTGAGCTGATACACCAACAGTTCAAACTTTTAAGGGTGTGTATTTACAGGTTAGGAGGGGGTCCGACCTACAGCAGGGGGGGTCAAACATGCAGCCCATGGGCCAAAACTGGACCGTGGGGTAGTCTTTTTAGTTCAGAGGCCACATACAGAACAAAAGGATCTAATGTAAAACGCTTTAATAAAAACTGATAAATAATGACAACTCCAAATGTTTGTTTCTTAGTGTAAAAAAGTAAAATTACAAGACAAACTACTCTCGTGCTAACAATGTGAAAAACCTGAAAAACGTGCAGTTTTGACAATATTCTGCCTGTTCTTAAATGCTTTGTGTATTTGTACTTGATCCACTGTGATCTGTATGTTTTAATGCATACAGTATGCATAAATGATAAACTGAAGCAGAATATTGTAAAATCGGCCCTTATTTTTCTAAAGAAATTTGAGTTATTCAATTTTTTTTAAAAGATAGTTAGTAAATTTAAACATTTGCCTAATTTAATTTGCCTTTTTTCCCATTCTAAAACAGAGAAAAACTTGGAGTTGACTTTATTTCTAGATTCTTATGCTTTTCCCAAACACCTGAGGTCTGTTCAAACTGTCAGCTCATTTAAATCAGGCCTGAAAACATTAGTGTTTACTGCAGCGTTCCCTTAAACTCTTTTAAATAATGTCTTTTAAACAAACTTTAAAATCACATTTTATTGTTGATGATTTTAATGTCTATTTTAATTCTAATGTTTTTATATTTCAAGTTTCTCTCATCTTAAATGTATTTTTATGCCTCTCCTGTGATGCTTTTATGTTTTATGTAAAGCACTTTGAATTGTCCTGTACATGAAATGTGTTATACAAATAAACTTGGCTTTTATTTGATTGGTCCGGCCCACTTTAGATCACATTGGTCAGTATGTGGCCCCTGAACCCCCTGAACTCCCCCCCGTCCTACAGACTTACTTTACTACTGGTTTGGATTATCATTTGTCTAAACAGTGGATGAACTTTTAAAATACTTAATGCCCTTTTAAATAATCTAGACTTATACAATAAAAACCTACAACCCTTCACAGTCACTGGATAAAACAGATTCTACATTAAAAACTTTAATTTACCCACTTAATTAAGTTCATGGTGAAATGGGGGAAAAGGGGCGTGTCTTCCGGGTGGTTTCTGAATGGTGTTTAAATGTAAGTGCTGAACAAAGCAGTGACTTAATGCCCGCTCTTACCCTGATAACAGACACCAGTATCAGTATGGGTGCATCTGTCAGACAAACACACACCGCTTAAGTCCAACAGAGAAATGGAGGTGACCATGGCAACCAGTAGGTGGCGGTGATGAGACGTCATGTCATAGATTCAGCCTTGAAACATCTCAGCTGCAGAGGATGATTTCATGCTTCATCACTTAATGCTCCTCTATGAGCAGCTGGTTCTGTGACAAAAAAATAAAGGAAAAAGAAACAGACACAGTTTTATTTATTAACAGTAGACGACAGCAGGGAAAGGCAGGGAACAGAGAGAAAAGGGTGGAAAAACTGAGGGCAGGGGCGTCAAACATGAGGTCCAGGGGCCAAATCCGACCCACCAAAGGGTCCAGTCCGACCCGTGGGATGAATTTGTAAAATGAAAAAATGACACTGAAGAAATTAACAATCATTTTAGTTCAGGTTCAACATTCAGACCAATTTTTCTTTCTTTCTTTCTTTCTTTCTTTCTTTCTTTCTTTCTTTCTTTCTTTCTTTCTTTCTTTCTTTCTTTCTTTCTTTCTTTCTTTCTGTCTTTCTTTCTTTCTACCTTGTCTTGTCCACCATCCTAACAGTAGAATGGTAGTCTGGCTCCTTTTGGTGCTGAACACATTTACTTTGCCAAAGGAAACTTCCTAAAGTATATGAGGCTATCCTTCATATTCTACTGTCTTTATTATGACTTTTTTGAACCACAATTCGATGCCGGACCTGACATGAAGGAACAGGGGGGAGGGGGAGAAAGGGAGAGAAGAGAAGGAAAGAGTGAAGAGGGGAGAAAAAGGAAGAAGAAGGTGGTGAAGACCCTCACAAGAAACCATCAACAGTACCAACAATACCAACCATGGTGATAATTATAATCGTATCAGTAACTAGAACCAGAATTGAGTAAAGTGGGCAGAAGAGAGGAAAAAAAACACACAAACAACCAAAAAATTCCAATAAAATGCTTATGCATTTGGCAGACGCTTTTTTCCAAAGCGACTTACAGGGGAAAACCAATCAAATCATTCAATCAATCAAATTTTATTTATATAGCGCCAGATCACAACAAAACAGTTATCTCATGACACTTTACATATAGAGTTGGTCAAAACCAGACTCTCAGCCAATTTACAGAAACCCAACAGAATCCTCCAGGAGCAAACACTTGTGACTGGTGACAGTGGTGAGGAAAAACTTCCCTTTAACAGCAGAAACCTGGAGCAGACCCAGACTCCTGGAGGATGGCTGTCTGCCTTGACCAGTTAGGGTTAAAGAGAGAGAGTAAAGAAAGAGAAAAAGAGAGAGTGATAGAGATAGAGACTGGGGGAGAGGGGGAGAAGGGGGGAGTAGGGGGAGACACATGGAGGCAGTTGAGGATAAGTGAGTGATGATGATGAAGGCAGGAGAGAGATATAAAGAGAGAAATAAAACAAATAAAATAAATAAGACCTATTAACCCAGTGGTTCCAACCTTTTTTTATCTCCTGACCCCATTTTAACATCACAAATTTCTGGCGACCCCAGACATTCAAAACGGAGACTTTTTTTTTTTTTACTAAAATTAATTTGCTTTTGATCATGGAATAGTTTGCTATACCATGTTGCAAAATAAACATTAATTTTAGAGGACATTTGGTCTATATAATTTATATTATTCTGGACGGAGGCAGAAAAGCCAGGTGTAGATTACTGCACAAAGGGAGAATTGGATTTTCCTTGGTCAGGATATGTACAGTCAGTCCAGCTTGGATTTACAAGGCTGACAATTAATACTGAACAAAAAAGAACTCAAACTATGAATTATGAAAGAGCTGCAGCATCTGAAACTGACCACAATGAACATTTGACAGATAAACAGAACCACAGTGCTGCAGCAGTTTCACACTCAGTTTGTCATGTCTTTTTGTATGGGATTGGCTCTGTCAACTCAACATATATTTTTTAAAAGTAAGATTTTTTTTTTTATCAATTACTAGAACTTTCAGCCGACCCCACATGGGGTCCTGACCCCAAGGTTGAAAAACACTGCTTTAATCTTGAAAGGAACAGTGCAGATCTGAACTGATGAATAACAACTCTATTCAAATGCAGCTGAGAACAGGTGGGTCCTTAACCTGGATTTAAATAAACTGAGTGTTTCAGCTGATCTGAGGCTTTCTGGAAGTTTGTTCCAGACATGTGGAGCATAGAAGCTGAACACAGCTTCTCCATGTCTGGTTCTGACTCTGGAAAAGGACAACAGACCAGATCCAGATGACCTGAGGGGTCTGGTGGGTTCATACTGGGTCAGGAGATCAGTGATGTATTTAGGTCCTAAACCATTCACAGCTTATAGACCAGCAACAGAACTTTAAAGTCTGTCCTCTGACAGACAGGCAGCCAGTGGAAGGACCTCAGAGTTGGACTAATGTGGTCCAGTGGAAAGACCTCAGAGTTGGACTAATGTGGTCCGCTTTTCTGGTCTTAGTGAGGACTCTAGCAGCAGAGTTCTGAATGAACTGCAGTTCTCTAATGGAATTTTTAGGTTGACCTGTGAAGACGCTGTCACAACAATCAAGCCGACTGAAGATGAATGTATGGACCAGTTTTTCCAGGTCCTGCTGAGACATCAGATCTTTTATCCTTGAGATGTTCTTAAGGTGATAGTAGGCTGATTTTGTGACTGCCTTGATGTGCTTTCCAAAATTTAGGTCTGAGTCCATCACTACACCCAGATTTCTGGCCTGGTTGGTGGTTTTTAGGTCTGTAGACTGAAGCTCTGTGGTGACCTGAAGTCATTTCTCTTTGGCTCCAAAGACAGTTACCTCAGTTTTGTTTTTGTTCAGCTGAAGAAAGTTGTGGCACATCCAGTCGTTAATCTCCCCAATAAAGGATTAATCTAAATTGTCCATAGGTGTGACAGTGATTGTCTCTATATGTCAGCCCTTCGCCCATAGTGACCCCTGTGACCCCTGTGACCCTGGTGAGGATAAAGCGGGTTCAGAAAATGATTGAATATACTAGACTGTGGTGTTGGTCGGTGATAAATAAATGTGTGTGTGTGTTGTGCCATTGGTTGGTGTGTCTGACCTTACTGTCGGTAGTGTTCTGGATGATGTCGTTGTCTGGGTCTCCTCCCTCTGATCCGCTCTTCTGGTCCTCTTCCTTCCCGTCCTTCTCCAGGTCGTCTTCTCCAGATGAGATCCTCGACAGCTTAGATGATTTCTACAACGACAAACATGAAAAAACACTGAACAGAGATATCAGAGCCACATCTACTACTGACGTTTACTGTTGTTTACTGATATTTACTGACGTTTACTGATGTTTACTGAAGTTTACTGACATTTACGGAAGTTTACAGTTGTTTACTGGATCACTCTGAGTGGATTCATCCAGTTCATTATTATTTCATCTTCAGCTCATTTACTAATGTTTCATTCAATGTCTTTGTCTATTTAACAGTGTAATCAGATTTAACAGTTTATTTAACACACAGCTGCTGTTGATCTGACTCATGAACACACTGGTTCATTTACTGTTTGTATTTAGAAACAATGGATTTAAGGTTTGAATTATTAATGCAAACAGACATAAAACTAAAAACAGAAGCAGAACATTGGTTGAAGTCACTATTGTAATTACTGTTGGTTAATTATCTATGTATCAATACGACTTTTTTCATTATTATGTCCAATTGTATTAATTTTGCTGCTTATTTATGTTTATTTTTTGTTCATTTTGTCCTATTTCATAAAATTTGTATGTTATCCATCCATCCATCCATTTCTTCCCTATATTGTTGAGGGGTTTTTTTTGTTTTGTTTTTTAGTTTTGTCTGATTTTGTTCATTTTTCATAGATTTTGCTGCTTTTTTGTCTTAATTAATTTTGACACTTAGGTTTGTCCATTTTGTTCCTTATTCTGTTCTTTCTTTTATTTTTTACTCATTTTGTTGCTTATATTTGTGTTTTTGATTCATTTGGTTGATTATCTATCTATCTATCTATCTATCTATCTATCTATCTATCTATCTATCTATCTATCTATCTATCTATCTATCTATCTATCTATCTATCTATCTATCTATCTATCTATCTATCTATCTTCTTATTCCCTCTGTATAAACAACTCATTCTAAGTTCATGAAAACATAACAGTTAGTATAAGGTGATTATACTTTGAGGAAACTTCTGAATTAATATGAATATTAAATCCCATGTAATTAGATCTCCCTGAACATCAATAAATCATACACACTGGACCTTTGATTTAGGCCTAATTCATTTATTTATTTTTTCCTAACAGACTTAAATGTAAAGTGTAAATGCAGTGAATCTTAAACAAGTCCAGTGTGATAACTGCCGAGGCCAATAATCGGTGTAAAATTACAATAAAAGATGATATGCATTAAGAGTAGAATCATGTACCGTCGTATTTGAAGTGTTTAGTGGTGCAGTTCAAGTGTTTTCTGGGGAATAGTATGTTTCAGAAAAGCATCAGTGATAAGCAGCTCATACATGTTACAGAAGAACTGTTCTATCCTCTTATTCTACACACACACACACGCACACACACGCGCACACACACACACACACACACACACACACCACTCCACAGCTCCGCCACATTCCTTCAGATGCACCACATGTGCAGTGCGTAATGGAGCCCAGTTGCTAGGCAACAGCGGTTGCTAAGCGAGGAGGGAGATGCGTGTGACTTTTTCAACCTGCTTCCATTTACAGCAGCAGCGACGGCTCAAGCACTGATACAGTAACACAGGACTGTGCAGCAGCCGTTATGAACACAGTGAAGGAGCAGAGGTTGTCATCGATACTGATGTGTGTTTGGATCAATGAAAGCTGCACAGAGCGAAGAAACAGACGCATTCTCAGCAGGGTGACACAGAAAAGGGCAATGAAAACACAGGCTGAGTCCATGAACAGTGACTCTGGGATGCTGGTTTTATTCCAAATGTTTCCAGATGCAGTGAAATACATGAAGAAGTGTGAGTCCAGTTGTGTGTTCATGGCTGGGATTCACTGAAATATGTCACCAAACACACATCGTTAACCTCACAGAATAATTACACACACACAAATGGACTAAAGTAGTTTCTTGTCTAACAGGGGTCTGGGATCCAAAACAATAAGGACTAATGTCAGAATATAGTTTTATATTATGGGATAAATATCAGTGCATTGGTTAGTTTGGGTTAAATTGTTATGTTTGCTTCCAAAATGCCTCAGAGATGGTTTGGGCTGAATTTATAGCAACATTGACTATGATTTTAAATGTTCTGCCTCTAAATTTGTAAAAGATTTTTTATGCTCTTTCATGATCACCCAAAAATCAATCTAAAACCACCCAAAAACCACTTAATAATCACCCAAAACCACCTTAATCTCACCCAAAAATTACCCAAATATCACCCAAAAACTACCCAAATATCACCCAAAAACTACCCAAATATCACTCAAAAACTACCCATATATAACCCAAAAACTACCCAAATATCACTCAAAAACCAACCTAATATCACCCCAAAACTACTGAAATATCACTCACAAACTACCCAAATATAACCCAAAAACTACCTAAATATGAGCCCAAAAACCACCCCAATATCACCCACAAATGACCCAAATATCACCCAAAAACTACCCAAATATCACTCAAAAATCATCCAAAAACAAGGAGGATCTGACAGAAACATCAATATTAATAATCAATTGATATTTATCCCAATATAAAATTATACTCTGACATTAGTCAGACCCCTGCTGAAAGAAACACCTGGATTCAACGTGTCCACATACTTTAGCCTGTTTGTGGATGACTCTTAGGTCATTCCACTATGAGTCTAAGACTATGATGGTCTGTTTTTATTGGCTTTATCTCCTAAATGCAGTACTAGTATAAGTGTATGTCCATAGTCACTTCTTTTCATTTCCTTTTTGTCATCCGTTCATCCCTCATCCACTCTTGTTTTGCCCGGTAACTGGAACCCTGAAGTGCTTTTCAGATCAGTGAGACTGACCCAACAATAGGAACACTTGTGCAGATGCCTCCTCCTGACTCTGGGGTTTTTACACGAGTTCAGATGGAAAGTCAAACACAAACCAGTGCATACGACACGTTTTCAAACCTATAAGGTGACTTCAGGTGTGGACAGACTCTGATATAAGAGGTGTTAAAGCAACACCATGGAGTTTTTCAGCCTTCAAACTCTATTTTCAGGTCATTTTGGTGGAACAACAACAACTCCCTATAGGCTCAGTTCCACTCTGGTCATGGCTGAAGGGCAGGGGTCACCAATCCTGGTCCTCCAGATCTACTATCCTGCATGTTTTAGATGTTTCCCTCTTCCAACACACCTGATTCAAATGATAAGCCAATCATCAAGCTCTGCAGAAGCCTGATAATAACCTTCAGGTGTGCTGGAAGAGGGAAACATCTAAAACATGCAGGATAGTAGATCTCGAGGACCAGGATTGGCCCCCCCTGTTTTAGATGTTTCCCTCTTCACACCTGGGGGCCTTTACATCATTATCATTCTTCTGCAGAACATGATGCTGAGCTGATCCTTAACTGACCCAGGTGTGTTTGAAGAGGGAACACCTTAAACATGGAGGACACCGGCCCTGGAGGACCAGATTTGGACACCCCTGCTTTAGGAGGACCCCTCCAGCAGAAATTCCATGGTGTTGGTTTAAAGTCAGTGGAATGTTCCCCACAGACACAGACTGAGTTTTAGACCAGGACCCTGCAGACCCTGGTCCAGTCAGGTCCAGTACCTTGGAGGAGGCAGTCTTTTTCCTTTTGGAGCCCGTCTTGTCCTCCTTCAGCTTGTCCTTATCTTCTTCCTCCTCCACAGAGTCGCCCTCCTCGCCCTCGCTGCTGCCGTCAGCGGCGTTTCCTCCGTCTTCTGTCTCTGATGAACTCTGCTGCTGGACCACCTGTGCATGTTTACACACTTCAATTTAACGGAGGTCAGTAAATGCATCTAAGGCTGAATAAAAAGGAAGGTTTCACTGTGGTTTATCGACAGGAAATACAAAGAAAGACAACTTTAAACAGAAACAACAGCAGGAAAAACTGCCTGTAAACACACTGACACTGACACTGAAACCTTTAAAGACCCAAACACACACTGGAAACCAAAACCATCTACTGATCTAAACTGTTTAATAACCTCTGAACCACTAAAACTATTAATACGATGAAATAACTGGTGTAAAATGCAGTTCTTCATCCATTCATGGTCATCAGATATGATCCATTTGGACGATCAGAAGCTCCATAGTTACCATGGAAACACTGGGTTTATGATAAATAATAAATAAAATAAACAAAAAAGGATTTAAAAAAATCTACAAAATAATAAATAATGTGGAAAAAAAAATACTAAATTTACTAAAATAAAGTAAAAAAATATAAAGTAAGAAATAAAATGAACAAAAATAGCCAAAATAATGAATAAAATGAACAAAAATAAATAATAAACTAGAAAAGCACTCGGAGAGCACAGACCTCCGCCAAGGCTGATCAGTGGCCCCCCCTGTGGGCCCCCCCCACGCCAAGGAGGTTATGTTTTTGCCAGGGTTTGTTTGTTTGTTTGTCTGTCTGTTTGTTTGTCTGTCCGTTAGTGTGCAACATAACTCAAAAAGTTATGGACAGATTTTGATGAAATTTTCAGGGTTTGTTGGAAATGCCCCCCCCCCGTGGGCCCCCCCATCCCCGATCACCACCAAAATTTAATAATTTCTTCCTTATCCCATTTCCAACAAACCCTGAAAATTTCATCAAAATCTGTCCTTAACTTTTTGAGTTATGTTGCACACTAACGGACAGACAAACAGACAGACAAACAAACAAACAAACAAACCCTGGCAAAAACATAACCTCCTTGGCGGAGGTAATAAGAAATTAAATGAACAAAAGCAAATATGAAAATGGACAAAATGATAAATATCATGGAGAAAATAAGCAACAAACTGAACAAAATGAATAAAAATGTAAACACTAACCAGTAAAACCCATGGAGTTGGATCAGTGACAGTGGATGGATACAATGGGTTTATGTTCAGTTAATGACAGATTGGACTGAAAAAGACACTGTTTATTCAGTTTGATGTTTCTGATAGAATAACTATCAACTGTAATCTGAGCTTAATGAACATCTACATGATCAGTGAATTAAATATAGAAAATAGAGGACTTACACTGAAAAAACACAAAATAGACAGGATAATATTACAATACATGGTGATAAATCACTTCAGAAAAGTTAAATATAGAGTAAAATTCATTTGTGAACTGATATGAAAATATCTGTGGTTCTTTAAGGGTTAAATGTTCAACTGTTGTCTTTTCGTAGATATATTTACATGTTTATGTTTGAGTTGGGGATGGAGACTTATGTTTAGAAAGACAGTAAAAATGAACACATTGTATGATGCATCCATGTTATTCTGTTGAAAATCCACAAATAAAATTATAAAAAAAAAAAAAAAAGTTTGACTGTTTATTCCATTTCCAGTGTAAGTCAGTGATCAGCTGTAAACAGTGGTTTGGGTTTTCAGTGTCATTAGTCTCTTTTCCATTGGCCCTCAGACTGTGTGACTATAACTTGCACATAAAAATTTGTCTAATGGAAAAACAACAATTTTGCTAAAATTCTGGTTTTTCGATGTAAAGTAGTTGTTGTTGTTAGAGGTGTTTTGTCGTAGTTAAATTGGTATATGACACAAAACTGTAATGGAAAGACCTTTGAGTCCAACTAGAGTCACATGACCAAAACAAACAGATGTTGATGGATGTTAGAACAAGAGAAGAAGAGTTGAACCCAAACATGTGTGTGTATGTGCGGACACACCAGGAAACCACATCATTTTAGAATTTAGTAGGAGATAGAGGGGGAAGCAGCATTCTAGATTCAAAACAACACAGATTTCTGTTCATGTTTATGGAATGACTTCTACTGACATCTACCAGAAGAAAGAAACTAATCAGCACATTCGGGATTGAATGGAAAACCCAACATTACACACTTCTGATTTGAACACATTTAGGAAATATGGGGAAAGTTTAGCTCAGATGGACAATGGAAAAGGGACTAGTGTGTGTTTGTGTAATGTTTAGTGCGTTTGTGTGTTTGTGTGTGAGCCACAGTGGTGGTCGACACCCACTGACCTGATAACCTGTGAACTTGACTCCAGGGTTGTTCTCGATCTCCCACAGACCTTCATTGAAGCCTTTCCTTTTGTTGGATTTCCCAAATTTGTCTTTATACTCCTTATATGGAAGAAGATCCTTTGGACCTAAAAACGCACTGAAGAAAAGATAAAGAAGAAACATTTAAAATCAGCAAAAAAGTCTGAACAAACCACTGAGGGGGAAACATCAGACCATGTGCAACTACTGTGGTCATATGGAAATAATATTCAATTTAAGTCTGATTCTATTCTATATTTATATAAATATTCATATAAATATCAAATGTCTTATTTTTCTCTTTATATTTTCATTTTTCACTCGTTTGTGTTTTTTCTGTCTTTTTTTCTGCACTTGATTATTATAATGTTTCTGTTAACTGTGAAATTTCCCCATGTTTGGTTAAATAGTCATATTTTATTTTTATCTTATCTTAGTCTAACCTTAGTCTTGTCTTACCTGACCTTACCTTATCTTATTTTATTTTATCTTGTCTTATCTTACTTTTATCTTCTCTTAGTCTAACCTTAGTCTTCTTATCTTACCTTTTCTTATCTTATCGTATCTCTTCTTTTCTTATCTTGTCTTACATTATATTATCTTATTTAATCTTGTCTTATCTTATCTTACCTTAGTTTTATCTTATCTTAGTCTAACCTTAGTCTTGTCTTATCTTACCTTACCATATCTTACTGTATCTTACCTTATCTTATCTTAGTCTAACTTTATCTTATCTTATCATGGCTCAGGGGTTTATTAACCTTTATTTAACCAGGTTTGTGAAAGGGGGACAACCCTGTCCCAGAGGTTAAAGGGTTAACTAACATTAAAAACCTTATCTGTGTTTGTGTTTCTATTACTGTTAAAATCATCTCATCTTCATGTGTCAGCAGAGTCAGACACTGTCAACAGTTTGTACAGTTTCATATTCATTTGACGTTTCTTTCTGTTTTCTTTCTTTACTTTTTCTTTCACGTTCTCAAACGTACGTTTCATGGGTTCCAAAGAAGAAGATGGGGTACTTGTTTGCCGGTGGTTTGACAGCTCCTTCAGGCAGCTCATCGATCTGAGGAACAAAGAACAGGTTCAACAACTGTGTTTTTAATATTCACAATGTTTATGTCTGTTAATATTCATTATAAATAGACCAGTGACCCCCAGTGAAGTATTTATACTTCTACAGATACACATATAAGACATACAGTGTAAGTATATCATCAAGTACAAATATATACATGTGTTATTTAAAGAAAAACAGTCAAATATGGATCATACACCAATTAATAAGTGCAAAATAACAGTAGTCAGTTTATTAGTTAAAACCCTTTAAACACCACATGTTTCAGTTGGTAGTAGAGTTACTTAGCATCAGTAACTGTTAGCTAGTGAACAAACAATCAGCTAATAGTTGACATGGCACATGAAACATGATTAATATTGATTAACAATGAATGACATTTAATAATAAATAATAATAACACATCACACTTATATAGCGCTTTTTTGGACACTCAAAGAGGCATATATATATATATATATATATATATATATATATATATATATATATATATATATATATATATATATAATCATGATTTATCAAAATTAATCCACAGCAACTCTGTGATTAATCTGATTAAACATTTTAATCATTTGACAGCACTAATAATGAATATATTCAGTAAAAAAAAAAGAAGAGCAAAGAGAAAAAAAAGGGTTTTTGCAATAAACAGTACATGAATTAACTAACTTACAAATAATAAAAATGGTTAGCTAAACTACTCTAATGGTCTAAGTTAATGCAGATAAGAAAATACTCATAAAAGAAAAAAAAGAAAGAAAAGTAATTAATATTGTATGCATTTATAGTTAATATAACCAAAATGTAGTCGTCAGTAAACAGCTGATATAGAATTCATTTGGATTAAACTATTTAGTTAAAGGTTGGATTCCACTTTTACAGACTATGAACTTTAGTCCAAGTCATAAATATACAGATATTCAGTCAAATAAAAGTACAAAAAACACTTATGACTGAGCCAGTGACACCTGTGTGATGGAACTGATACAGAACAGCAAGAAGTTATAGAACACAGATGTCAAACATATGGTCCATGGACCAAAACCGGTCCACCAGAAGGTCTGATCTGGAACATGGGGTGGATTTGTGGAATGGAAAAAGGAAATCTGTATAAGTTCTGGTAGACAGTATGAACCTATTTGGACTATCATTTAGTTTAGGTTCCACATTCAGACCAAATGAATCTAAAGTGGATCAGAACCAGTAAAATATTAAAATAACCTATAAATGATGACAATTCCACATTTTTCTCTTTGTTTTAGTATAAAAAAGTTAAATTATATAGATATGTTTGCATTTAGAAACTTTCCTTCCACAAAAATATGAAAAATCTAAACAAATATGAACAACCTGAATATTCTGCCTGTTATTAAATATTTTGTGTATTTGTAAGATACAATTTTCATGTGTAAATGATAAACAGAGGCATCATATTATTAAAAATACCCATATATTTATTAACTCATTTCAGGTTGTTCATGTTATTCACATTTTAATGAAACTTTTTTTAGATGTAAACATGATTATAATGTAATTGTACTTTTTTTCTGTTGTTGTTTTCCTTCAGGTCATATTTGGGCTGAATGTGGAACTGGACTAACATGGGTTTGACAGATGGACTTCTGTCCCCAGTGGACACTCAGCAGAACCCCTTCACTGTCTCCTATTCATAAACAAATACAAATATTACATCACCGTGTTCTGTTTTATTCTAAGGCAGTGTATTAATAATGGAAGAGCCGCTGCGGGTTACCTGAGGTCAACCACGGCTCATTTCATCCGACGCAAACATCTCATCCAAAACGCACTTTGAACTAAAATGGCATCATGTTGAAATAAAGATTAAAATACGTTAGAACTCAGTGAAGACGGAAAAGAGCAGAAATGAGCAAATGGAGACCACAGTGTGTCACGTTTATTTCTCCTTTCCGCACTTTTTATTATTATTATTATTATAATTATTATTATAATTATTAGTATTATTGTTATTCTTTGAAGTCATCCACGCAGGGTTTTAATGGTGGGAATAAATGCGCAGTAAACGCGGCCGTGAATGCACCGTCGCATCCGTCCGGTTCCTCCGGTGAAGCAGCGGCTGTACGGTGGGACTGAACCCCGCCTCCCTGCGCTCCCAGCCCGGCCGCATCCAGACTCACCCTCGCCGGCCAGTGCGGGTATCCCTTCATCTTCGCGAAAACCAGGTCTCCCGCCTTATATTCCCGCGGCCGTGGTCGAGCCATGTCGGAGGAGGATTCACGGGGGTTCGAGTGGGTTTACAGTCCTTTACCGTTCACACCGGGGCCCTCAACGCACGGATAAATTATTGACCATCAATGTTTTTATATCAAGACTGCAGTTTACACGGAAATAAATAAATAAAAGACGCGGAAAACGGGGCCTGGGAGACGGCGATCCTGTTACGCACGAAATCAGGCGTAAACGCAGTCGAGAATGGCCAAAGTTAACGTAGGTACCTGTGAGAAACGGCACGAGCAGGGAAAAAGCAAACATCCGGTTGTAGAAATAAAAGCCTAACTGACGCAAAAATGAGCATCTGGGTTTTTATTTTATTTTATTTTATTTTATTTTATTTTATTTTATTTTATTTTATTTTATTTTATTTATTATTATCTTACGACTGCGTATTAGGGCCACATAAAAAATATAAAAACGCTTGCCATTACGAGAATAAAGTCATTATCTAATGCCAATAAGGTCGTAGTTTTGAAAAAAAAAAAAAAGTTTTTTTTAACTACGACTTTAGTCTCGAAATATTACGACTTTATTCTCGTACTAACAAGCGTTTTTATTTTCTTATGTGGCCCAAATACGCAGTCGTAGGATACAAATGTAGGTGAAAAAAAAAAACCAAAAACAGATGTTCATATTTGTGTCAGTTAGGCTTTTATTTCTAGTATCTATGTATTGGAAATGTAAAATATTTTGTGAACTGTGACTTTTTTTAAAATCCTATTTTGATGTAATGTTATTATGTATATATACTGTTCAATTGTTCATTGTTCAATAAAAAAAGTGCACCAGAGAATATATTCTCAAGATCTTTTGACATGTTTATTAGTTTCTGTTCCATTTTATAAACTGTCTGTTTGTATTCTATTTCCTCACAGTGGAAAAACAGTTCAAAGGTGGAGATGTGCATTTGAGCAGCGAAATATCAGACATAACAAAAAGTTTATATTTAGTTTATGTCATCAAAGCAAAATGTCTTGTTTCACTTATTTTTACTTTTTCATATTTTGATGTTGAACATTATTATTGTGTTATTTATATATTTTTAAATGTTTTATCTCTAGAAGGGTTATAACGTTGCTCATGTCCAAAACAGTAATTATCACCTCATTCATTGTTTTCACTGTTAATTAAGTTTGTTGGCTTCAACATCAATGAATAAAAATAAAGAAAATAAGGGGAAAAAACGCATCTGGTTGAAGACAAACAAAATTAATGACATACATAAGTTTGAATTTATTGTTAATTTGATCATTTTATTTGGAATTTTCCAAATAAAATGATCACATACACAAAAGTAAATATGTCAAAACAGCCCACATGTTAAAGTCTTTATGACTTTTTATGAATTTGAAAAATATATTAAATCACTGGACTAAAAATGGACTAAATTTACTCTCTGATGTATTTTTTTTCTTAGATCTTTATGTCTTAAATTATTATTATTATTATTATTATTATTATTATTATTATTATTATTATTATTATCATTATTATTATTTGTCCTTTCTTCTTTGCTTCTGTAAGTCTGTGCATTATATTAATTTATTTGTTTGGTTCATTTTTCCTGTTGCATCTTGATGTTTGTTCAGAATTTCTTCATGTTTTGTATACACATATATTTTCAATAAAGTTGGGGAAAAAAATAATTAAAAGTTTGGCATTTCTGACATTTATATTAATACCTGGTCAATAGTTTAAAATAAAACTTTTTGCAATAAAAAGCACATTTAGCCTCAAATAGTCCTAGTCCAACATTATGTCTGTTGGTTTAGTAAAGTTTTAATGTCCACTCATAATAATGTCTTAATCTCTGTTTTAAGATTCAGTCTGGATAAATGTAAAGGATGTGTAACAGTAGTATATCTCATATTTATTTCTCAGATATCATGTTATTGTTGCCTTTGGATACTTTGCTTATTATGTTCAGGTTATTCTATTAGATTAACCTAAAAGTTAAATATTAACTACCAGAGATTAATGGAAATATTTTTAGCAGAAATTTGAAACAATAATTCCACATCATCTTGGTTCACAGTAGGATCCTGTATATGAGCTTATTGAACCACAGGAGGGCGCTGTTCCTCTGTGTTTCTGCCTCTGCACCACATATGAATGGACAGGGTTTTTTTTTTTTTTTCCCAAGAACTTCTTTATTATTCATCAATAGAACATACAAAAAGTAGAATATAACAAGAATATACAAAACTCCAAGCCATAATAACCATAAACTAATAATAAGACATGAAAACTACAAGAATAAATAAAATTAACCATATATAGACAACATAAAAGTAAATAATAAATAAATTAAAGAGAATAAAAATGAAGATCCAACAATAAGTAAAGGTACAGTTTATAAAAATAATATTACAATATGAAGTGGTAGACCAGTTTACTTAAGGTAATTGTAGTAAAACTGAAGTGGTGATAAACATTTTTTTTTTTAAATAATTATTAAATTTAATATGTTTTAGAGACTCAACATAGATTTTCAATTCTGTTAAAAATAATTGAAATGATGTGGATGCTTTGGATACATCTGAATGTTCAGTCGGTAGATGTGGTGGAAGGTTCTAATGTCTGGATCTGTAAATGTTCCCGCCCTTTCTGAACTCATCTACAGATCTAGACATACATCTGAGGAGCAGATAATGTTCTAGTTTTATTATATATATATATATATATATATATATATATATATATATATATATAATATTTATATATGTGTGTGTGTGTGTGGGGGGGGGGGGGGGGCTGCCGGCTCCACGGCTGAGGACAGGAAGTCTGTACAGAGGGTCATAAACAGCCCAAACACTCATGGACTGTCCTCTGCCTTCCCTAGTGGACGTGTCTCAGTCCCTCTGTCTCAGCAAAGTCAAGGCTGTCACTGGAGACCCCTCCCACCCTGTCCATCACCTGTTTGACCTGCTGACCTCTGGGCGGCGCTTTAGCTCAATCAAACCCCACACCACCAGATTTAGGAACAGTTTCTTCCCCCTAACCCTAACCCTCTGAAAAGTGGTATCTTACTCTTATGACAGTGTCAGGGATCAGAAAATAAATTTAAAAAATTTTTTTAAATTAATAAATTGACAACAGTGTTTGATAATTGTGCAGAAACACACCCTTTTACTTCACAAATCCTGTTGCGTGCCAAGAGGTCTAGGGTGCTGACAAGAGAACAAAGAAGGATGTTCCAGGTGAAGACCAAAAAGAAACACTTGGAGAGCAGGTCGCTTGTAACAAAAAAGATTTGGAATTTATTATACACTAGCAGCATTGTACCCGTGGTGCCATTGTGTGTGAAAAGTGCCTATACATTATTGTAAATGCAGCCTTCACAGTGTAGCATTGTCTGGTAGCAGTAGAAATTTCATGAACGGCAGGATAACCACTTCTGAAAATGGAGTATGGTGGCAGGGATGAAGAATTCAAAGTAGAGAGAGGCTAAAATGGCCCCGCATACCTCACAACATTTGAATACGGACATAAATTGTGCCTAGTAGATAGTCAGGTAATGTTTCTATTCATTTGGCGGCGATCGGGCCTGTGAAGACTGAGGAAAATCTGTACAAACGCCCTCTTGTGCTGCAACATCGATCGATCGATCGGACACAGAACGTGTATTATATAGTAGAATTAAAAAAAGAAAAGCCAACAGTTGTATACAGTCGAATTACTAACAAACTAACAGAAAATTAGACAAACAAAACACTGCAGCGATGGACCTACAGGTCATCTTCATTGTGGTGGCTCCTGGATTTATAGGCTGTGGTATTACTGGCAGGTGTTGTCCATCAGCCAAACAGGAGGCGGAGCCAAGGAAAAAAAACAAGAAACAGCCCCAGCCATAATAAATCCAAACATATAAATGTCCATATGATACAAAACCTTCTGAATGTGCTATAAAGTCAGTTCAGAATAAGTCCTTGGGTTCCTCCTCTTCTGAAATCAGTCCATGTTCAGGTGGAACTCTGCTCTTACTGTTTCCATTGTATTTACTCTGATGAGTCGCTCTTTCCGTTGACCAACAGTAGGGGGCCCTGGCTCACACAAACACACAGTTATCATCATTTCTGTCACTGATACAAGAATTTTGAATAAATAAATGTTGTTGTTTTTTTTACACAAAATGTTGCAAGGAAGCACTCCAAAAATAAAGACCAGTGGATCCCATCCTGTGTTCATTTGTGAAATGTTAGAAAGTTGTACCCAGATCCCCTCAAAAAACACCCTCAATTTAGAACAATCCAAGAAGATATGTGTGTGTGGTCCAAGGTTATAATAGTTTTTGATTTGTCATCATAGCTTAGTTTTATTTAGTTCTGACTTTTCTTTTTTCTTTAATTCAGTTAGTTTTAATTCGTTTTTAGAGCAGGTTTGCTAGTTTTTATTAGTTTTCGTTATTTTCTAAATGCTTAGTTTTCGTTTCGTTTTTGTTTAGTTTTATTTTTTTCACATCTTCTCTGTCATATTCAAATAAATCCCAGACAGGACTCTGCTGCTTTCTCCCAACTTTAGTCTCCATGTTTCCAGGTAGAGTGGGGACCAGAAGACGACTAAACAACAAGTGATGAGAAGTGACGGACCCTTAAATATCATATGGTGCCAGCAGCTAAAATTGCTTGAGGGAAATAAATCGATTTTATATCAATCCGACATTGACAAAGACGAAAACGAAGGGAATTTTATCCAGAATTTTTATCCGTTTTAGTTAGTTTTGTAAGCTCACAATACAGTTTCAGTTAGTTATTGTTTTTTCTTTTAATTATAGTTTTTATTTATTTCAGTTAACAAAAATGTTTTTATAATTCTAGTTTTTGTCATTTCGTTAGTTTTCGTTAACGATAATAACCTTGGTGTGGTCAACAATTTGTCCACATTAAGATTAGTCTTAGTTTTGTCAAATTTAGAGACGATAAATGGAGTTTTAAAAATCAGAGGTTCATTTTCAAGGTAAATTCTTTCCATGTTGAACTATTGGTCAATTTATATCCATTCTCAGAGACTTGTTCCCACATTTGGTCTTCAATCACAACACTTATCTCTAATTCCCACTTCTCCTTTATTTCTAGAGTGTTCCCTGAACAGTTGTCCGTAAACATTTATACAGATGTCATACAAAATTTTCACATTTTTCTTAATAAAGAAAAGTTCCAGGTCAGAAGGTTGCATCTCAAGAAAAGGCTGTAGACCTTTTTTCACATTTGCTACGTTCACATTCACATTTGATACACTTGTGTTTATGTGGATGTATTTGTGGGGATGCCACCTGGTTTGGGGGGGAGTTCACAACTTTTGTAAGAAATTCTTTAATGATGTCAATGTTGTTAAAAAGGAAAAATGATAAATAAAGTTGTGAAAAAAAACAAAAACAGAAGTTGTGTAAAAGGTCTATTATTTATTTGGCATCAGATAACTTCTCAACTGCAAGAACCTGTAAAAATCTGTGACACTAATGATTATTAATACCTTCAGTGTAACGTTTGCATTTCAGAAATCTACTGCAGAGGCCGGTTTTGGTCCATGGGCCGTAACTTTGATCCCCCCCCCCGCTCTAACCAGCCTATATACATGAGCTGTGTGTGCAGAGTGGTCGCTCTTCTCCGTAGAGGATCTTTGTTTCCACTTCCGCCGGCTGTACATCCACTTCCGTTTTTACCTCAGTAGCATGGCAGGCAGCGCGTGGAGGTCAATGGTAAGAAAAATTAGTTTGATATTCAATTAAAACGTCCTGTCTGTGTTTGTATTCTTCCCGAACAGCGTCCGCAGTGTTTGCTCAAACCTTTCACCGCTGTTATGTGTCTTGAAGTCCCTCAGAAGTGTTTTTTTGTGCGGCCTTTAGCCCGTCAGCTAGCCGGTTAGCAGTGTCCTTCAGCGGATGACAGTTAATGTTCTTAACTCACTAAGTAACATGTTTCTTCACACAGTCAGTGGACACTAGAAAAACTAAGACTTTAGACACGTATCCATATTACTTCCACTGTTTAAGAAGCCCTTATGTGTTTTTTTTATTCCATAGAAACACATTATTTTGTGCGTATAACACCCATTCAATTGGCTCACGTGAACAAATCTGTGTTGGAGAATCATTTATTTAAAGTTAACAAACCAAATAACACAGAGATAGAAAACAAAATGAAATCTGATAAATCATCTCAGTACTCATGTGTTTATTCTGTATCTATGAAAGCCAACAAGCAGTTATGTGAGTACAATTATTATTATTATTATTATTATTATTATTATTATTATTATTATTATTATTATAGAAGTAATATAAAAATGTGAGGTTCAATATTTTATATTTATCTTTACCAGGACATAATAAATAGAAAATATAATAAATGCTTCTAAAATCCAAAAGGCTACTTCTGAATTTGGTTCACATAGTTACAGTGTTGCTTTTTTAGCCAAAACAGTTACACATACCCATAAGCTGCATTTAACCAAAGGGAGAAATTAACTTTTCCATCAGTTAAAGAAAAACTAAAAAAAAAAAAAAAAAATCAAACTGCAGTCATCAGTCTGTCACGTATTGTAAAGTCTGATTGAGGTCTAGATGGAGGAGCTTCTCTCATGCTCAGCCCTGCATTTTAACCTCCTAAGACCCAGCTATGGGTTTTAGTTTCACAGTTTTATATAACAAAAAAAAAAAACAAAACCCAAAAACTGTCCACTGCAAAGGACATTCCATAAAAATGTTTTAAAAATGCCTCTGAAAGAATGGTTGTATGATGATGTTTCCAATATAGGCAATTATTTAATTAACAGAAGCTAAAATCTGAACTTTCTCGGGTTTCAGGAGGTTAAAGAGATGATTCACTGCATCTGCAACTGCCTTTAAAAAATGGACATAAAAATGGAAAAGTAATAGGGTATTTAAATGTGTTCAGTGCAAAGGGATTTAGCTAAGGTCAAATGAGTTAAGAGGCTGTTGTTCAGTGCAGTGAATTGTTGAAATAGCATGACAGGGATTTAATCTGAAAGTGTTTAATTTAGTTTAGGTTTTATCCAACCATAGGTGATTAGGATTTAATAAATGAAATAATTTTAATTTATGTTTAAAGATCACATCACTCCTCTGAATAATCTATAGAAAATTACAGTAAGATGTGCATTGAAAAACAAGAAGCAATGGCTAAATTGCTGCACAGGAATAAAACACAGACATAAATCAGGGTTATCTGGATGAGAGCAAATATTTGCTTGAGTTGTATGAAAGAACAAATAAAATACATGCCCATAAGTACATTGCAAACAACACAAAGGTCAGGATTGCTAAATGGGTGCAGTAAAGATGAGATGAAAGTGTTTATTGTTTTAAATTCTGCTGAATCTAAAATATGTACAGATGGTTATTTTGTCATTATTTGAACTATTCTGAGTCGTCTTTGTGAGTTGATGCAGGTTGGCGTTGTTTGTGTTGAGTCTGTAATTTCCTTTGACCTTTACGTCATCTTTCAGCTGTCCCAGGTGGTGGGGGCGGTGAAGAGACCCGCTCTGTCTTCAGTGTCCTTTTCCAGAGGGGTGAGTAGTGGAGAGGACACAAACCTGACACCAACACTGACAATAGCTCCTCTGACACACACAGTCCTGCAGCCAAGCCTGTTTACCAACACAGAAGACAACCAGTGGAACCATACAGAACCATCACAGACTCTGTAGACAGAGAGCCGTATTGATTTCAGCTCATTGTTCAGATTAAAAGCTCTTCATAGCTGGGTAGTTAACTGGCACAGACGCTGATATTCCACTTATAATGGGGATAACAACTCAGCCAGAATGTCTCTGAGGAGGGGTAATGTAAAAATGTAGTCCATGTCAACCGTAAATGAGGCTTGCGCTGTAAGGGGTCAACAGCAAGGGTATACCTCTGAAATCCCCCCAATCCTCTGCATATGGGTTCTTTTCTGAAACTGGTCCTAAAAACAGGATAGAGGGGCTAAACATTCAAACCAGATGTAGATGAATGTTATGAAGCAGGTTTGGAAGCACTTTGGGTCTATTTAAAAATAAATACTTACTGAGATAAAAGAGAAACTATTTTTCAGATAAAATCACATTTTTATATTATTTTACATTATATTTAATACAAAAATCTCTGTATGTAACACAGTAAAAAGGGCACAAAAGTGCACACTACTATTTTTTTGAATATCTTTTTATTCTCTCACAGGTACATTTTGGGAATTTAACTAATTATTCAAGGCAGAGTGTTTGACAAAAATGACCACTGTTGAAAAATCATCTGCGATTTATTTGTGTTTAAATGTTCAGGTTCTGTATGTAACACCAGTGGACACAATGGGTTCCACATCAAACCTGGAATGAGACTGAGATTGATGAAAAACTTACGTGTGGATTAGAAAATCCACTAGGATCGACACATTTAACACACTGTCTTTATTTATAGTCTATAGAAGACCATTTACACACGTTTTCACATGTAATGCACTGACACTTAGGGAGATTTAATGTCCATATTTGGGTCCTATTTTTGGACCCAATATTTGATGATAAATTCATTAATTATGGGATGGTTCAGAGCAAGAGGCTATTTTTGTGCATTTATTTGAGGTCATCATTAGGTTCATCCTGGGGGGAAATATGTCTACATTTGCTGTTTATTATTGGGTCTAAAAAGATGGAAAAGTGACGGGTACCAAAATGTACCCAGTTTCATAGAAGCATCCATATAATAAAGCAAATAAAGGACAATGTACAAAAGATACCAACTTAATTTTGGGTGATCAATATGAACCAAATCGAGTCTGATTGTCCTACTATATCTATTAATAATGTGAAAAACAAACCTGATTTTTCAGCAGAAGCGCCCCCATTTGGACAAGTGATAATATTGATGGAACACTCCAAACCGATAGGGTTCTTCCCTCTGGGGTCACAGGTGTTGGTGTTAAAGGGGGATCGGTATCACATTCACACCAAGGATATCCAGCCTGAATGTCAGAAAATTATTTCAATTCAATTTTGTTTATAGAGCCCAGAATCACAACAAAGTTGCCTCACAGGGCTTCACAGAAATTGTTGAATTGATTTAAAAAAAAACAACAAAAAAACAAAACACAATGAAAATGAGCAAACAGTGAAGTAATCAGTTTGTAAACAGTCGGTGAAGCAAATGGAGCCATGTCCCGGTCATCCCCTATCCTTAGACCCTCCTTCTCTGCAAAGAAAAACTCCAAAATGTAGATGTTCATTAAAGCTCAGAGCAAATTCAAAGGTTATTATATAAAAAGAGATAAAAATTGAATAAAGAGTGTCTTTTTCAGTCCAATCTGTCATTAACTGAACATAAACCCAGTGTGTCCAGCCACTGTCATTGAATCAACTCCATGGGTTTTACTGGTGAATCAATGTTGTAGAAGATGACGGTGTTTCCATGGTAACTACGGAGCCTCTGAACATTTGAGAGGTTGATTAGATTCATTAGAATGGGTTTGTAGACACCAGCTGACCAGTAGAGTAGGACTGTGTTGGTTTTAGAGGTGTTAATTATGACAGACTCATTCTGCTCACATCTAAACCTCCTACTTAGACTGTAGTGTCTTATTTACATGTATTCTATTTCCATCTGTATTTCCTTCTTTGTTGCCCTTCCTTTTTTCTATCTTTTAAACCCTTTTGTGGGCAGGTGTTTGGATTTGGTGCTAAATGATGCATGTGGTACTTGTTCTGTCATTATGTGTATGTATGAAATACATAAATCTGATCTGTTCAGTGTTAATGTATACAGGTTAGTTTGTATCTGTAAGGGTGATGAGCTCCATGTTCATGTCTCTGGGTTTTAATCTGAAGTTGACAATGACCTGTTGAGTATAAAAGGTCAAAGGTGAATGGGTGTAATCTGTGGTCAGTGTGAGTCTTCGTTCATCTGCATGTTTGTGTCGACTCCACAGATGCAGACGGTCACACTCATCCCTGGAGATGGTATCGGACCAGAGATCTCCACCGCCGTCATGAAAATCTTTGAGGCTGCAAAGGTGATTAAAGATGATTTAACCCTTTAACCCCTCACATGTTCTGAATGTAGGATTTATTTTAAATATTTATATAAATTCAACTGCTTGTTCAATAGTTAAATTTCCAGTCATACTGAGCAAATAGACTTTGTTCTTTCCATAGACATCTGAGCATGCTCAGTTCAAGTCCCACCCCCTGTGGGATGGGGGGTAAAAACCAGAGCAGTGAGTGAGACCAACTCATTATAAAAATAGATGGTTTGGACTTTTTTTTACACCGTTTTCCTTGAGGTTTTTTTTTTATTTTTCCTGTCGTTTCCAGTGTTGTGATTTTCCTTTATTTTTTAAAAAAATGTTTTTACTGAGTTTTGATCGTGGAACTGATGTATGGAGTTAAACAGATGTCAAAAAGCACCTGAACTGATTTAGAAAAAAAGAGCCAAAGCTAGCAGGAGCCTGGTTCGCATTGCCGGCAGTAAGTCAGACCTGTTCCAGGTGCATGTTGGACTCCGGCAGGGCTGCCCTTTGTCACCGGTTCTGTTCATAATTTTTATGGACAGAATTTCTAGGCGCAGCCAAGGGCCGGAGGGGGTCCGGTTTGGGGACCACAGGATTTCATCTCTGCTTTTTGCAGATGATGTTGTCCTGTTGGCCTCATCGAACCTGGACCTTCAGCGTGCACTGGGGCGGTTTGCAGCCGAGTGTGAAGCGAGCGGGATGAGGATCAGCACCTCCAAATCCGAGGCCATGGTTCTCGACCGGAAAAAGGTGGTTTGCCCTCTCCGGGTCGGTGGGGAGTCTTTGCCCCAAGTGGAGGAGTTTAAGTATCTCGGGGTCTTGTTCACGAGTGAGGGAAGGATGGAGCGTGAGATTGACAGACGGATTGGTGCAGCGTCTGCAGTGATGCAGTCGCTGTACCGGTCGGTTGTGGTAAAGAAGGAGCTGAGCCGAGAGGCGAAGCTCTCGATTTACCGGTCAATCTACGTTCCTACCCTCACCTATGGTCATGAGCTTTGGGTCATGACCGAAAGGACAAGATCCCGGATACAAGCGGTCGAAATGAGTTTCCTCCGTCGGGTGGCTGGGCGCACCCTTAGGGATAGGGTGAGGAGCTCGGAGTAGAGCCGCTGCTCCTCCGCGTCGAGAGGGGCCAGCTGAGGTGGCTCGGGCATCTGTTTCGGATGCCTCCTGGACGCCTCCCTGGGGAGGTGTTCCGGGCATGTCCCACCGGGAGGAGACCTCGGGGAAGACCCAGGACACGTTGGAGAGACTATGTCTCTCGGCTGGCCTGGGAACGCCTCGGGATCCCCCCGGAAGAGCTGGAGGAGGTGTCTGGGGAGAGGGAAGTCTGGGCATCCCTGCTTAGACTGTTACCCCCGCGACCCGGCCCCGGATAAGCGGAAGAGAATGGATGGATGGATGGATGGATGGAGCCAAAGCTAAAACTACTGGGACCAAATTCAAATCCTTGTTGTTGTCCAGTGTGTTCCAGTTCCCAATTGATGTTCATCCTCCTAAATCTCTTACTGATGTACATTCTAGTGCCTTATTTAGTCCAAACCTGTCAAACTTCAATTCCTCTCTTTGTCTTTTTCTGTTATTCCACCTTTTTTGACCCTAAAACACATAGTAAAACAAAACCACTGAAGAAAAGGAACACAGGTACATACTCACAGCAGCTTTAATGAACCTGAAACAGACACAGATTCACAGCAGAACCTTTACCTGGAATCAGGGCTGAGGGGTTAAAGGGTTAAAATTCAAGCCTGACCTTTTCCTTCATGTTAATAGTTGTTGTTTTTTTCTTTTTTTTTTTATAACTTCAGGCTCCAATCAGATGGGAGGAGCGTAACGTCACAGCCATAAAAGGACCTGGTGGCAAATGGATGATTCCACCTGACGCTAAAGAGTCCATGGACAGGAGCAAAATCGGACTCAAAGGTCTGGTTAACGTTTATGTTTGAACTGATGCGTCTTTAGGGCTTAGCAGAATACTAACCTTCCCATCATCCTCAGGGCCCCTGAAGACCCCCATCGCTGCAGGCCACCCCTCCATGAACTTGCTGCTGAGGAAGACCTTCGACCTGTACGCCAACGTCAGACCCTGCATCTCCATCGAGGGCTACAAGACCCCCTACACCGACGTCAATTTGGTGACCATCCGCGAGAACACGGAGGGCGAGTACAGTGGCATCGAACATGTGGTGAGTGGAGGCGTGGCTACAGCAATAAAAAGTATTCTTTATTAGGTTTTTTTTTATCAGCTACCAAAAATTTCAGGCGACCCCACAGTTGAAAATGCAAAACTGCATTTTCTTGTCACGTAGTTTCCATCACAGGCACGCACCTGTACAGGAAAACGACAACATGTGGGATTATTTCCCTGTGACAGACCTTCAAGTTGCCCTAGCCGCTCTAATTTACATCCAAGAGTCATGTCATGTTCTGTTTCCTGTTCTGTGATTGTATTTGGTGCTAGGAGAGAACAGGAAGAGAACTAGAACGGTTCGAGGCAGGTGCTTGGTGTTGGTGGTGCTGATGCCGCCTGGTGTACATACTACAACCATAAACAGGACATTTCACACACTTGTGCGTGTCCGTGTGCATGCAGCTTTTTTCCCAAAACGCATGTCTAAACACAGAATTAAAAGTGAAGACACAACACCACTTTTGTGTTTCAGTTCAGATTGTTACCGTCTAAACATAGCCTGAATTTGAAATCACTGACAGCTGATTTTGCTCTGGTAGCACCTGTTTGAAGTCTGTCAGTGTTTACAGCTCCCAGCATCCTCTACCAAACTGCTGGATAGCTTGTTTGTTTTTTTTCCGCTTACAGTCCTTTAGGTTGAAAACAGTTGAACCTTTAGATGTTCATCTTTTCCATCTCCCCAAACCTTCAAACTCAAAGATATTAGTAAAACTCTCAGACGACACCTTTTTATGTCACCAGCCAGTCGGCCATGAGACACTGTGACGGCGTTGTCATCGTTCTCGTTTGCCATTTCTTCAAACATCTTCTCTGAAACTACTGGTCTGATTCATTTCTAATTTTTTACCCCTTGGCCAACTCCAGGCTGAAGGGGTATTTTAATCATTTTGTCATCCATCCATTCAACGACATAATCACGTTATCTGTAGAATTCATTCAGATATCTGCTCCTCATTTATCCTGTGGATGCATCTTGTCCTGGAGCAGAAGAATATTGAACATAGGTGACCTTTGACCTACTATTTCCCGGTCACAAGTCCATGTGCAGTTATAATATCTGAGTACTTTCAAATAAATATGTATGGAATAAGTTTTACACAAAGACAATTTAATCTAAATTATTGGGCAGGAACTTTAACTGAATCTGACACTAGATTTGTCTGAAGGGGATTAAAAGTGAACAGTACGTTATGTTTATGTATCTGTAGGACAATGTCGATAAAGTGTGTTCACAGTTTTGAGAAATTTAGATTTTTGAGTTTTTGCCAATTTTTGTAAATATTCTGTTTCTTTCCTTCTACTGGTCCATATGTTGATGGTTTAGAACATGTAAATGGTTCCAGATATCAGTCTAGTTCCTATTGATCGCTGATAGAAGTCATATATGGACTGTGACTGGATGAGTTCAGTTCTCCTCCAGTCATAGAAGTCCACTTCTATTGTTAGATTGATGTACATCCAGACCACAGGACTGAAACATAGAACAGAACCTAACAACTTCACACAGAAGAACAGACACTGATGTTCAGGGACACTGGGACTTTTTATTTATGAAGGATTAACATGTTCTTATGATGGAACTGATCGTCCTCATCATTTATTTTGTTTGAGTATTTAACGTCTGGACATTTTTTCATGTCTCTGATGCAGCTTCAAACTAAAACCCATCCCAGTCACATGACCCTCTTCTGTTCTGCTAATAGGAACTGGGTGGATGTTTCTATAAACAGTTTGGCTATAACTTCCTCATCTGTCAGGCTGTGGGCCTTTCTAATATACAACTGTTCTCTGATGACGCTCTGGGTTCTGACCTGTTCACGTTGAGTGTTGGTGATGCAGATGGATCGAGGAACTCTTTAAAATTGTTGATAAAATGTTCAAGTATATTTTATTTTGGTAAATCCTCTTCAGAATTTTAAATAACCACATTATCACCTGAGGATAATGCTTACTTCATTAGCCAACAGCAGTCGTATTTCACCAATCATAACTTAGAGTATCTGCCTATGAATAATCAAGTCATGTGGAAGTGACCTTGTAACCATAGCAACAGTAGGTTTCTGTCAGGAATCAGGTTTGTGGTGTTTCAGTTCATCCTTCAGTTCAAATTGAGTCCAATTTGACATAATTTTATGATAAATGTAATGTTTCAAGCATATTATGGGTGGTGGGAAGACAGATGGATTCCACAGATAAGTATTAATACCTTACATGTTTGCAGATATTCAAGATTCTTTATTGTCATTCAACATATGACATGTGGAACAAAATGGGCCTCGCCCTCTCTTGCGACCAGTGAGGCCACCTGACAGTGAGAGGACCCCATATCATACACTCAATCCAACACTATGTGTGAGATACACACACTTTTATACTTCTGAAAATGGCTGCGTCATTGTGAGCTCATCACAGCCACGCCCATCATTTGATCAAAAATGTCATTGATAACTTTTGATCACACGTGTAGGTGAATTTCACCAAGTTTGGTGCAAATTGGAAGAAACCCCAGGAGGAGATGTTGAAAGTATGAGGGGTATGATTTTATAGGTCCACACTTGTGCCCAATATGGCTGACTTCCTGTTGGGTTTAGGGCGGGACCATAATATAACTTTTTACTTCTCCAATCATGGGCTATGTCTGTACCAAATTTTATTTTTGTAGGTGGAAAATAGTTTGGTGTGGGCTCCCATCTGTGTATTGCATTTAGATTTTTGAGGGAGCGGAGCCGAGTCATTTTCAATGTTTTATTCTTTGGGACTTCAAAAATTCAAACCTGGTGAAATTTTTTTTATTTGGTCGAATAAAATTTACTTTTCATTAATGTTGAGGGGGTCAAATTTGTGTTCAAAGGGGTGAAAGGATGATAATAATATCGGAACCATGCAGTTTTAGTAGACCCTCGCCGGCTTCAGCTATGTTCAGGCCTAATAATAATAAGTAAATGCACATATTTTATCCATAATGTAATTTAATTAGGTATTAATGAGTCCCAGCATCCTTTGGCGACTGACATCAGCTCATCTGGTCAGTGCTGATCCAGATCCGTCTCTCTGATATCTCTACAGGGGCCATGATCAGAACCTTCAGCTGTAAATGATGTAGGTGTATTAAGTCTGATCAGGTGTGTTGGTCATGTGACCTGCAGTGATGACGGTGTTTGACTTTGACCTGTGTTCCTGTAGGCTGTAGCTGCTGGGACAGGACGCTCTGGTCCCTGTCGTCCTCAGGGTAAGACAGAGGAGGAAGCTGTTCAGTGGTGCATACACACACTGGAGCTTCCTCAGATCCTGAATGTGCCGTTGACCTAGCACATCCCTGATGTGTGTTCAGCCTGGATACCAGGTTCACACTGTCAGCTCTAATCTGGACTCTGACTGTTCATATTTGGACCCATTGGATCAGAGGCGTAGGTTAAATCTGTGTCCAGTTCAAAAAACTGGAAGCAGCGAGGAACTATTACCACAGCAGCATCTGAAGAAAAATAAACCCTCCATTAACTTCCATTTAAATGAATGAAATGATGCCAAACTATCAGTATGGATCTATCAGCTGGCAGTTGACGTCCCAGTCTGTGTGTGATGTCACTTCCTGCACATTCCCAACGTAAATGACTGTTTTCACTCACTCCAAACCCCCATGATCCTTTCCTCCCCCTCCTTTTTCTTCATCAGTTATTTATCAAATTCATGATGGATGGATGTGTGAAAACCTCCAAACCATGTCAAGATTAAACTGAAATTGTCATGTTTTCTGTGTTTGATGATAAATGTCTGATCTACAACTAAACTTAGTCCATTAGAGACTGTTGTAGTTTTTATATTTAAACAGGTGAAACCCTGATGGCAGGCTGTCGTATAAATGCATTTGTGGTGTTGATGTGACTAGAATCCTCCATTTCTGAGCATCTTTTGTTGTGGTTGCAGATTGTCGATGGTGTCGTTCAGAGCATCAAACTGATCACAGAGGAGGCCAGCAGACGCATCGCAGAGTACGCCTTCGAATACGCCAGAAACAACCAAAGAAACAGTGTGACCGCCGTACACAAAGCAAATATCATGTGAGTGCGACGCCGTCTGCTGCACCGCTGCCCCATTGACACGTGCATCATCTGTTGTCATAGCAACTGGTCCTCCAGTTGTACGTTGAAGGAGGATGTGGGATTTGGAGTGTCACTTCCTGTTTGTCCATGTTTGGAACTGATTGTCCTTCATTTGGACACACTAATACTCAGAGTTGACAAGTACCGTTTTAATACTTTGATTCGGATTTATGAAAACAGCTCCTGAAAAAATGAGCTGGTTTCATCAGAATCTGAGTACTTTATTAATCTAAGAAGAAAATGATTGTGCTACAGTATGATTTTAAAAAGTAGAAGGAAAGAAATTATTAATAAAAAAAAAAGGTTGTTGAACTTTCTTGTGAAACCCCCCCCCCCCCGCCCAATTCTGACACTAATTAGTTTTCCCTGCTGAATATTGAATGTGTCATAACATGACTAACAGGTCTTTTTAATAGATTCATACTGTTACAGACCAGTGGAGCCAAAACACAATAAACTGAGATGTGAATGTAGAGGCTTATTAAAATTACCGTCTTACTTTTCTGAAAGTTGTTCCACAGTTAGAGTTGAATATAAAAAAGCCACTTAATATGTTAACGTTTATCTGGAATCAGGGCTCAAGGGTTAAAGATGCAGAACATATACTGGGTCTGTTCTTTTCTTTTTTTTTTTTTGACTTGCGTTTTTATTAACCTTCTCCAAACATATTCCATCATCACACATCAAATATTAACATTAGAGCATTGGTAAATTACCGACCTGTAACCAGAAGGGGTCTTCATATTGATATTGTGGCTTTTATCCCACACACATCAACTTTGAGTATTCATGTGTATAATATATAATCTATACATACACCATAAATATCTACACAGAGGTGTCTAATCATATTATACACACATGCATACATAAGGTTTGTGATCATTGTTTTTTCAGTGTGAATGCTCTTAGTCTTTGAGATCTAAAGATTACAGGTATTTGCTCCATTTCAAATGATATATTTCTATCTTGGCCTACATCCTATATGAGTCTGTCCTTTTCTGTCTGTCCAGGCGAATGTCCGATGGTCTGTTTCTGAGAAAGTGTCGTGAGGTCGCTGAGAACTATAAAGACATCAAGTTCACAGAGATGTACCTGGACACTGTCTGCCTCAATGTGAGTTCACATGTTTATGTCCTCTCCTGTCGGTTGTTTTGTGTTCATGTGTGTTTTTATTTCCTCTCCTGTCGGTTGTCTTGTGGTGGTTCTGCTCTGACGTGTCCTGATGCTCTGGTTTGTTCAGATGGTGCAGGATCCAACCCAGTTTGATGTCCTTGTCATGCCCAACCTGTATGGAGACATTCTCAGGTAAAGTCCGATCCCACAGCTGACTAAAGACAGAATGGGCTGAATATGAGTCTGAGTTCCTGTTTGTGTTGCAGTGATCTGTGTGCTGGTCTGATCGGAGGACTGGGCGTCACACCCAGTGGGAACATCGGCGCCAACGGCGTCGCCATTTTCGAATCGGTTCGTCTTCTTTTTTCACTTAAAGGGGAACTATGCAAGATTTTTACCTTCATTAAATAGCTTCAAACTGATAGTGATGGTTAAATGTCTTTTGGGGGACAATGGTCAAGGTAACTTTATTTGTAGCTGTAGGTGGGTTAGTTCTGCAATAACAGGAGAGGACATCAGCATTAGATCACATTAAAACAAAACACACAGGACAATACAAATACACATGGGCAAGTACTGATAGAGGCTCACTAATCTGGAGTCATAAAAATAAAATATCAGATTAAGATACAAGGACGAAGAAAATGTCAAACTGCAGTCACTAGAGGACCTCAGTAAAAGGTTAAGAACAACAACACTCGCGCATCACAACTGGAGTGAAAGTGAAAGTAATAGATGCTTTACCTAGTTCCTCTGAGCCCCCCGCTGTTGTGCAGCTCTTCCCTACCTTCGGAAACTTTAATTTGAGGGGGCAGGACATTTGTCCCCCACCCCCTACCCCCAATCAGCCCAATCTTGTGACTAAATCCGATCAGATCTTCTAAAAATGCCAGATCAGCAGCAGATACCAATCTGTAGATCGGATCGGGACAACCCTAGAGTATAGTGACTCCAGACTCAGCTGTGACTGCCCAATCAGTCGACTGGACCTCTTAATTATCTGGTTGAGTGAGTTCTGTTCTTTGAGAGACAAATGTCCAAACTATGACACAAGAAAAATCTAAAACAGATTCATTAAAAGCTTGATAAGAGGGTCATCATTGTCTTCTTGATATGAAAGTGGGAGAACTTCCTCAAACAAAATAAATGCTGATGTCCCTTTGTACCTGCAGCCTCACAATGGAGGCTCTCCTCCTTCCCACTAGGGTCGAATACAACACTTAGAAGTTTACTCATTTATGAACTCATTTATGAACTCATTTAATGAACGATGCCTGGATGCTTGCTAGGTAGCGGAGATGTTAGCATACTCAAGTAACCACAGTTGTTTGTGCCACATAGGTGTTTGTTTTGTTCACTAGATCACACTTTGTCTGCTTCAGGACTCAGGAGTGTGTTTTTATGACACAGCTGAATCCAGTTTTACTCAGATGTATGTAGTTCATTATACGACCCATGTCTATAAGGATTACCTTTTTTGAAAATTATAGTTATTTATTTGCCTTTATTTAACCAGGAAGTCCCACTGAGATTAGAAATGTGTTTTGTAGTAGAGACCTGGTCAGAGTATCAGACAGACAAGGTCCAAAGTATATAAAACACAAACATGATACACAATGAACAATAAAACAGAAGAAAAATAGTGAAGGATAGAGAGAAAACGCAACAAGAACACAGTAAATGTAGCATATGTTTGATTTTAATGAGGTGTTAAAAGTAGGACAGGCCAAAGTGACAGTTTCCAGGTTTTTCTATTTTCTCACCTGATCGTCCCTTTAATCTGATGTTCTTCTGAGTCCGATGGTTCATCCTGGTGTATTTGGTGTGTCCTGAGGTGTCTAACCTTACTTCTTTGGCCCGCCCCCTGCAGGTTCACGGCACCGCCCCTGACATCGCCGGTCTGGACATGGCGAACCCCACTGCCCTCCTGCTGAGCGCCGTCATGATGCTGCGTCACATGGGCCTGCATGACCACGCCCACAAGATCCAGATGGCCTGTTTCGACACCATCAGAGACAAGAAGGTGAGTCCTGAATATTAGAATAATAAAAAAAGAAACTGGAGTAAAACAATTGATGTCTGGACAGTGTTGAGGAAAAGGGTCAGAAACATGTGATCACTGCTCAATTCAGTCAACAACTGTCTTCCGAACATAATTATTGTAGATGGCTCATTTATCAAACAGGGGTAGTTGTTTTACCTGCTTTACTAGTTTCAGCTACTTCCTGTAGCCTTCGTCAGAAGCGTCACAATGATTTTTTTTTTTTATTTTGAATATTTGCAATAAAGTCAAACCACCAAAGAATTATATAAAAAAGAAAGTAAACCATTTGAAAAAGAGTGGCATGAAGTTTAATTTATAATGTCCCGCCCCCTTAGTCCATCCTTCACTGACCCTAAACTCCTCTGTCTGATTCCATAAGTAACTCAAAAATCCGACACATATCAGATACACCAGGAAACCCAGTCATTTTAGAATTTAGTAGGAGGTAACAAGCATCCTAGATTCAAAATAACACAGATTTATGTTCATGTTTATGGAATGACTTCTACTGACATCTACCAGAAGGAAGAAACTAATCAGCACATTTGGGATTTAAATGGTTCATATTTGTCTAAACCCACTTTTCTTAGTCTGTGGTTCATTTCTTTGTGTATTTGGACCCTAATAGTTCATACAGTTTGAATTTGAACCCCCCAGCTGCTGCAAAACTATCTTTATATTCATCTGGACAAAAATCCAGTGGATTTCTCCAACCTGTTTGAATTCCTTCTTAATTACTTTCGTCTATAACTAGTTCCACATTTGCACATATCAGGTCCAGACTTCAGATAAACATTTCTCCACTGTTTCTCCATAATTGTTTGTCAGCAGCAGCGGTTGTAGTCCATACTGAAAATATGTCCAAACTTGGAGCCCATTACCTAAAATGTTCAGCTGTTGGTTGAACGGGACAGAGCAGCACAGCCGACAACCTGGAGGGGGCGGGGCCTGAAGTGGCTCATGTGCATTTAAAGGGCCAGCGCTCCAAACCACCTTTCTGGTGTCATTACTCAGAAATAGGGTTGAAGATGGACCTGTGGAGTTGAATGAATGAAGAATTCAGACCCAAGCAGAGCATTTACAGTTTATGGAGACCACAGGGAAATGTGGGAAAAGAAAGAATAACATTTAAGAAAGAATAATATCACTGCTTTAATGGAAAAACTGACATTACGCACTTCTTTTTTTTTGACATTTAGTAAATATTAGCAAAGTTTTGCATAGGTGTCCACTGGAAAAGTGACTACTGACAGCAGATAAAGTGTCTGTTACCATGGAAACACGTGATGATGTCACGATTGTGTGTCTGTTACCATGGAAACACACGTGCTGATGTTGAATATGTTCTTCAGGTGCTGACGAAAGATCTGGGCGGAAACTCCAAGTGTTCAGAGTTCACAGCGGAGATCTGCCGTCGTGTTCAGGACCTGGAATGAAATCGCCATCAGTAGCAGAGTCACTGTGACCCCTGACCTCTGACCCCTGACATCTAACCTCTATACTGCTGCCTCTGTCCACCGCTGCCATCGCCATCACAGCTTTGTACCTCCCACCAGCATATCTACATATATATATTTTTTGTCCTCTGTAACACGTATTCTAGGATGTCAAAGGGAAAGGGGGCGGGGCTTCTGCGGTGGCTTCCTGTTTAGTTTGAGTTGTTTGTTGAGTGCAGCTTCGGACAATGATGAAACATTCACAGAAACATGCGCACAATTTTTCCATCACATGACCAAGTTGGAAAGGAATCATTTCAAAGAGTTTCTTACCAAAAGTATCTTAAATATTTGTCTATCATCACTCCGCTTGTGTTGTCAGAACAGTTTGGATATTTGCTATTTTTTCAACGGTGGACTCATGTTTTACCGCTTTAAATGTCCTCTTTATTTATTGTTTCTACTTCCTGTTACTGTCTTATGCTGCTCTCTTCAGTTTGAAAGACCCAGATTTAAAAGTATGACTGAAAATATATAAAGGAAGTCAGAGCGCAACGTGTCCTGGAGCCTCCGTTCTGTCACTGACGCCTTAAAATACAGACAAACATATGTAATAACAGGCCTTTTATGTAAACAGATAAACAGGGAAAAACCACTCAAAGTCTATGATCTGTAACTACACTATGACAGCGTATTAGAGCCACGTAAGAAAATAAAAACAACTGTCACGACGAGAATAAAGTCGAATACAAAATGAGTCATTTTACGAGAAAGAAAAGATTTGGAAAATATTGATTTTTGAATTTATGAATTTTTTTAAATTTTAAAAATCCCCATTGGTTTATAATAGGACACATTTCGAAGTGTTTTAACTTCAGAACAGTTGAAGATATTGATATAATTACTATTGGGTATAGATAGGAAGCCACATATGGGCTTTGATTTGGTGCCATGACCTTTGACCTTGAGTGACCTTCAAAGGTCAAATGAATGTTTGTTAATGTCTTTAAATATGCCATTGGACAACAGGAGCCTTGGTCCTGTTTTTAGTTTTAAAAGTGATGAATCTGCATAATTTGAACCAATAATGCAACTTCAAACACAGATAAAAAATAAATGAACATCATATGGGTGAGGTTCTCCATGATGACGATGCATCTAAATCTAACTCTGAAGTTGCAACTAAATGAAAAAGGAAATGCCTTCAAAATGTGACAGTGTTTAACAACTGGGACCCCCCCCAGAAAAAAAGTCACAGTCTGATCTATAATGTTGCAAAAAGTGACAGAGTTAAGGTTGGAACTGGAAACTTAACATTATTTTCAATGTTTCAATGGAAATACAGAATATCAGTGCAAATACACACATATATATATACATATACATTTTTTAAATTTATTTATTTTATTATTTTTTTAAAAAGCTAAATTTTTATTGTTATTTAATGAATTCATGTCTTAAACTGAACCTAATCCTCTTAAGTCTTTTGTCCAACTGTGTAAAAGTCAGTGTACTTGTACTACATGGGAAGTACAGGGGCAGGATGTTCACTCAAACAGGCAACCCACAGGAGAGGACGCGCCCCGCGCAGCCTACTCACGTCACAGGCCACGCCCCCAAGAGTCAAGCAGGAAATTACAGCCTGGAAACAACTACACATTCAGCTTCAGAATAAAACTTCTGTCAGTCTGAGGGAAAAAAAGATGTAGACTGACATTAATAAATGGTGGATACAGTTGAATGAAAGGGGTAAAGAAACAAATTAATATACAATTAAAACTGATCAATTTGTGCAACAAGTATTTATTTTGCAAAATAGCTCGTTTCAGATTATTATAGTACGAAGTATGTTATATTACTAAAAAAAAATACATGGATGAGCATTTACTGCAGTAGCTTATGGACTTGGAGCCTGTTTTAAATGTTACTGAGAAGAAAGAAGAGTAGAAGTACTGCATCATATCTTACATTTTTTATTTTACAAAAGTGTTGAATAAATGGAGTTGATTTATCTGTACAATATTTACCAGGAATATGTAATGGAATACAAATATTAAGCAGTAGTAGTTTATGTATTTTTCCCATTAAATGTCAAGTACCCCCTTGGCTTCTTCTAAACACCCCTGGGGGTACTTTGGGAACCCCTGGGTCAGTGTTTTTCAACCTTGGGGTTGGGACTCCACGTGGGGTTACCTGAAATTTCTAGTAATTGAAAAAACAAATTACAATAAATAAACAAAAAAAACTTACAAATAAAAACATATAGTGAGTTGACAGAGACAATCCCAATCCATAGAAGACATGACAAACTGTGAAGCTGAAACTGAAGCACTGTAGTACTGTTTATCTGTCAAATGTTCATTGTGGTCAGTTTCAGATGCTGCAGCTCTTTCATAATTCATAGTTTGAGTTCTTGTTTGTTCAGTAGTAACTGTCAGCCTTGTAAATCCAAGCTGGACTAACTGTACATATCCTGACCAAGGAAAATCCAATTCTCCCTTTGTGCAGTAATCTACACCTGGCTTTTCTGCCTCCGTCCAGAATAATATACATTATATAGACTAAATGTCATCTAAAATTAACATTTATTTCCAACATATAGCAAACTATAACATGCTCCAAAACAAATTAATTTTAACAAAAAAGGTCTCCGTTTTGAATATGAGGTCAACAGAAATTTGTGATGTAAAAATGAGGTCATGAGTCAAAAAAGGCTGGAACCCCTGGCCTGCGTTCAAGCGCTGAAAACACCAGGTTCGACCTTTAATATAAAACACTACCTCTGTTCTGAACGTCTTTTATTGTGAAAGTCTCACACCGGAAGTCACTGTGTTGAACCAGTTCAGCTTCATGTCGGACCGTTTCCTGCTCCGTCTCCGCACTGTTTCGGGAAAACCCTGTCCTGAAGCCGTGCACCCAGTAAACCCAGTACCACCCAGAGGACGGTGTTGGCAGGTCCGGCAGAACGCAGGAGGCCGGAGGTTCGGCTCAAATCAGCGGGAGTTCCGGTTCAAACATGGCGAAGACCTACGACTATCTGTTCAAGCTGCTGCTGATCGGTGACAGCGGCGTCGGTAAAACCTGCCTCCTGTTCCGGTTCAGCGAAGACGCCTTCAACACCACCTTCATCTCCACTATCGGTGAGTCCGGTCCGGACACTCATACCGGGGCACGGTCGCCGGTTAACGGGGCTGCACACCGGCTAATGCTAACGAAGCTAACGGGGAAAGTGAAAGTTAGCAAAGCTCCACAGAGCAGCTGACCTTTGACCCCAGATGAAGAAAACACTGACCCCTGATCAGTTCGAACCCATAGGTCCACAACTGCCCAGCTGACTTTAGTCCAGGTTCCACATTCGGCCCAGAACCAGTAAAATAAACACAGAATAAACTATAAATAATGACAACTACAAGTTTTACTGTTTTAATGCAAAACCCCCCCAAAACATTAAATTATAAAAGTGTTTACATTTACAAACTATCCAAACAAAGAAGATGTGAATAACCTGAAAAACTGAAACTTCTTCAGAAGAATAAGTGCAATTTTAATATTCTGCTTCAACTCAATATATCCAATCCAACTTTATTTGTAAAGTACCTTAAAATAACCACAGTGGACCAAAGTGCAGTACATAAAAATAAATAAAAACCAAAATAACAGTAAAATACAAGAATAGATTAAAAGACATTGTACAGCTGTAAAAAAATAAAATAATATATGGCACAACATATTTAATAACTGGTAAAATATTGTCAATTTTGGACTTAATTTTCTTTAGGCATTTCATGTTCATATTTGTTCAGATTATTCACATTTTATCAGTAAAGGATAGTTTGTTAATGTAAATATTTTCAGAATTTAATATTATTTTTTCCCACTGACACTGAATTGTCATTATTTATAGACATAATGTAATGTTTTTTTCACATTAAACACGAAGAAAATTTGAAGTCATTATTTATAGGTTATTATTTTACTGTAGATCACATTGGTCTGAATGTGGAGCCTGAACTAAAATGCGTTCCACACCATTGAAGCTTAATATATTTAGTGTAATTTTCACTGTTTGCAAATTCATCCAATGGGCTTGATTGGACCCTTTGGTGGGCCACTTTGGCCCATGGGCCACGTGTTTGACACCTGTGCTTTAAACCAAATAAAACCACCAAACATCCTCCTGTTCTCTTTGCTTCTCTAGTGCATATCTGCAACTAATACCAGGGATAATCAGTTAATGTAGAAGTATTCATGACCTTTACATCAGTTAAAGTACTACTACTGTACTGTAAAAGTACTCCACTGTAAGTAAAAGTTACTCAGTTAAATAAAAGTATGTAAATAAGGGGAGTCACAGTAGTTTTATTCTACTATCTGAGGTGTCTGAGTCATTTCACTGCTGCGTTCATTAGTGTGTTTTAGTTTTCTGCTGTGGATGGTGAAGGTTGAGCTCATTTAAAGGACTTTATAAACTGAATACATCATCTTCTATAACTTGTTTGTACCTGTTAAATGACAAATAATAGTGTAAATCTGGGTTTGTCTGAACCCTCAGTGGTGATCAGATACACTGTTGTCTATTTTGAGTGACGTTCCTGATATGATCGTTAATAACAAATTATATACAAGGGTATTTATGTCAGCTTTTTAGATCATGATTAGGATTATGTGTTGAATTTAACTGTGGATTTCCTTGAATTTTATGCATAAGAATAATTATACTTTAACTTAAGTATAAGTAGCCTATATTTAAAGTGAAAAACAGTCTTAATTTGGCTCTGACTTTAGGTTTACTTTTCACTTTTTTGTGTTTTAGCAACCATTTGTCATTTGATTTCATTCCTTCATTCAGCTTTTACTTCTTTTTTTTTTAATATGTTGAAGTAAAAAGTTATGCAACACTGTAGAGAACAACAGGCAAAGTGAAAGTAAAAGGGTCAGTTTCTGTATTATTTTATATATTAACCCTTAAAGACCCAAACGTCCGCCTTTAACCCTTAAAGACCCAAACATCTGCCTTTAACCCTTAAAGACCCAAACGTCCGCCTTTAACCCTTAAAGACCCAAACGTCCGCCTTTAACCCTTAAAGACCCAAACGTCCGCCTTTAACCCTTAAAGACCCAAACATCTGCCTTTAACCCTTAAAGACCCAAACGTCCGCCTTTAACCCTTAAAGACCCAAACGTCCGCCTTTAACCCTTAAAGACCCAAACGTCCGCCTTTAACCCTTAAAGACCCAAACGTCCGCCTTTAACCCTTAAAGACCCAAACGTCCGCCTTTAACCCTTAAAGACCCAAACGTCCGCCTTTAACCCTTAAAGACCCAAACGTCCGCCTTTAACCTAAACCATTGTCTGATCTAAACTGTTTAATACCTGTTGATCCACTAATCCTATCAATCCATGTCAATAATTGAGGTAAAATGCAGTTCTTCATCTTTCCATGGTCATCAGATATGACCATATTTGGATGTTAAGAGGCTCCATGGTTACCGTGGAAACACCATCATCTTCTACAACATTGATTCACCAGTTAAACCTATGGAGTTGGATCAATGACAGTGGAGAAAATGCACAAAAATGAATAAAAAACCTACAAAATAATAGATAATGTAATAGAATTTGTCAAAAATATTTACTAAAATAAATTTAAAAAGAATAAAATGAGTCACAAAATGAACAAAAACAGCCAAAGTAATAAATAAAATAAACTAAAATTTATAATAAATCAACAAAATAAGAAGTAACATAAACAGAGGGCAAGAAAATGAATAAAAACAAGTAAAATAATAAATGAAATTAATAAAATGAACAAAAGTAAATAAGAATATTTCCCGAATAATTAATTTTATAGAGAAAATAAGCAACAAATTGAATAAAATAAATAATAAATGTAAACATTGATTCACCAGTAAAATCCATGGAGTTGGATCAATGACAGTGGATGGACACACTGGGTTTATGTTCAGTTAATGACAGATTGGACTGAAAAAGACACTGTTTATTCAGTTTGATCTATTTTGAAATAATAACCTTTGAATTAACTCTGAGTTTTAATGAACATTTAAACTACATATAGGAAAATACAGGATTTACAGTGAAAAATGCAAAATACAGAAGATATTATAATAAATGGTGATAAATGACTTAAGAAAAGTTAAAATTAGCGAATAATTCATTTGTGAACTGACATAAAAGTAGAACTGGGTCTGTATGGGTTAAACTGACCCAGTCCAATGTGACCAGTTCAGACTCTAGAACCCTGAAGGTGGATTCAAACCCAGTGTGTCTGTTCTGTTTGTGGATGCTCAGAGTCCGTTCACATGTTGAATTCAGATTAAATACTTCAGGGCCTGTAAACACACATCAGTTTATTTAACGTTCATGTAAACAGTTCAGGTGGAGTTCTGTCATCAGACTCACCTCAGACCAGCTCCACAATGAATATTTTTATAAATGCAGCTAAAGTCTGTCGTCCTGCACTGATGGGAGGAGCTAAAGTGGAGTCAGTGAGTAGAAAACGCCATCATTAACCAGTTTATAGTGTCTTTGTTGAACAGTTGATCCACAATAACACACACATACAGAGGACAGTATGTTAACTCAGACTTATTTATTTCAGATCTACACTAACATTAGCCAAATTGTACTTATTTTAACATCAGCTCTGACCTTAAAACCACTGTAAACTAAACATTTTTAATATAATACTGAATAATGACCTGTATTTAGTCCCCACAAGTGTCTGTAAACAGATTTACGTCCTCATAAGGTTAACAAAACATAGGCCCAAACACAGAAGTGTGTGTTTCCGGTGCGTCAGAGCGAACGCTGCTCATCTGTCTTCCTAGTGGAAACAGGAAGTGGGTACTGTCTTCAGTCTGCGCTGGTCTGCTGGGCTGTTTGGTGCACATCAGGGTTTTCACTTTTCAGGTTTAGTCTAAATAATAAACACAAATATGAAGACGGAAACAGAGGAGGAGGAGGAGGAGGAGGCACCAGGATAGATAGATAGATAGATAGATAGATAGATAGATAGATAGATAGATAGATAGATAGATAGATAGATAGATAGATAGATAGATAGATAGATAGATAGTGAGTGAGTGATTTATTTATTCATTTATTCATTCATTCATTTATTCATTCATAGACAAAATTCTTAGTCCATCCAAAGTCATCCAAAACAATGGTTCTTTAATCCAGTTCTAACTCCTGTGTGTCATGTGACTAAAACAGACAGAAAAGAAAACATGGAATGTCTAGAACCACTGTTTTTGTCAGTACGATGACATAGATACTGATGGAAGAACTGAAGTGATTTTGGTTATTATCAAGAAAACATGTTAAATGGATAGATATCAGCTCTGAAATTAAACTACTATGAGACATTTTTGTTGGTATCATTATATTTGTCCAAACAAATGGACATTTAGTTGGACCAGGTATTAAAATGAACAAGAAACTGAAGAAAACAAAGGGTGGGTCTAAACCCAAAACACTTTATTCTGGGAGGGGGGGGTTGAACACATGACAACAGAGTCTATAACAGAGACACAGAAGTCGGGTTGGACGTTCAAAGCTTGTTAACTTCCACTTTCAGTTTTCAGTAATTACAGAGCCCATACCCCCCCCCCCCAGTTCACTGGTCTTCTTCACTGTACTGAAAACCAATCAAAAATGTATCGAACTGAAATGTTTCTATACCGTTACACCGCTAATAGACATAGATATGGTCTGCAGATGATTTTCCAGAATCGTCTTCTCTTCAACCGTCAGTCAGAATTACTTGATATTTGTTGTGGAACGCCTTTGGGGTAACATCTACCAGGTTTGTTCAAAGAATTGGGAAATATTGATTTATGATTTTTTTATGAATTTTTAAAAATGTTTAAATCCCATTGGTTTATAATGGGACACATTTCAAAGTGCTGTAACTGCAAAACAGTTGAAGATGTTGATATAATTACTATTGGTAATAGATAGGAAGTCACATATGGGCTTTCATTTGGTGCCATGACCTTTGATCTTGACTGACTTTGAAAGGTCAAACTAATGTCAGTTAATATCTTTAAATATGCTGTTGGACTACAGGAGCCTTGGTCCTATTTACAGTTTTACATTGAAAAAGTGTGAGAACGTCTGAATTAGTCAAATATCTACTTCATCAGTGTTTATCTTCACATATCGATAAATCATTCATTCATTCATTTTCTGAACCTGTTTTATCCTCACTAGGGTCGCGGGGGTTGCTGGACCCTATCCCAGCTACTTATGGGCGAAGGTGGGGTTCACCATGTCACCAGTTCATCATAGGGCAATCAATCAATCAATCAATCAATCAGTCAATCAATCAATCAAATTTAATTCATATTCACCTGTCAAATAAATCAGTGCATGTCAAAGTACATTAAAGCAATGAACACAACATCAATCACAGACAATACAAAGGTATAGAAGGTAAAGTGCTCAAATAAATCAAATATAACAGATAAAACCTTTTCAATATCAACCATAAAACGTTACATAAAAGCTTTACATTAATCTGTTAAAAATTTAAATAAAGCTTTTATTGCAGGTGAAGTCTTCCTTCTTCTATAAGTGTCAGATGTTTGGCCTCAGTCCAGGTCCTACTGCTGGTCTTCATCCACTTCCATCTGTTGGGTGAATATGAAATGAGCTCCCATGATGCTCTGGGGCTGTGGCCGGACAGAGGCCGCACTGTCACCACGCTGCCAGGGGTCTCGTGAGTGTCAGCTGACCCTTCTGTGTCTGTGCGTGTGTCATAAAGTGGGAAGTGTCCATTCAGTCCAGATGTATGAAGAGTGTGTCAGGGTGATGCTTGAGTTGATTTAATGGATTTAACGGCACATTTGACAGAAAAACACAAAGAAACGGTTCACACTGGAAACAGATTTGTGTCATGTGGATAATTTACTGAGTTTAGTGAAAGAATGAAACTGTGTTGTTGGTGAATACAATGAAAACGAAGGCCAGTGGTTCTGTTAAGTCCAGTTAAAACCAGTTCAAATGTACTGATGATGTGAATATTCAGTTTTCAGTCATAGTGTCTAAAATATGAACATCAGATTAATATGTGAACCTTTACCTGGAATCAGGGCTCAGGGGTTAAAGGGTTAATATGTGAACCTTTACCTGGGATCAGGGCTTAGGGGTTAAAGGGTTAAAAAAAGAAATAATGAAGATTGGGCCAAAAATATGGCCAAAATGTTCAGTTGAAGTCAATAATTATCATGATAATTGTTGTTTAAAGGCTATTTTTTGGTCCTGAGTTAAAGTTAAACAAGTCAAAAAGATATCTGTGGTTGAAATTAGGGCTGTGTGTATTGGCAAGAATCTGGCAATATGATACAAATCACAATACTAGGATCACGATACGATATATTATGACATATGACACTGTTAAAAAGGCAAATTTTTTTGTTTCTTTTTTTTAAGGATTATTTTCTGGCAGAATTGAATTACACTAGAAATATGTACAAATATAAACACATTTGTATTTGACCCCTACAGGATCTAATGCTATATCTCAATTTTTTTCTAATTCTCTTAGTTTCCAAAGGAACTACCATCTGCCTCTCAGTCAAAAGTGCTTTTAGGATGCTTCAGATAACCATTATTTAATAAAACAGTGTTAAATAATAATAAATAAGATATGAACAATAAAGAAAACCCAAAATAAACCTCCGCCATATCTGCATTTGAATAAATACCTAAAAATATCGATACAGTACTTTTAAATATTGATACAGTATTGTGAAATGAAATATCGCGATATATTGCAGAACCGATATTTTGTAACACCTCTAGTTGAAATTTTCCTCAAAGTTGCAAAAATGTGAAAACTGTAAAAAAAAAAAAAAAAAAAAAAAAAAAAAAGCAACAAGTTGAAACATCAGAGACATGATTTGGTGATTTCTGTTTATTTTGGTTCAAACTAGTGCAGTCTGAGTTCTTCTTGTTGACTATGAAAACCTGAGAAGTGGATGTAAATGGAGTTAAAGACTCTTCAGTGGTGGTTTTGAACTGGTCTTCATGCTCAGGACATGTCCAACGGTGTCTGATCAGTGGAACATTTCAGACATCTTCGTTTTCATGCTGTGTAATCCATTAGTGAGTGGAACGTGTTTTCCTGTCTCAGTTTCAGTCTAAATGTCACCAAGCGGCAGATGAACTGTCGCCTCGTCTCTGCTTCGTGTAAACATGTTCTATTAGAGAATTAGACGCCATGTCAATGCACATGACATCAAACACGGCCTGTAATTACACGGGAACGTCTAGAAATCAGAGCTGACGTGTGGCGGACGGATATTTGAGAGCTGCTACACTGCAAAAAATGTCCTGTTAGAAATCTGCCTCATGTTCTTAAATCTGGTCCAATCATTTTATATTGAACAAAAGAATCTGTCAAAGGGGTCAGAGGTCTTAAAACAAGCAAAAAGTCTATCAGCTAAAAAAAAAAACCTTATGTGTAGGGGTGTTAGAAAATATCGGTTCTGCAATATATCACAATATTTCATTTCACAATACTGTATTTATATTAAAAAGTACTGTATCAATATTTGTAGGTATTTATTCAAATGCAGATATTGTGGAGGTTTATTTTTGTTTTGTTTTTTTGTTTTTCTTTTATTCATTATTACTTAACACTCTTTTATTCAATCATGGTAGTTCCTTTGTTGGGATTGAACTAAAATAATGTTCTGATGTTAGTTCTGAACTAATACGATATGAACATTTGAACAGGATCTTAAACTGTAATGTCTGAAAAACAGAATTTCAGTTTTAACACAGGAACATTTGGTGATATAGCATTAGATCCTGTTCTGATCAAATAAAAATGTGTTTAGTATTTGTGCATATTTCTGGTGTAACTCAATTCTTCCAGGAAAAAATCTTAAAAAAAACAAAAAAACACAACCAATAAAAAAATTGCCTTTTTAATAGTATCATGATATATCATAATATATCATATCGTGATCCTAGTATTGTGATTTGTGTCGTATCACCAGATTCTTGCCAATACACAGCCCTGGTTTGAAATCTGCCTCATATTCTTAAATCTGATCCAGTTATTTTATATTGAACAAAAAGAATCTGTCAAAGGGGTCAGAGGTCTTAAAACAAGCAAAAAAGTCTATCAGCTAAAAAAAAACAAAAACATAATGTGCCTGAAAACTAGACAAAAATGGTGAATTTGATCCAACAATGTTTAGTAGAAGAACTAAAATCCCACTGATTTCAGACAGAATGAGTTTAACTGTTGAATGTGAGTCTGGGACTGAACTGGTTTCTAAATAGAAACAAAAAGCTAACCAATTTTTACATAAGAAAAATATTCTTATTTTAAATTAAACAGATCTACCTTTTTCTTCCTCCTATTTTCCCTCTAATATCCAGTTGGATTTTCCTCGTACCAAGGTTTGTTCATATTTTAAATGATCCCATCAGAGGATCCAGATAGTTTCCCTTATTTTAAACTGAAACTTCTACATTTAAGAATAGAATTTAAATAATTAACTTGTTGAATCGGTCATTTTCAGCTCCATCAACACAATCTAATGTTTATTTTAGAATGTTTTCCTCCTTGTTCCTCTTCTTTTCAGACTTAAATTCAACATTTAAACTCCTTCTGTCTTAAATCAGTGGAATTTTATTTACTATACTAAATACTGTTTGATCCAGTTCTATCATTTTTGTCTACTTTTAAGACACATTATGTTTTTTTTTACTTGATAGACTTTTTATGCTTGTTTTTAGAATTCTACCCAGTGTTTTTCTGACCCCATTGACACATTTGTTTTATTTAATGTAAAACAAGTGGACCAGATTTAGGAATATTAGACTGATTTCCAGCAGGACATTTTTTTCAGTGTAAAGAACAATAAATGGGTCAGTGAAGTTAGTTTGGGTCATTAGTTCAGATTCTTAAATGTAGAAGTTGTTCCAGTGGTTTCCAAAGCTGGGTAGAATTCTAAAAACAAGCAAAAAAAAGTCTATGGACTAAAAAGAAACCATAATATGTCTTAAAAGTAGACAAAAATGAAATCAAACAGTGGTTAGTAGAATAATTAAAATTCCACTAATTTAAGACAGAATGAGTTTAAATGTTGAATTTAAGTCTGAAAAGAAGAGGAACAAGGAGGAAAACATTCTAAAATAAACAGTAGATTGTGCTGATGGAGGTGAAAATGACCGTTTCAACAGTTAATTCTGTAAATTCTATTCTTAAATGTAGAAGTTGTTCCAGTGGTTTCAGTTTAAAATAAGGGAAACTATCAGGATCCTCTGATGGGATCACTTAAAATATGAATAAACCTTGGTACGGGGAAAATCCAGCTGGATATTAGATGGTAAATAGGAGGAAGAAAAAAGGAGATAGATTTATTTAAAGCAAACTTTTTTTTTTTTTATTTAGATGAAAAATTAGACAAATGTTCTAGAAAATAAGGCTTTTTTACTTTGGAAATCATTTTTTGCAGTGTGGTGTTAAAGCGTCTGAACTGTGGTAACTGTGGAGGGGGGGGGTCACTGACCTACTGAGCTGCACGTTTCCGTAACAACCAGCGCCAACTTGGTTTCACTTCCTGGTGACAGAACGAGAGAGAGAGAGAGACAGAGGGAGGCGTGGTGCTGGTAAAGAATGGAGGGAAGAGGAGAGGCAGTGGACTGGTGGAAACGACAGATTAGACGGAAAAATAACAGTTTGTACTTCACAGACTGAGGCCGAACACATCTGATCATGTGACTTACATCCATGTCATCGTTCGTCTTAGTGATCATCAGTGCAGGTTGTCTCCAGTAATAATCTGATCTGAATGAATACAGACCCTTCTACTGTCAACTGTTATCTAGAACCTTCACACCTGGACTTTTATTTATGACCCCACCCCCCAAAGGAGAGCCAAGGGGTGTGTTTGTTTAAGACTTTAGCAGCAAAACTATGGGTTGAATTCAGACCAAGTTAGGTTGAAAATTACATAGAATAAGCAACTAAATGAACAAAAACAAAAATTATAAAATAATAAATAAAATGTGCAAAAATTAACTAGAATAAGCAACTAGGATTTGGATTGAGCCGTTTTAGTTTTAGTTTAGTTTAGTCACTTTAGTTTTATTTTAGTTTAGGTTTAGTTCATTTTAGTATTAGTTTTAGTTTAGTTTTAGTTTAGTCCTTTTAGTTTAGTATAGTTTTAGTTTTGTCCCTTTAGTTTAGTTTAGTTTTAGTTTAGTCTGTTTAGTTTAGTTTAGTTTTAGTTTAATTTAGTTTAGTTTTAGTGTAGTTTAGTTTTAGTTTTGTCCCTTTAGTTTTAGTTTAGTTTAGTTCAGTTTTAGTTTAGTCCGTTTAGTTTTAGTTTAGTTTAGTTTTGGTTTTAGTGTAGTTTAGTTTTAGTTTAGTCCCTTTAGTTTTAGTTTAGTTTAGTTTTAGTTTAGTCCCTTTAGTTTTAGTTTAGTTTAGTTTAGTTGTAGTTTAGTCTGTTTAGTTTTAGTTTAGTTTAGTTCAGTTTTTGTTTAGCTTAGTATTAGTTTTGGGCTCTTTTTTTTTTTTTTTCCAAATCCAGCTGTTTTTAGATGCCTGGTTGAACTGGTTGAAGGAAAATCCTGAAAACACTAGAATGTTGAACATGAACTGGAACATCTGTAATTGTTCATTTCAGTAGATTTGGTTGATTTTTTTTTTTTTTTTACTTTTTTTGTTCTTGTTCACTCATTTTGTTGATTTTGGTTCGTATTTGTTTATTTCTGTCAATTTTGTTGATTTCATTATTTTTTTTTGCGTTATTATGTTCATTTTCTTTTTTTTTTTTTTTGCTAATTTTCATTCATTTGCTGATTATTTTTGTTGAGTTTGTTGTATATCTGAAATATTCTGATAACATTTGTTTGATTCTGTTTATTTTTCTTTTTTTTCTTTTTTCAGTTTTTATCATTTAAATGTTTTAATACCTGGTTGAACTCCATGACGCAGTTCCACGGTCAAACCTCAGTAAAAACACTGTACTATCAGCACCATTAGAAATGTTTCCAATTGAACAAACAGTTGAATTTATATGAATATTTTAAATAAATCATCCATTTAGAACGCTCACCACAGACACATCGGGGGTTAAAGGGTTAAAGTCCACTTTGCTTATGGCTGATTGGTTCATCATTAGCTCCTCCCTCTAATAACTGCCGTCCAATCCCGGTCTGAGCGTCCCAGAGGGTCCCAGTGACCTCCAGATGATGACATGAGGAAACAGAACCCGTGGTCCGGCTGCAGGGACTTGAACCAGCATCCTCCTGGTCCTGACGTAGCTCCACCCCTCTGACCTCCGCCTCAGCTCTGAACAGGAAATGCAGCGCTCAGACTTTCACGTCCACACCTTCAACAAAAAACATTTATTATTTTTTTCCTCCTCAGCAGCAGGAAGGAACGTTCGGTCACTCCAATTGGTTATAAATATCCTTCACATCCTTTTGACGCTGCACAGGGACACGCCCAGTCCTCCCAGTCCTCCCAGTGTTCATTTCAGTCACTTCGGATGCCCACATGGGTGGGGTTTACACATTTCTGTGCTCTGCAGGGAGAAGGATTCGGAGTGTTTTAAAGGACCTTGATGGAAGTTTGTGGTCAGCACTTTGTCTTCCTGTTGAAGTGTCATTTGGCAAGGCACTTGAACCTTCACCCAGATGTAGCCCAGACCTCGGACCCTCCTGAAACAAATGAAAACTAAACCAAGGAGTCGAACGTTTATCTAGAACGACTCATTTTCTGTGCAACATGTTTGGATTCTTCTTTCTTAAAGTTGAAGATGCTCTGTTTTATATTTGGTACAAACCACACAAACACCTTTGGGTTTTACTCACAACAACAGGAATGAATATTCAGGACAAATAATTTTAAACTCTGAGGGGTTATTTTTTTTTATAATTTGTGACATTTCTATGACTTTAAAGATTATTTTAAAAATAGAGAAAACCTTTAATCTGTAGATGTTGAACAGATTCTAAAGTTAAAAGTGGATCAGACATTAAATCTGTCCAGTGGAATTAATTATAATTTGTATTTGACTGGAATAAATATTCATGTTCATGAAGGTTTTTATTTCATATTTACATACATTCATATTTTGTCTAATCTTTATTTTGTATTAAATGTAATTCTGTATGGATAGACAGTTTTATTGTGGACACAGGTTTACCTGGAAAATGGAATAACTGCTGTTACTCTCTGAGACCCAGGAAAGTACACATTTGGGCTTTTGTACATTAAATAATTGCCTTTTTTGGAAACAGCACGATGCAACAGTTTTTTCAGATGCATTTTTACCTCTGCCAAGGAGGTTATGTTTTCATCAGGGTTTGTTTTTTTGTTTGTTTGTTTGTCTGTCTGTTAGCAAGATAACTCGAAAGGTCATGGACAGATTTTCATGAAATTTTCAGGAATTGTTGATACTGGCACAAGGAACAAATGATTAAATTTTGGTGATGATTTGGGGGCAGGGGCTGATCTGCCTTGGCGGTGGTTTGCGCTCTCCAAGTACTTTTCTAGTTTTTTTTTATGGAATGTCCTTTGCAGCGGTTTTTTTTTTTCTTTGTTGTTGTTTTTTTTTTCAATGAAGCTCTGAAAGTCTTGTCCCCCTACAAAAGGAGACACTTTGTCGGGTCTCAGGAGGATATATGTGTGTGTGTATATATACAGTATTTATTTATTTATTTATTTGTTTACTGTCACTCCAGATTCAAATGGTAATGGTATATAGCACCCTTTCAGCACCTTCTTCTACACCAAAGCACTTTACAAAGCCTCATATTCACTTGTTCATGCACACACTAGGAACAGTTTAGGGTTCAGTGTCACTTCGAGGACACTTTGACATGTAGAGTCGGAGCCAGAATTCGGACCGTTCACTGGACGATCTAAACTGATTTTCGGTTTAAATTGATTGAAGTTTGGAGCTGTTACCCTTTAACCCTCATAGACCTGTTTTCAAACACTGATCTAAAGTGTTCAACCACTAATCCGATTAATATATAGAAATATTTCCAGTAAAATACAGTTCTTTATCTTTTCATGGCCATCAGATATGACCCATTTGGACGTTCAGAGGCTCCGTAGTTACCGTGGAAACACTGTCATCTTCTACAACATTGATTCATAGATTAAGCCTGTGGAGTTTGGTGGTAGATGCTTGTTTTTGTGTTCAATGAATGATGCATTTTGTATTAAAATTCATCTTTTCTTCAGTTTCCTGAGTTTTAATAAACATTTAAATGATCAGTTAATTAAATATAAGAAAACCGCTGAATAATGAAGAGGATAAATAATAAATACAGGAAAGTATAGAAAAATAGAAGTTACTACAAAAGTATTTCTGTGTTTAAGGGTTGAATAAGATTTAAAGTGTGTGAAAAGTGTGTATCTATTATTATATCTAAAGTTTTAATGTTTGTTCTCTTTTAGGAATCGACTTCAAAATCAGAACGATAGAACTGGACGGAAAGAAAATCAAACTGCAGATCTGGTGAGTCTGACTCCAACCTCCACCTGTTTTTACCTGTTTTTACCACGTTCATACAGATGAATCTGTTGGTGAAGATCAACATCTGCAGTTGGAGAAATTAATAATTTATACATGTTCATTCTAACGTACAGATAAAGTGGATCTACAAATACACACAACATTAGTAACAGACTGAAAATTGGTACAAAGATAATAAGTAGCATGAACAAAATACACTACAAACTGAAGTAAAATGAAGAAAAGAATTTAAAAAAAGGCAATGAAATTAACAAAATAGGTAAAATTAAAGCTGCAAGCAGCATTGGGCGGGACCTCGCACCGGGCGTTCCGCTTCCCCCGCGATCCGCCTCCCGTGACCGTCCACACCTCAGCTCCACTCACACCTCTCCGTCCCCATACCAGTTCCCACCCTTTAGTGTCTGTCCTCCTTACATCTGTACAGAACACCAGCGACCCTCTGCTGAAACCACCATCACCTTTAAAATGACACTTTTATTTTGGAAAACCTACTGTGTGTATGTGCATTTGTTTTGTATGTGAGAGAAAGAATCAGTTTGAAAAATGAATTGAAATTGTATGAATAATTGAGCATAAAAGTGATGATGTCTCACATTTAAGGCTTTTATTTTGGAAAAACCCTATTGTGTGAGCATGTGTGTCTGTGAGAAAGAGTACTTTTGAATGAAGAAACATTGTACAAAGAGTTGAGCGTTTGATCATAAAAATGAAAAGAAGTTATGTAATAGAAATTTTGTATTATTGGTATTTGGGGTTTTATTTTGAAAAAATGTACTCCGTGTACTTTTGAATGTGTGCAAAATTTCCAGTATCCAAAATACAATGCAGTAAAACCTGTTTTAAGATGGAGAAAAAAAAAAAAAAAAAAAAAAAAGTTTGGATTGTCTGGGACTTGAACCCAGGTCCTCTTGCTCCATAGGCAGCTACATGAACCACTACACTAAGGACAGCCATAGACAGCTGCCCACCAAGAAGAATTTTGTAGGGACTTTGTCATTGTTAAAAGTGAAAGTAAACATAGTCTTCAAAAAATCGCCATAATTCCATAACCGTAGGTCGTATCTGAAAAATTCTTTCACTTTTGGATTCTGCAGACTTGTGGGAATTGAGTGAGGTATAACTTTTTATTCAAAAATCTGAAATGAATAAGCAGTAATTGCAGAAACGTAGAGTAACTTTCAAAGGCAGATTGCCAACTTCCTGTTGGAGTTAGCTCATGAGTGTCAGTGTAGGATTTGTCGGGCTCAATCAGACCAACATTTTGGCATTTGTTTCATGTTTCTGTGACATTCCTACTGGCCGCTAGGGCCGATTTTGTGTGTTTTTTAGTACATAGGTGGCGCTACAGAGTCCATTTTAGCATGCAAGGGGTTAATTTTGATATTGTATGAAAGTGTTCACCAGTCATGACATACATGGCAAATTTGGTGAGTTTTGGAGCATGTTAAGGGGGTCAAATGGCAGTCTAAAGTGGAAAAGTATGAAAAGAAACAAATTGTTATAAATCAATAACCGTACATCCTATCTCAAAAATTTTTGGATGTGAGAGTTGTGCTGAGTCCCGTGAACGCGTAGATATGTCACATGTGGGGAAAAACTCCAAAGTGAAAAATGAGTTCCAAACATCGCAACTTTGCAGGCTTGTAAAAAAGAAACTAAGACAGTTATGGAAAAGGTGTGAAATCGTTGTATTAAGGAGGGTTCACTCTATCTTTTGGCGCTATTTAGAAGTCAATACCACAAACGGTGTCATCGGAGTTAGTTTTAGAAATTTTATTTTGAAAGGCATATTGCGAAGTTCCTGTTGCAGATAGGTCATGAGTGTCAGTGGATGATTTGTAGAGCATGATCCAACAAAAATTTTGGCACTGGTTTCATGTCTGTACGACATTCCTACTGGCCACTAGGGCAGTTGCCGTTTTTTTTCACATAGGTGGCGCTAGAGAGCCCATTTGGCACCTATGGGGTTAATTTTTTCATTTTATCAAATTTTTCGCCAGGCCTGACATGTGTGCCAAATTTGGTGAGTTTTCGTGCATGTTCAGGGGGTCAAAATCCAGGTCAAAGTGGTGTGTGAATAATAATAATAATATTAAAGCTGCAAGCAGCATTGGGCGGGACCTCGCACCGGGCGATCCGCCTCCCCCGTGATCCGCCTCCCGTGACCGTCCACACCTCAGCTCCACTCACACCTCTCCGTCCCCATACCAGTTCCCACCCTTTAGTGTCTGTCCTCCTTACATCTGTACAGAACACCAGCGACCCTCTGCTGAAACCACCATCACCTTTAAATGAGACTTTTATTTTGGAAACCCTATTGTGTGTATGTGCATTTGTTTTGTATGTGAGAGAAAGAATCAGTCAGAAAAATGAATTGAAATTGTATGAATAATTGAGCATAAAAGTGATGATTTATCACATTTAAGGCTTTTATTTTGGAAAAACCCTATTGTGTGAGCATGTGTGTCTGTGAGAAAGAGTACTTTTGAATGAAGAAACATTGTACAAACAGTTGAGCATTTGGTCAGAAAAATGAAAAGAAGTTATGTAACAGACAGTATGTATTATGTTTAATAAGGGTTTTATTTAGAAAAAAATGTACTGTGTGTACTTTGTAATGTGTGCAAAATGTTCAATATCCACAATATTATGCAGCAAAACCTGTTTTAAAATGTGATGGAGGGAAGAATAATAAAACAAAACAAAAAAAAAGCTATTTCCCTGCCTGGGGTTTGAACCCAGGACTCCTGTATAACAGAACACTTCTGTAACCACTGGTATATTGTCAGACACCCACCAGATGGCAGTAGTGTGCTTTAAATAGGGATCTTTGTCATTGTGAAAAGTGAAACTAAACTTAGTCTTCAAAAAATCGCCATAATTCCATAACCGCAGGTCGTATCTGAAAAATTCTTTCACTTTTGGATTCTGCAGACTTTTGGGAACTTAATGAGGTATAACTTTTTATTCAAAAATCTGAAATGAATAAGCAGTAATTGCAGAAACGTAGAGTAACTTTCAAAGGCAGATTGCCAACTTCCTGTTGGAGTTAGCTCATGAGTGTCAGTGTATGATTTGTCGGGCTCAATCAGACCAACATTTTGGCATTTGTTTCATGTTTCTACAACATTCCTACTGGCCGCTAGGGCAGATTTTGTGTGTTTTTTAGTACATAGGTGGCGCTAAAGAGTTCATTTTGGCACCCAAGGGGTTAATTTTGATACTGAATCAAAGTGTTCACCAGCCATGACATACATGGCAAATTTGGTGAGTTTTGGAGCATGTTAAGGGGGTCAAATGGCAGTCTAAAGCCGAAAAAGTATGAAAATTAACAAATTGTTATAAATCAATAACCGTACATAATATCCCAAAATTTTTTGCATGTGAGCGTTGTGGTGAGTCCCGTGAACGTGTAGATATGTTACATGTTGGGAAAAACTGCAAAATGAAAAATGAGTTCAAAACATCGCAACTTTGCTGGCTTGTAAAAAAGAAACTAAGACAGTTATGGAAAAGGTGTGAAATCGTTGTATTAAGGAGGGTTCACTCTATCTTTTGGCGCTATTTAGAAGTCAATACAACAAACGGTGTCATCGGAGTTAGTTTTAGAAATTTTATTTTGAAAGGCAAATTGCGAACTTCCTGTTGGAGTTAGAGTAGGGTCATCTGTGTATCACTTTTAGTGCTTGATCCAACAAATATTTTGGCAGTGGTTCCATGTCTCTATGACATTCCTACTGGCCACTAGGCCTATTTCCGTTTTTTTTCACATAGGTGGCGCCAGAGAGCCCATTTTGGCACCTATTGGGTTAATTTTTTCATTTTATCAAATTTTTCACCAGGCCTGACATGTGTGCCAAATTTGATGAGTTTTCGAGCATGTTTAGGGGGTCAAAATCCAGGTCAAAGTGGTGTGTGAATAATAATAATAATAATATAAAAACGAACGAAAAACAATAGGGCCTTGCTTGCAGGCAAGGCCTCTCACTGCGTGAGAGGGCCTTACCTTTCGGCTCGGTCCCTAATAAAAACGAACGAAAAACAATAGGGCCTTGCTTGCAGGCAAGGCCTCTCACTGTGTGAGAGGGCCTTACCTTTCTGCTCGGTCCCTAATAATAAATGAAATGAACATAATGAACCAAAGCAAATAAGAAAATTTACAAAATATTAAATATCATGGAGAAAATTAGCAACAAAATGAATAAAATAAATAAAAAATGTAAACATTGATTCTCCAGTAAAACCCATGGAGTTGGATCAGTGACGGTGGATGGACACACTGGGTTTATATATGTTAATAAATAAAATGAACAAAAAAAAAAAATCTACTAAACAGTAAGTAAATTTTATTTATAGAGCACTTTTCACAGACAGAGTCACAAAGTGCTTTATCAAATCAAAATCAAATGAAATTTACAGAAACCCAACAGAATCCTCCTGGAGCAAACACTTGTGACTGGTGACAGTGGCGAGGAAAAACTTCCCTTTAACAGCAGAAAGCTCGAGCAGACCCAGACTCCTGAAGGATGGACGTCTGCCTTGACCAGTTGGGGTTAAAGAGCGAGAGTAGAGGAGGAGAAAAGAGAGTGTGATAGAGATATAGAGAGACTGGGGGAGAGGGGGGAGGTAGGGGGAGACACATGGAGTACATGTAACACTGTAAAGTAGCAACTTTACATTGCGAGAAACGAATAAAACAGTGCAAGTAGAATACAGTTAGAATGCCCGTAAAACACAATAAAGTACCATTAAAACAGTTTAAAATATGATGAATACATAAAGTGTAATCAGTTTGTGGTGGCCCTGAGTCAGGCGGGAAATTAAAAAGCCTATTTGAACAGAAGTGTTTTGAAGTGTTTTTTAAAACTCTCTACAGAGTCCATGGACCATAAGTAATGTGGACAAAATAAGCCAAAAATGTACTAAAAGTAAAACACAAAAAAGTAAATAAAAAAAAAAGATCAAATAAGAAACAAAATTAACAAAAACAGCCAAAATAATGAATGAAAAATGAATAATAAATGAACAAAAACAGGTAAAATAATAAATGAAATGAATAAAAATAAAATAATAAGTCAAATGAACAAAATGAAGAAAAGGAAATATGAAAATGTACAAAATATTAAACATCATAGAGAAAATAAGCAACAAATTGAACAAAATAAATAGAAATGTAAATATTGATTGACCAGTAAAACCCATGGAGTTGGATCAATGACAGTGGATGGACACACTGGGTTTATGTTCAATTAATGACAGATTGGACTGAAAAAGACACTGTTTATTCAGTTTGATCTGTTTCTGATAGAAAAACCATCAACTTTAATCTGAGCTTTATTAAACATCTACATGATCAGTGAATTAAATATAAGAAAACACAGGATTTATACTGAAAAAATGCTAAAAACAGAGGATAATATTAGAATAAATAGTGATAAATGACTTATAAAATGTTAAAAATAGTGAACATGTGTATTTTGTGTTTTGTGTTTTTTTTCCCTTCAGGGACACGGCGGGTCAGGAGAGGTTCAGAACCATCACCACAGCCTATTACAGAGGCGCCATGGTAACGCCATCACACACACACACACACACACACACACACTGTCTACAACTGCACTGATGGATTCAGTCAGAGTACAGCTGAACACCAGCGGGCGGTCACTTCCTGTGCCGATGTCACTTCCTGTGCTGATGTCACTTCCTGTCTTTTGTTTCAGGGCATCATGCTGGTATACGACATCACCAACGAAAAGTCCTTCGACAACATCAGGAACTGGATCCGCAACATCGAGGAGGTGAGTGTGACGTCACATGACACAAGGGGACGGCCTCCGTACACATATGGGCAGAGCTCATGTGGGTGGTTCAATCACAGCTCACATGGGTGTGTCGGTGCTGCCCTCAGGTGGTCGGAGGGTGGAGGTACACGTTGGAATAATCCTTAGAATCCTTAGAATAAAAGCAAAAACTGAAAGTGCACAAACAGACTTTAAACAGGTTTTAGACTTTAAATAAGTTTTATAGTATGAACACAGCACCGTTTATATATATATGAGACTGAATATTTCACCTTTCTTTTAGTCATTTTAATGTTTATATTTGTCCATTTGTTCCTTACTCACTTCTTTTTTTAAATTTTTTTTACTCCTTTTGTTCCTTCTATTTTTAACTTTTATTCTTTCCAATTATTTGTCCATTTCTATTAATTTTGTTTATTATTTTGTTCTTTTTGTTCATTTTGTTGTTTATTTATGTTCATTTTTGTTCATTTTTCTTGCCTGTTTGTTTTTTTTTCTGATTTTGTTAATTTTTCGTAGATTTTGCTGCTTTTTTATGTTTACTCATTTTGATGTTTATATTTGTTCATTTTGCTTCTCATTCTGTTCATTTTTTTAAAAATATAATTTTGTTGCTTATATTTGTAATTTGGATTCACTGAGTTGATGATTTATCAATCTGACTTTTTTCATTATTTTGTCCATTTCTATTCATTTTGTTCCTTATTTTGTTCTTTTTGTTCATTTTGTTTCTTATTTGTTTATTTTGTTCATTTTCTTGCCTAATTTTTTTTTTCATCCAGCCATTCTTAATTTTTCTTGCCTATATGGTAGTTTTGTTTTGTTTTGTTTTTTGTCTGATTTTGTTCATTTTTCATAGATTTTGCTGCTTTTTTTAATGTTTACTCACTTTGATGCTTATGTTAGTTCATTTTGCTCCTCATTCTGTTCATTTTTGGGTTTTTAAAAATAATTTTGTTGCTTATATTTGTAATTTGGATTCATTTAGTTGATTATCCATCAATATGACTTTTTTTATTATTTTGTCCATTTATATTCATTTTGTTTATTATTGTGTTCATTTTGTTGTTTATCTCTGTTAATTTCTGTTTATTTTTTTTATTTTGTAAAATTTTTATTATTTTCTTAATTTTTATCTTTCTGTCTGTCTATCTATCTCTCTATATATCTTATATATTTGAACCCTTTTAGCTCTGATTATGTTAAAGCTGTGGGTTTGTGTAACAGGTCAGGTGTGTTTATTATAATCATCAATAGCTGATCGTATATTTATATTTGGTGACTTATTTCTGTTGTGGATGTTAAAGAATATAAAGAAAAACCTGAGTGTGTGTTTTTGTTCTGTGTCTTTTTTCAGCATGCTTCATCAGACGTGGAGAGAATGATTCTGGGAAACAAATGTGACATGAACGACAAGAGACAAGTGTCCAAAGAGAAAGGAGAGAAGGTGTGTGTGTGTCTTCATGAGTCCTGTTTAATGTCAGTTTAATCTGTGAACCGGTCCAACTCCTGTTCGGGTTCATTATTCAGTACAATAGGGTCTGAACTGGGTCAGAACCAAGGTTATAATAATTTTGGATTTTTCATTATGGTTTAGCTTTATTTAGTTTGGACTTTTTTTTCTTTAATTCATTTAGTTTTAATTCGTTTTTAGAGCAGGGTTACTAGTTTTTATTAGTTTTTGTTTTTTTCTAAATGCTTAGTTTTAGTTTAGTTTTAGTTTTTTCATATCTTTTATCTTATTCGCTATCGTATTCACATAAATACGACTTCAGTCTTCATGTTTCCAGTTTAAGTGGGAACGAGAAGCTGACTCTAAACCACAAGTGTCGGACCGTGAAGTGTCGGACCGTGGTTCAGCTAAAATTGCTCAAGCGAAATAAATCGATTTCGTATTATTCTGACATTGACAAAAATGAAAATGAAGGGAATTTTATCCATAATTTTCATATGTTTTAGTTAATTTTGTAAACACAGAATTCAGTTTCAGTTAGTTTTCATTTTTTCTTTTGATTATAGTTTTTATTTGTTTCAGTTAACGAAAGTGTTTTTTCAATTCTAGTTTTCGTCATTTTGTTAGTTTTCGATAATAACCAGTAAAATAATAACAGTGAAAAGTCAAATTACATTATGAAAACGTTGACATCGACAAAATTTCCTATAGAAAAATGAACAAACATGAAAAAACTATTTCTTTTGAAAAATCAGTGTAATTTTACCAATATTCTGCCTCAGTTTATCATTTATACATGTTCATTATATCGTACAGATACAGTGGATCTACAAATACACAAAACATTTAATAACAGACAGAATATTGGTACAAATACATTGATTTATATGAAGACATTTCATATTATTCATAGTTTTTCAGTTTATTCCTATTTTTTGTGAAAGAATAGTTTGTAAATGTAAATATTTTCATGTAATTTCCCTTTTTTTTTTTTTTTTTTTTTACACTAAAACCAAGAGAAAATTCTGAGTTGTCATGATTTCTATATTCTGTTATTTTTTTCCTGGTTCTGATCCACTTTAGATCATTTTGGTCTGAATGTAGAACCTGAACTAGAAGGATTTTAACGTCCTTGGGTGTTAATGTTCCTCTCATGGGTCGGATTGGACCCTTTAGGAGGACCGGTTCTGGTCCTCAGGCCATATATTTAGCACCGCCTTAGGTAGAGATCCTGTTTGAAGCAGATTTATGGAGACTTGAAATATTTTTAATGAGGAGATTAAACTTTTATCATATGGGGCTGTTTTTTTTCTAAATCAGTCCAGCTGCTTTTTGACACCTGTTTAACTCCATACATCAGTTCCACGGTCAAATTTCAGTAAAAACACAGTAAAAAAATAAAGGAAAATCACCACAACACTGGAAATGACAGGAAAAACAAAAAAACCCAAGGAAAACGGTGTTAAAAAAAAAAAAAAAAAAGCCCAAACCATCTATTTTTATAGTGAGTTGGTCTCACTCACTGCTCTGTGTTTTACCCCCCCATTCCACAGTGGGGTGGGGGGTGAACTGAGCATGCTCAGATGTCTATGGAAAGATCAAGGTTTATTCTATCAGCACGACTGGAAATTTAACTATTGAACAAACGGTTGCATTTATATTTAAATAAATCAGACATTCAGAACATGTCACCACTGATACGTCAGGGGTTAAAGGGCTAATGACATATAAATCAGATCAGATCCTTTAACTGGTTCCACTGTGGATAATCTGAAGATACCTGGACCACAGATGTTCAGGCTGTGTCCTTCACCTGCAGCTTGTCTTCTCTTGTCTTTGTGTTGTCGTCCAGTTGGCCATAGATTATGGAATCAAGTTCTTGGAAACCAGCGCCAAGTCCAGCATCAACGTGGAAGAGGTGAGTGGAAACATCTACTGCTTTAACACTACAACCTTTTCCACTGACCCTCAAACTGTGGGAATATAGCTAAAGAATAAAAATTTGTCTAATGGAGAAATGACAATTTTGCCCAAATTTTCATTTTTCTCTGAATAGTTGTTGTTGTTAGAGGTGTTTTTTTGTAGGTATATGACACAAAACTTTAATGAAAAGAGCTTTGAGTCCAATTAGGGTCACATGACCAAAACAAACAGATGTTGACAAAACAAACAGATGTTGATGGATGTTAGAAGAAGAAGAAGAGTTTAAACCAAACGTGTGTGTATGTGTGGACACACCAGGAAACCACATCATTTTAGAATTTAGTAGGAGATAGAGGGGGAACCAGCATTCTAGATTCAAAACAACAGATTTATGTTCATGTTTATGGAATGACTTCTACTGACATCTATCAGAAGAAAGAAACTAATCAGCACATTTGGGATTGAATGGAAAAACCAACGTTACACACTTCTGTTTTGAACAAATGTATTATAAATATGGGGACAGTTTAGCTCAGATGGACGATGGACAAGTGACTAGTGGCAGTACAACAGCGGATGTGTGTAGGACGGTGGGTTAAAGCTGGTGTGTTTTTTACTCCTCAGGCCTTTTTCACACTCGCAAGAGACATCATGACCAGACTGAACCGGAAAATGGTGAGTTTAGACACAAACAGAAACAGTCCGACAACAACAGGTGAAGATAGATGTAGTTTATATGTGACACTGATTGAAGTGTTCAGACTCAGATTGATGATAGTGTTCAGTAGGTTTCAGTTTCAGTTTCAGTCTGACAGTTTGGGCATCAGTGCAGTTATAACAGAATATGATCACAGCAGGTTTTAATGCACATACACAGATTTTTTTGGGGTGAAATCTGATTTTTTTTTTGTGTGTTGGTTCATATTCCACATTAAATATGACTTCTATCAGTTTTGAGTCTGAACTGAATGTGACCCTGAAGTGACCCACATGCACTAAAGATAAATAATAATATAATCCAATAAACTAAATGTCTATGAATGGATCCAACTCATTGATAATGATTGAATCTGTTGGCGGGTTTGTCTGATCAGTCTGATGTTCACAGGTGCATTTGTCGTTCATTTCTTGTTCATGTGTGGTTCATTTGTCATTTTTGTCTTGTTTTTTTCCTTTCTTCCTCCAGAATGACACCAACCCGTCCGGTGGTGGCGGTCAGGTCAAAATCACTGAATCCCGTCCTAAGAAGAGCTTCTTCAGGTGTACGCTGCTGTAGGCGGAGCCTGTGTGGGACCGCCCCTAGTTCCCTGTCCTCGTCCTCAAACCTCCTGCCGCCAGGACGAACGGACGGTCGGACGGACGCCGACACACGGAGAGGACGTCAGCAGAGGGACGATGTGTCCAACTGTCCTGCTTCAACAGAAAACCACAGTGGAAGCCGACAGAAGGAACCAAACAAACGTTCCTGTTTCTTCTTCTTCTTCTTCTTCTCCATCATATTCTTGGTTCTTCTCCAGGAAACGCCTTCTGCTTTCAGCTCCAACTGCCTCTGTCACCTCAGACTTTTCACGCCTTCCTTTTTCTCTCTGAGTTTTTGCTTTGTTTTGTTTTTTTTACATTTTTACTGCCGTCATGAAGGAGACTCCGGCAGACGCAGCGTATTAATCCATGTGTTTAAAGAAGGAAAAGGAGAACGTCTTAGTAATGAAGACTTCAACGTCACGGTGAAACGCGACAGAAAGGCAGAAGCTGAGACACTTTAACGCAAACAAGACTTTCCATCACATTTCATTTGTACCAAAGCAGGATTTATCGGTCAGTTATCCTGGTGTGTGTGTGTGTTTGTGTTTGCATATCTTTCTTCTTAAAGTGTCTGGAGTCGATAAAATGTTCCAACAGTTCAGTGCAGTTTAGAGAAAACCAATCAGGTGTTTTCTTCCAAACACTGAAGCCTTTAAAGAAACAGATGATGAGATTTTCTTCAGTATCGATCAAATGTAGCAGATATTATATGTTTACTCAGTATTTACGCATCAACACGTGTAGGTTTGTGTAAATCTACATGTTCTTATCAGTTACATATCGTTAATCTCGTATGGACTAAAGTCTGTAGACCCGTTGAATCCAGGTGTTTCTTTTCTAACAGGGGTCTGGGATCCAAAACAATAATGATAAATGTCAGAATATAGTTTTATATTATGGAATAAATATCAGTGCATTGGTTAGTTTGGGTTAAATTATTATCTTTGTTTCCAAAATGACTCACAGATGGATTGGACTGAATTTATATCAACACTGATTTTGTTTTTTGTTTTTTTTTTTTTTGGGGGGGGGGTTTGTATCGATGAGTATGATTTTAAATGTTCTACCTCTAAATTTTTTAAAATATTTTTGTGCTCTTTCATGATCACCCAAAAGCCACTTAATATTCACCCAAAAATTTCCCCAAAAACAACTCAATAATCACCCCTCCCCCCCGCCCAAAAAAAAATTACCCAAAAATTATCCAAATTATCACCCAAAAACTACCCAAATAGTACCAAAATATTACCCAAATATCAACCAAAAACTACCCAAACATTACCCAGAAATTACCCAAATATCACCCAAAAATGACCCTGATATCACCCAAAAACTACCCAAATATCACCCAAAAACTACCAAAATATTATCCAAATACTACCCAAATATCACCCAAAAACTACCAAAATATTATCCAAATACTACCCAAATATCACCCAAAAACTACCCAATTACCCAAAAACGACCCAAATATCACCCAAAAATGACCCAAATATCACCCAAAAACGACCCAAAAACCATCTTAAACAACCCTAAATTTTTTCCACCTGACTGATTTTAAATGTTCTTCCTCTAAATGTTTCTAATATTTTTCCTGCTCTGACTGTAAATAATAATTTCCATCTACTTTCATCACATCTGACTGAGGAAGAAAAATCTACCATTGAACTACAATGAAATATTGATTGACAGCATGATGATGAATCTTCTCAGTGCACCACAGTTGGTCATGGAGCTCCTCAAGGCTCAGTTCTTGGACCAATACCGTTCACCTTATACATGCATCTTATAGGTAATTTAATAAGGAAGAACATCTACATCTCCAGCTGTCAGATGTCCTGTTTATGAGGATTGGACACAGAAACATCAGTATTAATAATCAATAGGATATTTATCCCATTATATAAAACTATATTCTGACATTAGTCATTGTTTTGGATCTCAGACCCCTGTTAGAGAAGAAACACCTGGATTCAACGGGTCCACAGACTTTGGTCCATATGTGTTTGAGATAATTATGAATATGAAGAGAACGATATTAGATACTTATTCATGAAGGTAAGTGCAGTTCACCAAATATCGACAGATATATATTAGTATTATTTGACTGCACTTCAATAAACTTATGACTTAATATAAAATCTTTTAATTGTCATGTTAAAACAGTTTACATCCATCAGAGCTTTTTGATAAAACAGTTGAACATTAGGTATAAACTTCATCTGTATGAAATGTTTATTTCATTCTTAAACAGAAATAGGAATGAGTTATTTTTAGTTTTATTTTCCCTGAAGGTTTAACAGACGGATAATGCATCAATAATTCAACATACAGGTTGAATGTTCCCTGTTAAACCTGAAGAACACACAAAAAAACACAACAGAAGATAAAATATATTTTAAAATATATTCATATATTTACATTTTAATTGTGTATCCAAATGTCCAATGTTATTCCTGTTATTTTAGTTTATTTATCGTCCACGTGTTTGAAACATGGTTGATTTTTGTCATAATGTGTAAATGTATTCTGACTCTGGATTCAGTTTGTGGAGACGTTAAATGTTTTAAATGTGTTAAATGCATCTGCAGTTACAAGGTTTTAATCCTACGCCTTAAATTTAACGTCAGATATTCATACGTCATTCAGAGTAAAACCTTTAAATCTAAATTTAAGCTTTATGGGTTAAACTCTGGTCAGTTTCAGTGCTTTTATTATATAAAAAAAATCCTGTGGAAAGAGAAGAAAACCCATCCATTTCTTTTTTCATCCTCCAGTTTCGTATCTGAGTACTTTAGGTTTTAGTGTCACTGGAAACGACAATCCTGAGTTTTCATAGTTTTCAGATCAATCAAATGAAGATGAATTCATGTATAGCGAAGAAAATCCCAAAAACCCTGGACTGATCCTTTAAGTCTGAACCCAGGACTATAAAAACCCACAGTCAGTCCAATATGACCTGAAACGGACCAAAACCAGGAAAATAATACCAGTGAGAAAAGGACGGTTACATCATGAAAATGTTCACGTCGACAAAGTTTAATTAAAAATGTGAAAAATAAGTGAATTTTATTAATATTCTGCCTCAGTTTATTGGACGTTAAAATGCACAAAGACACAAAACATTAATAAGAGGCGAGATATTGTTCAAATTCCACTTATTTCTCTTTTTCAGGTTCATATTTGTTCAGATTAGGATAGTTTATGAATGTAGATCATTTCAGGTCATTTTTCTGTGTATTTGTCTGTATTTATAGTTAATGCTGTTATTATTGGACTGGTTCTGACCCACTTTAGCTCATATTGGTCTGAACTAACAGGATTTTAACCTCATTTATTGTTCATATGTTTGTCCCAGGGGTCGGATTGGACCCTTTTTTGGTCCACAGACCGTATGTTTAACACCCATGTCTTAACATTTGATCTTATGAAGCTGCTTGTATGAATCCAATCAGTTTGATGTTTCCTATAAATTGAAAACTTAATCATCGTTAGTATTAATAAAATGCAGATTAAACTGATAAACAGGTTTATTTCAGTCGTAAACATTAGTTAATACTTAAACAGATTTAATGTTCAAATATTCAAACGTACGCTGTGTTTGAACCCACGTCTGTAACATCAGATAAATATGAGGAAATGAAGCAAACACTTTTGGGGTTTTTTTCTACAAGAATCTGATACAAACTGAGTGAAACAGACTGAACAGTGTTTGTTTTTCTGTTTTTACTGTTATTTTTTCTCTGATTTAAAACCACTTCAGGTTAAAACCACTTAATGCGTCATTTTTGCTTTTGAGCCGCAAAGATTTTTCGGTTTTATTTAAGACACGGGAAACACTAGTCTCTTTTCCATCGTCCATCTGAGCTAAACTGTCCCCATATTTATATAAATGTGTTTAAAACAGAAGTGTGTAATGTTGGTTTTTCCATTCAATCCCAAATGTGCTGATTAGTTTCTTTCTTGTGGTAGATGTCAGTAGAAGTCATTCCATAAACATGAACAGAAATCTGTGTTGTTCTGAATTTAGAATGATCGTTCCCCCTCTATCTCCTACTAAATTCTAAAATGATGTGGTTTTTTGGTGTGTCCACACATACACACATTTGGTTTAAACTCTTCTTCTTCTTCTAACATCCATCAACATCTGTTTGTTTTGGTCATGTGACTCTAGTTGGACTCAAAGGTTTTTAGTTTGCATTTTTTAGTTTTTAGGTTTTTTTTTTTTAAACTAAATTACATTTTTAAATTTAAAAAATTATTTTTAATTATATTTTATTACCTCCGCCAGGAGGTATTGTGATCACTTTGCTTTGTGTGTTTGTAAGCAACTTTATGGGAAAACTCTTCCAACCATCTTTACCAAATTTACCCATAGATAGGCCTAGGCCCAGGGACCAACCCATTAAATTTTGGGCCAAGTAGGCCAAAATTCAAGGTCACAGCAAGGTCACAAAATCTACAATTTTCCTCTCATTGAGCAATTCTCGAAAATTCATAAAAAAATCAAAACGACTCCAATTAGCCTCCAATTTAATCCACCCGTAGCTTATAACAATATCTTGTATCTGGCACAAAATTGTCCACATCCACTGTGGAATGTGGACTCTGTGGACATTTGAATTAAACATTGAAAATCCAATTTATGACACATTTTTCATTATAACTCAACAAATATTGATTGAAATTGAATATAATTTGACAGACACATGACTGGTACCAAGCTTCAACTTTTTCTGCTGTATGGAACAACCTTGAAACTGTTTAATTTAAAAAGAAATAGTCGATCCACGCATGCACACCTTTCGGTGTGCTTGGCGGAGGTTTGTGTTCTCTGAACACTTGTTATTATATTATATTTTAGATAAAAAATTAAACTAAATTTTTTAGTTTAAATTTTTTAGTTTCTATTACAGTTTTGTATGATATACCAATATAACTACACCTGAAAAACCACCTGTAACAATAACAAAAGCTTTTCATCGAAAACAAGAGTTTTTCCATTAGGCAAATTTTTATGCTCAAGTTATATTCATGCAATTTGAGAAGAAAAAAAGTGATTAGTTTGACCCACGTCCTTACATTCACATCTTAAAATAACAGTATTTTTATGTTTTTAAACCAGATGATAACATTAGTTTCTTTTCCATTTTCCCTCAAATTACATGAATATAACTTATGCATAAAAATTTGTCAAATGGAAAAACGACAATTTCACCAAAACTTGATTTCTGATTAAAAATTTTTGCACTGGCAAGAGGTGTTTTTGTTTTTTGTTTTTTTTTGTCGTAAAACTGTAATGGAAAGACCTTTTAGTCCAACTAGAGTCACATGACCAAAAACATTACACACTTCTGTTTTGAACACATTTAGGAAATATGGGCAAAGTTTAGCACAGATGGACGATGGAAAAGACACCAGTTTGACCCACGTCATTACATTTGTGTCTTAAAATAACTGTATTTTTATATTTCTGAACCAGACGATAACAGTGTTTTTACGTCTGAAGGAAAAGCGTCTTATCTGTAACTTTAAGGTTTAAGACAAATGTGTTTTTGCATCTGGAGGATTTATTTGCTCTGAAACATTTAACGTTAAGATAATCTGGTGTTTTTCACTTGTTTATTCTGAATTAATGTTATTTTGACTTCTTTCTGTGTTCATTTTGTACTAAAACTGTTCCTACATGTGCAATTCTGTGGAAAGCATTTATTATCAATCTGTTTTTATTATTATTATTATTATTATTATTATTATTATTATTATTATTATTAGTCCAACATGATTAAAACTGAGTTGAATCCGAAGATATTCAGATAAAATTAGATTTAAGAGGCTTCAACAGTAAAAATACAGTATTATTATGTAAAAAAAAGTCATTATTTTACATCTAAAGTCTGTTTTTCCTGCAGTGAAACGGTTGCATATGAAGGGTTTCCCAGCGTTTAAAATAGATGAAATAACTGTGTGTTGTGTTTACAGACTCATTACAGTATTATTATTTTATTATTATCGACTCTGGCTGCACTTCTCATCCTGTTTGTGCTTCTACTGATGAACCATAACGTTGCTGTTTTTTTGTTTTGTTTTTTTTGCCAAATGTGCTTTTGAGCTCAGTTTTATGACAGCATATTAAAGCCACATAAGAAAATAAAAACAACTGTCACTACAGGAATAAAGTCGTAAAATATCCAGATGAAACCCATAATTTTATGAGAATGAAGCGAATACAAAAAGAGTCATAATTTTACGAGAAGGAAATCAGAGTATTATCAGAATAATGTCGTCATATTTTGAGAATAAAGCCATAAAATTAGGAGAATAACGTCATAATTTAAGAACAGGCAGAAAAATATAATTTCCAAGAACAAATTTGTACCCACTTGTCGCATAATAGAGAACTTATGGCCAAATACTGAGCCTATTAGCCCCGCCCACCATCAACACATTAGCATTAGTCAAAGGACACGTTCACACACGTTTGGGTTTGTTTCATTGTAAGAACCGAACGGATTCAAATTACGTCTTTTGTGTTGGTGGAACTGACTGAAGTAGTCGGCTGAAGGGCTAGCGCTGTAACCGGAAACTGTCATCAACAAGGTTTAAGGTTTACGATTTCTAAATCACGGCTTTTTATTATACTATTGTGGATTTATTTTCAAAATATTATGACTTTAACCTCATAAAACTGCAACAATATTTTCGTTCAATTATGAGGTTTTTTTTTAACTACAACTTTATTCTCAGAATATTCCGACTTTATTCTCGTAATAACAGGGGTTTTAATTTTTCCGATGTAGCCTAATACGCTGTCGTACAGTTTTATTCATTTCACTGTGTGGGTTTTTTTTATTCAGTGTTGCATTCAGGTTCCTCCACAGCTCGGGAAAATGGAAATGTTGGGAAAATACTGACTCAATTCAAAATAAATATGAATAATTGACATTTCAGTTGTATGAAAACTAATAACTCAGTTCTTCTGTTGATGTTTGTTAAGTTCGTTTTTTTATTAATATTTTTTTGGCTGAAGCCGTGACAACAATGGATCAGTTTTTATGTTAAAACAAAATACACAAAACGTAACCGAACAACTACCTGCAAATCACACTGAGTCCATTTACATCCACACCAATACTCCCATCAGTATCTGATGTCTGGAGTAATCAGATTACTACTGATCATGTAGACAGGATAATCTGGTCGTCTCTATCAGATAACAGCAGTAATCTGATTATAATAACTCAGATGAACACACCTAGATTTGTCCCCAATACTCTGATGTCTTCACACATGGAAACAGGTTCATCTGATTTATTTAGTTTTTTTACATTAAATTAATCATATAAAGTTACACATCGACACTGTGAGTCAAAGGAAAAACATAAACAGACAATGAAGCATAGCCCCAACATGTGACCTATTCTGTCGTCTTATTAGCTCCTCCCACATTAGGACAGCTCACGCTGACACCATAGGCATTGCCGTGGTAACAAGACAAGACCGGATGTTTGGCAAATGACATATGACGTCTGACGTCATAACGTATGTACGAACTCTGAAAGAAATCAAATAATGGACGTAAACATGTAAACCAGAGTTTACGATTGTCGCATTTATGAAGTGACTGTAAATGCATCAGATCTGACTGCAACAATTATCAGATTACTCCCAGTTATCAAATTACTTCCAGTTACCAGATTACTCCCAGTTATCAGATTACTCCCAGTTATCGATTACTCCCAGTTATCGGACTACTCCCAGTTATCAGATTACTATCAGTTATCAGATTACTCTCAGTTATCGATTACTCCCAGTTAATGGACTACTCCTAGTTATCAGATTACTCTCAGTTAACAGATTACTCCCAGTTATCAGATTACTCGTAGTTATCAGATTACTCCCAGTTATCAGATTACTCTCAGTTATCAGAGTACTCCCAGTTATCGTCTTTTTCTGCTCATGTAAACAGACTCAGTGTTTGTCAGTGCATCAGAATCTGTTTACAGAGAATCTTCAGTTTGTTTCTGTTTTGGTGTAAATTCTCCACAGATGCGGCAGCAGAAGTTTCTGTTCACAAACATCATTTTATGAAAGTGTAAAAATCTTATGTTTTCTGTCTGAGTTGTTTTCACAGATGTCGACGACCTAAACGGGGCCTGTTCTTTTCAGTTTGTCTTTTTGCTCAAAATGAGGCTCAAAATAAAACGTCTATTTTAAAGTTTTTTTCAGTGCAGTGACTGAGGCTCTGTTCACAGCAGGTCTAATGCACTATCTGGAGTTTTTGTGAAATCTGATTTTTTTTGTGTGTTGGTTCATATTCCACATTAAATACGACTTCTATCAGTTTTGAGTCTGAACTGAATGTGACCCTGAAGTGACCCCCATGCACTAAAGAGGTCCTGATGGAATACGAGACCACGCAGACACACACTGTGCTTACAGAAGGAAATATGGAGGACGCAGAACTGTGACGTTTGTCGCATTTCAATGACATAAAGGTCGGATAAATGCGACCTGGACATTCAGCCTGAAGTCACATTGGAAAATATCAGATCTGTATCAGATTTAGGACCACATATGAAAGTGGTCTGGATCAGATTTAGGACCACATATGAAAGTGGTCTGGATCAGATTTAGGACCACATATGAAAGTGGTCTGGGTCAGATTTAGGACCACATATGAAGGTGGTCTGGGTCAGATTAGCGCTGTTCAGTCTGTCTGTAACAGATCAGATCCAGGTCACATTTGGACACATTTCCCTTCAGTGTGAACTTAAAGTTCAAACCAATGAAAGTGTGTGAGTGTAAACAGAGCCACTGTGAGTTCCACTGGTGGTGGAGTTGAACATGTTTGAATGTATTCAAAGCATCTGCAGGCGTCGACTGAGCCACACAACCATTTCCATCACATTAAAGTTTAAAGAAAAGAAACAAAGAGTGTGTCGGAAGTTTGTTCTTATTTTAAATGGAAATTTAAAAAAGGACAAGATTAAATAACATTAGTGGCTTTTCCATTGGGCAGATATTATAAACTGTTATTATTATTATTATTATTATTATTATTATTATTATTATTATTATTATTATTATTATTATTATTATTATTATAAACTGTTGTACTCATTGTCTCCACCAGATGGGAGCAGAGTTTCATGTTCCTCTACAGATCTGAGGGATGCCACTGGGCCCACAGACCTGGACCCAGACCAGACCTGGACCTGGACCCGGACCCAGACCCAGACCAGACCCACACTTGAACCCAGATCAGACCCAGACCTGACCTGGACCCAGACCAGACCCGGACCCAGACCTGGACCCAGACCAGACCCGGACCAGACCCAGACCTGGCCCCAGACCAGGCCCAGATCTGGATCTCGACCAGACCCAGACCCAGACCTGGCCTAGCAGTGAACTGGACTGGGCCTTATACATGTAGAAGGGTGGAAAAGGCTGGGGTGTGTTTTTTTAGGAGCAGAAGCAGAGTGGGGGCAGCAGAACCCAAAAACAGCTGTGAACAGACTTAGTGGAACCGATAAACCTGAGACTGTAGATAGAGTGAAGAAAACATCTGGCCAATAATTGCAACAGAGGTGTCAAACATGTGGTCTGGGGGCCATATCTGACCCCCCAAAGGGTCCCGTCTGGGATGAATGTGTGAAATACAAAAATAACACTGAAAAGATGATGATGATGATGATGATGATGAAATCTTTTACTCATTCATCCCACAATCCACCCACTGTTAACACTCCAAACATTACCAACAGGTTAGAGACTGAAAAGGCAGAAGCAGAATGTTTATATTAATGCCTCCTACATGACAAATGAAGTTACCCAGCGTTCAATATAGGAAAAAGAAAAAGAAAAATACAAACAAACAAACAAAAACATAAAGATGTGAAACTAAACCAGAAAAACAGAAAACATAACCAACCAAATTAATGTTAATTTAATATAGAGTGGAAAATAAATGATTTACTTCTTAATAATTAGATCTTAACAACTGTATCCTTCCAAAATTGCCATACATACCATCTTTTTAAAAAACAATAATGAGCTATACATTTGTAAATCCATAGTTTAACTCCAACAACAGTTTTTTGTCCAACAAATGTACAAACATCTCACAAATCACAGTTAGACTCATGTGTTGAGAAGAACCTTTGTACACAGACAGGAAGTCACTTTAATTTGGTTTTATACATTATTTGCATTATTTTATAGTAAACCAAATTAGTAAATCTCATAAACAATTGATTAGTCTGTTCATAGTAACCGGCTTTATTAATAATATGTATCGTTTTTGTAGAATATGAATCATTTTGGTTCAGGTTCCACATTCAGACCAATTTAATCTGCAGTGGGTGGGATCAGTCAAATACTGTCGTCATAATAATCTATAGATACTCATAACTCCAAATGTTTCTCTGTGTAAATATAAACGTTTTCATGTAATTTTACTGTATTTACACTAAAACAAACTATTATTTCACAAAAATGTGAATAACCTGAGCAAATATGAACATTTGGAAATGTTTGAAGTGTAAGTTTATTATATCTGTTATTAAATGTTGTGTGTATTTGTAGATCCACTGTATCTGTACGATAGAATGAACATGTATAAATGATAAACTGAGGATTAATATTGTTATAATTGCACTTAGTTTTCTTAAGAAATTTCAGTTCGTTCTTGTTATTCACATTGTTTTAAAGGATAGTTGATAGATGTAAACATTTTCATCACATAATTTTTACTTTTCTTGCTCTAAAACATTGAAGAAAGTTTGGAGTTGACATTATTTATGTGTTATTATGTTATTATTTCACTGGCCCCGCCCACTGCAGATCAAATTTGGTTGAATGTGCAACTGAACTAACATGAGTTTGACAGAACTGGGTTAGACAACCACATCAGCAGGGCTTTGATGACAGAGATGGTACGATGTGACACATTCTTGAACGTGTTCTGATTATTGTTTCATCTGAAGTGGAATGACAAAGATTCAGCAGGAATCAGGAAATAAACCTGTTATCAAGAACATACTGAGAACTTCCAGTAAAAACACTGTGTTTATGGCCTTCAGCCAAAAATGAACAAAGTTATATAATGAAGATGTTTTCTGGACAGACTCACTTCTTTGACTTATTTTCTTTGTTGTAAATGAGACAAAATACAAACAAATGTTACTGAACAGTTTAAATGTATGTTTGTGTAAAAAAAGTCTGTTTAGTAAATGTTCTGAATGTATTATTGGGTTTGGAACGTATGAAACTGACACTGTACTTTTGGAAATTATGTATAAAAATGATTCTAAAATAGATTTCAATCAATATTTTTCACAATAACAACTGTTTGTTTATTCAAATTAATTTATTCATTTAATTATTGGAAGGTCAAATGTAAACATTCATAAACGTTCCTGTCTTCATCTTTTATAGATGAACAGATGAAAATATTATAAATGTTATTGGAAAATATATCATCTTTAATCTGCATCTTAACACTTTGATGATGATAGTGTGTGTGTGTGTGTGTGTGTGTGTGTGTGTGTGTGTGTGTGTGTGTGTGTATGTGTGCGCGCGCGTGTGTGTGTGTGTGTGTGTGTGTGTGTGTGTGTGTGTGTGTGTAACTACAGAGGTCAAAAACAGCAGCAGTACAGACAGATACATGGTTATAGTATTAGAATGATGTATTTAATGTATATTAAAAATCCATATTATAAATGACATGAGACTATAAATATCCAGCTTTTGCAAATAAATGTACAGATAAATAAAACCTGAAGATTATATTCAGAAAAAATGTGAATAAAAAGTGTTAAAGTAGATTTTTTCGAGCAAAAAATTATTTATTTATTTATTTACTTACTTATTTACTTACTTACTTACTTACTTACTTACTTACAGTGACTTGTAATTCATGTTTTAAACTGCAGGGGGAAGAACCAGAAAGTTCCGGAAGCTCTCCAGAGAAGGAGAAGAAGAAGCAGAAGAAGATAAACGGCGGAAGTGACGTAACAGTCCTGTTTAGGACGGAAGTCCAACATTTTTAGGTTTAGTTCACGTGTTTTAGTTTATTGAAGTTGTTCTTTTCAGTAAAAGGTTTTCAGTTTAGTCCTTTTATCTTCAGTGTTCCAACGGAAACGGACAAATGGACGGTGAGTTGTGTTTCTGTTTCCTTAAATAGAGATAAATGTGAGTTTCCTGTTCATCTGAGGGTCTGCACCTCAAATATTACATCATTAAATACTCTTTATGTTATAATCCCATTTAACACTTGTAAATCCACTCGGTTTGTTCTGAATTTCATTCATGCAGCTGCTGTTAGATTCATTCACCCGTTAGCGTCTGTTTTATCCATAAAGTCTAATATTTTCCACTTAAAGTCAGTGTTGGAGAAACAACTTTAGAAGAAGTTCAACTACAGCAAAAACGACCAGAGGCAGAAGTTCAGAAGTATTAACACTGACAATGTACATGGGGAAAAAACAAATGACAAATAAATAAATAAAAGAAAATACAATCAACTAGCTGCAAAATAATAACAATTTTTCTTTCAAAAAAAAATCAAAAACTGTGTAAAACCCTAATCTAAAATTCCTGACCATTATGTCCATCAGGGTCAGGGAGTCCAGGTAGGATCAGGTTCTGCACAGAGCAGGATTAATGAACCTTTAAAACCACCTTTACCACCTTTAAAACAAACACAGAATAGAATAGAATAGATCTTTACTGTCAGTTACAGGAACAATGAAAATCTGTTTAGTTGCAAACTCTTAAAGTGCAAAAAGACCAAAAAAAAAAAAAAGAAAGGAAAATCACACAAAATACTTAGAAATATTGGCCATATACAAAAACTACAAAGACAAAATATTAAATATGTGTGAAAAGCTAACTCTATACTGTAGATAAGAAATATATAAGAATATAAAGATATAATAAAAGGAAATATATGCAACAAGTTTTTAACATTTATTGGTAAATAGCAATAATCAATAGACACGACTGAATACCTAATATATTGAACATTAACTGCTACAGTATATTAAATATTTTATGATAATTAACCAATGATAACATTTAAAAAGAAATCATTTAATCATTTCTTTCAGATTTTTGCTCTGAATTGTTTCAGTTTCAGTGGCTAACTTCAAAAATAATGGTGGTTAAAAAAAAAGATGTTTTTCAACTGCTTGTTATTTTTTAATTTTATTTAACCTTTATTTAATCATCCAAGACAGATTAAAAAACCTTCTTATTACCTCTGCCAAGGAGGTTATGTTTTTGCCAGGGTTTGTTTGTTTGTTTGTCTGTCTGTCCGTTAGTGTGCAACATAACTCAAAAAGTTATGGACAGATTTTGATGAAATTTTCAGGGTTTGTTGGAAATGGGATAAGGAAGAAATTATTAAATTTTGGTGGTGATTGGGGGTGGGGGGGCCCACGGGGGGGGCGCAGACCAGAAAATTTCATCAAAATCTGTCCATAACTTTTTGAGTTATGTTGCACACTAACGGACAGACAAACAGACAGACAGACAGACAGACAAACAAACCCTGGCAAAAACATAACCTCCTTGGCGTGGGGAGGCCCACGGGGGGGGCCACTGATCAGCCTTGGCGGAGGTCTGCGCTCTCCGAGTGCTTCTAGTTTACAACTGTGGCAAAAGACAGAGGCTATCGAAGGAGCAAAAATAAGATACAAACAGCAAAAACACTACAATAAGTTAACATTATTAATACAATATTCACAAGGACACAGTTAAAATACAGATATAACAGAAAGAGCACCAGGACGGACCACTGTATTTAATATGTGAACCTTTACCTGGAATCAGGGCTCAGGAGTTAGCGGGTTAAAGGACCAGTTTAATGAGGTTGTGTTCGTTGCAGTGTCTTTGTGAGGAGGTGTTGCGTCTGAAGAAGCTCCGCTTCATTGAACTGAATAATTTCCAGTTGAATCCTGTTGAACTGGTCTGACTGGTCTGTCATAAACCCGCCCACTGACCCCCGGGGATGGTTTGATGTTCTTTTTCAGTCCTGATACTTGGAACAACAGTCTGGTACCGTTCCTGCCCTCAGGCCTCAGAACCTTCATCTGAGTTCATTACAGCCTTGAGGTGATGGAGGTGGAACCTGTAACAGTAGAATCTGAGCTGTTTGGAAACAATATACAGAACATTTATGACAGAGGGGAAGGAGGAAGAACCTGTATAGTAGAACAGGAACATGTCAGAGAAACCCAACATGAACACACTCGGGTAGACATGTTTACACCTCAGCCAACGTCTGGTCAAAGAGGGTTTTATTACCTCCACCAAGGAGGTTCTGTTTTCATCAGGGTCTATTTGTTTGTTAGCAAAATAACTCCGAAAGTTATGGACGGATTTGGATGAAATTGTCAGGAAATGTTGATACTGGCACAACGAGGGGGGGCTGATCTGCCTTGGCGGGGGTCTGCACTCTCCAAGTTCTTTTCTAGTTATTAACTGTTTTGTCATCCGTCTGTCCGTCTTTCCATTCAATGACATAATCATATTATCTGAAGAATGCATTGAGGAGTGCTGTTTTGGTAACCTAGCAACACTAGGGGGGTCTGGGGGCTGTTGCAATAAGAGTCAAAACACGCTATTAGAAATCTCTCTGACAGGACATTTTAGAGACAATTTGACAGATTAGTGTTGCTAAATGACTCACATTTTTACTTTTAAATTAATTTTTGCTTTAGTTGGACCATAAGGGATTATCCAAAACAAGGAGCTACTTTATATTGAAATAAATGTTGGAATGGCAATCAATTAAAGTTCACTCTCTTACGGGGTATCACTGTGTTTTGACCGAAAACTATTGCAAAATAACCCTTTAAATTATGACTTCTGGTGGGTTTTATGGAAACAGTGACCAGATTCAGCTTATCCTGAACTGGTTCAAACAGTTAAATGGTTCATATTTGTCTAAACCCATTTTTTTAAGTCTGTGGTTCATTTCTTTGTGTATTTGGACCCTAATAGTTCATACAGTTTGAATCTGAACCCTCCAGCTGCTGCAAAACCATCTTTATATTCATTTGGACAAAAATTCAGTGGATTTCTCCAACCTGTTTGAATTCCTTCTTAATTAGTTGCATCTATAACTAGTTCCGTCTCCACATTTGCACATATAAGGTCCAGACTTCAGACGAACATTTCTCCAGTATTTCTCCATAATTGTTTGTCAGCAGCAGCGATTGTAGTCCAGACTGAAAATATGTCCAAACTTTAGCGCATTACCTAAAATATTCAGTTGTTGGTTGAACGGGACAGAACAGCACAGCTGACAACCTGGAGGGGGCGGGGCCTGAAGTGGCTCATGTGCATTTAAAGGGCCAGCGCTCCAAACCACCTTTCTGGTGTCATTACTCAGAAATAGGGTTGAAGATGGACCTGTGGAGTTGAATGAATGAAGAATTCAGACCCAAGCAGAGCATTTACAGTTTATGGAGACCACAGGGAAATGTGGGAAAAGGAAGAATTCCATTGAAAAATGAAAAATATCACCACTTTAATCACCATTTTGTATTGATTTTCAGCCTTAATTATAACAAAAAGACATGAGGATCCCACTTATTCAGCCCTTCTGGTCGGAGGTATCCAAAATAATATCAAAAATGCTAGGCTTTACCATCAGCTGCTTTTTTACAGTACTGTATCTTGGTTTCTTCCCAGATGAATTGGATTCAGATGATGTTTACCTCCTAAAGATTTTGTTGACATCAGCTAAAAAAGCCATAACGAAATGTTGGCTGCAGAAAGAAACACCCACAATGGAACTTTTCATTTCAACTGTAGAAAACATTAGACTTATGGAACACATGACTTTCACTCTGCGGCTCCAGGAGGAGCTGGAGAAAATGGACAGTCTTTACAAACTGTGACAATACTAATTAAAAACAGCTGAGGCTGTATGCATGTTTATGTTATAATTGTCATCCCCAGACCTCACTTTCTTGTTCTTGATTCGTAAGAATTAAAATGCTTATAAATAAAAAGTGTTAAAAAAAAAAAAAAAGACACAAGGAAAAAATAATGTTGTTCCACTGGTAAATATTTAATGTCCTAAAACACACAGTGAAGCAGAAGAACTGAAGAACAGGAACATGAGCTCATACTCAGAGCAGCTGTAATGAACTGTTTCTGGTTCAGAACGTTACTGTTTTCAGTTGTGTTCCTCAGACTCAGGGTTTGGTTCCTCTGTGAATGTCATGGTTCATGTCGTTTGTTTTGTCTCTGACAGAAGCTCTGGTCCAGACCGTCATCCCTCCACATCTGTCCAAGGTCCTGGGTGTTGAGGTGAGCAGCTGTTTCACTGGTCACATGACACATAGAATGTCCATTATCCACCTGTAGAATATATATAATATGTTTATATTTACTATCTATATTCAATAACCTCCTGCTTCTCAAAACCAATACCAATAGTTTCCATTCTTCAAACTCTTGTATTATTATTTCATGGAACTGAAAACCCTTTGACTTACAAACAGTGGACTGACCCAGACTTCTGCTTCTGCTTTTTCTTTTTCCTTCTTTTTCTTCTTCTTCGTGGTTTTTATGGTGGTTGCCAAGGCGAGAACGTCCACTGTGTACTGGTGAAATGCACCAAATCTAAGCAATTTAGATTTATTATTATGGGCTGCATTTATCAGTGAAAACTTTAATTAAGGGAATTATCTGAATGATGTCATTTTCTTCAATATCGGACCGATAATTATTGGTGCTGATAGTTATCATTCATTCCTAATCTCTATAGTTTATTCTGTTCTTCTTTTCCTGGTCCGGTCCACTTCAGATCATATTGGGCTGAATGTAGAACCTGAACTGAAGTCAGTTGGTTGTCCCTGTTTTAGACGCGAAGGTGTTTCATGGTTTTTCCTTTCATTTGTTTCACATGTCCTCCATCTGGGTCCATTTCAGTCCCAGTCCAGGTCTAAAGCCGAGGCCTTCACCCAAGCCTTCCTGGAGAACAGCGTCCCATGGAACACCCGCCAAGACCTGAAGGCCATGCTGACCCATAAGGCCGTGATCCTGAACTACGCCAGGACCACCCAGGACCAGGACAAGAGGAGCAGGAAGAAGGCCAAAGGGCTGAACGCCCATCAGAAAAGGGCCATGAAGGTGTTCCACATCAGACCTGAACACCAGAGGTCAGTCCAGACTTGAACCCTTTAACTTTTTAACCCTTGAACCCTTTACCCCCTGAGTCCAGGTAAAGGTTCCCATATTAAACACATATAATCTACAGTTGTGTTGAACCTTTAATCATACCCTGTTCTTCTCATTATGTTTCTGTTTTTTCTGTCGTAGATATGAACTCTTCTTACCTCTTCACAACCTCTGGAGACAATACATCATTGATTTGTGTGGTGGATTAAAAGCCTCCTGGTAAATATCTGTGACCACCCCCCCCTAACAGTGACACAGTGACACCTTTAGTTGGACATTCATACTTTAACTGTTTCTGATGTTTTTGAAGTAATCCACAGTTTGTGCAGCAGAAGCTTGTGAAGGCCGACTTCCATGGAGCCATCATCACAGGTACCGGTTTAGTATTCTACAGAGTTTTACATAATATTATTATAGTATTATTATAGTGTTATTATGGTATTATTGTAGTGTCATTATAGTATTATAATAGTATTATAATAGTATGGTATTATAAAGACAAAGAATAATAAACTGTAAAATGACCAAAAAACATATAAAACACAGTTAATAAACAGTACAAACTAAAAACAGACACAGGTTCAACATATAAACCTAATAAAGAAAATAACAGATTATGAAACGAGTGCATTTTTAACTAAAGTTTCTTCAAAAAATCAGCCTCTAATGGACACTCAGTAAAAGACAAAGTGTTGATGATAATCTAGTTCTGCTCACTTTCATAACTGTTACATACGTCCTCATTATAACCACATATATTTTTAATAACACAATATTCTTGCACATTTATGTTTCTGTATTTATCATATTGATAATATATTGTCTAGTACATATTGTATAAATTGCTGTTCTAATTGTGTCTTAATTTGTATATTTGGTGTGTGTTTTTCTGTTTCTTTTTTCTCTTGTATTGATATTTTCTTTCCTCCTTCTTTATATTTTACTTAAATGCAGTGACTGTAAAACCCAATAATGTCCCTCTGGTATTAATAAAGTATTCTGTTTCTGGTTCTGCTTTGACAGTGGTTCGGTCCAAATGTCCATCGTACGTGGGGACAACAGGGATTCTGGTCCAAGAGTTTAAACACGTCTTCAAAATCATCACCAAAGACGACAAACTGAAAGGTCCGTCCTGTCTGTCATTCATGTGTTTGGAATCTGTCTGTAGTTTATTTTCCATTAACCCTTAAATATCATAAATATAACTTATGCATAAAAATTTGTCTAATGGAAAAACAACAATTTCACCAAAACTCGTTTTTCTCTGAATAGTTGTTGTTATTGTTAGGTGTTTTTCGTAGTTAAATTGGTATATGACACTAAACTGTAATGGAAAGACCTTTGAGTCCAACTAGAGTCACATGACCAAAACAAACAGATTTTGATGGATGTTACAACAAGAGAAGAAGATGAGTTGAACCCAAACGTGTGTGTATGTGTGGACACACCAGGAAACCACATAATTTTAGAATTTAGTAGGAGATAGAGGGGGAACGAGCATTGTAGATTCAAAACAACACAGATTTCTGTTCATGTTTATGGAATGACTTCTACTGACATCTACCAGAAGGAAGAAACTAATCAGCACATTTGGGATTGAATGGAAAAACCAACATTACACACTTCTTTTTTGAACACATTTATATAAATATGGGGACAGTTTAGCTCAGATGGACGATGGAAAAGACTAGTATGGATGTGGACTGTCTGTTTGCATGTTAACCTTTTCTTTTCTTGTCTTTTGTTTCTCAGTCATCCCCAAACGGAACAGTGTGTTTGCGGTGGAGATCAACGGCTTCGTTTCTCACATCTATGGAAACAGGTTTGAGCAGCGAGCTGGCGAACGTTCAGCCAAGAAGTTTAAAGTCAGAGGAACCATCGACCTGTGATGGTGGAGGGCGTACATCTTGGAAACACAGTGTTAGTGAGGCTGACTGCACCCTCTGCTGGACAGGGTGAGGAACTGTGACCTGCTTTTCATGGTTGAAGTGAAATGTACAAGGATCGTCTTATTTATTTTGGAGTCATGATGGAAACATTGAACCTGGTTTAAGTATTTTTTTTATAAAATGAGGGAAAAATAAAGGAGCCCTTTAACATGAGAGTATTCTCTTTTTTTTATTAAAGTTATAACATATTACATATCTTTTCTGACATGAATGAGTAATATTGTGTGGGTCTCCCTTAAGCATAAACCCCAGAAACACCCTCCATCCCCCACCCCCCCCCCAAACCACTTCTGAATTTTGAAACAGCAGTGAAAGTAAATAAAATAATAATTGACAGACAATATAAGTAATAGTAACTTGAATACTTTTCAACATCCATTTTTGTATATCTGATACATAATCAAACATCATTAAAAAAAAATAGTGTGGTCTCACTTTGTAAGTTAGGATGAGATATCAGGCCTTGATTCTAAAAATTTTTAGAAATCAATTCCATATCTTGTGGAGGATATGAGTTTTCCGTTAAGAGTATTCTTGGTTTATAATTAGGTTGTACTTTTAAATCAGTGATATTTTTCTTTTTTCAATGGAATTCTTCCTTTTCCCACATTTCCCTGTGGTCTCCATAAACTGTAAATGCTCTGCTTGGGTCTGAATTCTTCATTCATTCAACTCCACAGATCCATCTTCAGCCCTATTTATGAGTAATGACACCAGAAAGGTGGTTTGGAGAGAGATTGGGTCATTGCCGGCCGAAACCTGTCAGAGATGTGACAGCCAATTGGGATGGTCCTGTGCAGCGGTTGTAACACGCGGTCGACCAGATCTGGGACGGTTGTTGGAGGAGCCGGTGGTGTGGTAACGCTCAGCAAGGCGTACAATGGTAGAGTGGTGGACTCCAAACACCCTGGCTACGGCCCGTCTGCTCCATCCAGCTTGAAGCATGCCAATGGCCCGATCTCTCTCCGGTTGCAGTAGTCGTGGCATTGTGGACAAATGTGTTTTTGCTCCATTTTGGTGTCTTTTTGTAGGGAATGGTTGTGCACAATTGAGCAGAGGTCCAATTCATCGCTGAGTTTCACTTATGAGCAGACATGGGTGAGGAACACAAAAATGCAGTTCTTATTGCTAATCAAAATCAATCAACCGGAACCAGGAAAACAATCATTTCATTTTGACTCAGAATAGTACTGAACTCATTGTAGTTTGCAATTTTGCAATAACTGTCATATTCCTGAAAAAATCTAGAAAATGAAAGTGGTGCGTTTCTTTTTTCCTTGAGTGTATATATGTATATATAGTTTTGTTGTAATTGTAGTTTTTGTTTTTTGACCCCAGTCTTCCATATCTGGGTCCAAATGATTTGCATTCATTTACGATAGAATTACATCTGGTTCTATTGCTGTTACATGTTATATATATATATATATACTATAGGGATGTCCGATATTGGCTTTTTTGCCAAAAACCGATATGCCGATATTGTCCAACGCTTAATTTTCGATTCCAATATCTACCGATATTACTGCCGATATATGTGGGATATTAAACTAATTTTAGGTAACATCACATATCTCCTGTCATGGAATTAACACATCATGCCTAATTTTATTGTGATGCCCCATTGGATGCATTCTCAAATGCAACAAGGCTTTTAAAATGTAAACACTGTCTGTGCAAAGAATACATACTTCAACTTAACTCTTTCCCCGCCAGAGCATTTTCCAGTGAGTTGGTAGCCAGTGCCAGCCTTTTTGGTCATTTTCACTAATCTTTGGAGGCTGACTGAAAATGTGTTAGGAGTATGTGAACACTGAATACATCAAAAGAAAGAACAGAACTTCAACTTTTAAACACAAGAAACAATTTTATTCTATCTTCATTCGTTTGTGAGATATGAACATTTGAATATTGGTCATTTTCAGGAAAAAACTGAATTTTGAGCAAAAAACTGAGAAAACTGCATTTTTTTTCCAAAGTTATTGATTTTCAAGATAAAATTGATTTCCTATTTACATTTTTGACTCTTTCTCATTTACCAACAGTAACACTGTGTTCCAAATCACAAAATAAAATAATAACAACAATAATAATAACAAACAGCTCTAAGATATCCCATCATTCCACAAAATATTAGAGGAATCTACACCAAACATCTTCTAAAGCACCAGGTTCCTTCTAAACTTATCACATTTACATACATCAGTTATAAGTCTTGCACATATTAGTTTAGTTTTTTGATATAAACACTTCAATATTCCTCATTTTCAAGAAAAAAAGAAACAAATTCACTAAATACTGTAGATTTATGGCCTTTCCTTGGCTGCACCAGGTCCTCCTGTTGGACCACCTGCTGTGTTTGATCTGGAAATAATTATATGGACATGTAGTTATTTATCTATGTATGAATTTATGTATTTATTTATTTATTTCAAACTAAAGCCAAATCCAACAGTGTCTTACCTGTGTCCCTGCTGACATTATACAGCTGAATCTGTTCTGTGTCCTCAGTCTGAATCTGAACTCACTCTAACAGATGAACACTAGCTGTCCTTTGTCTGGTCCCATGTCTGTGTGTCTGTCTTCTCTTTGAATGTCCACTAGAAATGTCTCTTTTCTCTTCCTCCTGTCTGTCATTTTCTCCGTGTCGCTCCGTGCCCCCCCCCCCCCACACACACACTTCGTGTTGGACCTGAGCCGCTCCGTGTTTCCCGTGTTCCGTGTCCGTCTCCCTCACCTTCTATTTCTCCGTTCCTGTCTCTAAATGGTTCTTCTGTAGCTCCATCATATATTGAATTGTCAGACAGTCTCCATAATCATCTTTAAAGCTTTTGAAACTGCTCGCGGTTCCTGCAGAATCTACATTTCCTCATTCAGTGACTGCCGCTGGATGCGTTGCCATGGGATACGGAGACTCCAGTGCGAAAACGATGAACCCGGTCCGTCATTTTTCTGAAAAAGCTGCTTAATTGTGTTTGTTTTTGGACCAAGGAAAGTAATTGACACGATCCGCAACAGCTTCAACTACAGTATAACAGTGAAAACACGGAGTGACGGAAAATCTTGTCACTGGCGGAGAAAGAGTTGTGTAAAAAATGCCATATTTATTTATTTTCTCTCCCTCCCTCCATGAGTCTATTACAGTGTGGCAACTCTACTGTACAATTTTGAAAACTGCACATTTCTTTCAGCTACAAACAATGCTTCATTTACGCATCGGTAAATGCCGGCGAAATCAAAGCATTATTTTATCGGTTTTAATGATAGGCAAAAAAAACCGATACCGACATTCACCGATATTACATTTTTATGCCAATATCGGGCCGATAATATCGGTGGGCCGATATTATTGGACATCCCTAATATACTATATACAAATGAAAAATAAAAACATATCTTAAACATGAAACCATGCTTTTGTGGATCAAATTATATACAAATGATTATTTTTCACATCAGGTTTTTATTCCCACTGGTGCAAACTTCTCCCATGATCCTCCACTACATCCTAACATCTTCACACTCTGTCTTTGCTTTGACTGAAACTGAAACAGCAGGTGTCAGTGGTTCCTCATGATAAACAGTTTTATTCAGGAACTCAGGATCAGTGTTACCACAGTCCAGATGTCAGATACTGAACTCTGACATGTGATTCATCTGTTTCTCCACCCACTCATCTGTCAATCATCACTGTGTTGTTTTTTCCATCACACATTTGAGTTCATGATGGAAAATCGAAAACACATCAGTTCATCTCACACCTTTTGTTTATTTCCGTCTTAATTTAAGTAACAATAGGAACATTTGTTTTACTGAAATGTTCCACATTGACCCTGTCTGTTCTAAAATAGGACTTCCTTGTTCCTCTTTAACAATAGTATGTGAAACCTGTGAATATGATTCAAAGTTGGACAAATTTCAGCTCAGATCCAGGATTGTATCAAATATCTGACATGTTACACAACATCTAATGACGGAGCAATTTTATGAATGTTCAGGTTCCAAAAGGCCTCAGAGGTGCTTTGGACTTCATTTTTGTCAACATTTCATTTTGTTGTGGGAAACAAAAGAGGTTTCTTACAGATTCGGCAAAAAATGAGCCAGATCACTACAACATAATATTCCATCGTCCACCAGGGTTGATTTAAAGGAGTGAAATTTAGCTTTTTTTAATGGAATTCTTGATTTTAAACATTTCCCTGTGGTCTACATAAACTGTAAATGCTAATGCTAATAAAAGTGGGTTTAGATAAATATGAACCCTTTAAAACAGGGGTTCCCAAAGTGGGGTATGTGTACCCCCAGGGGTACTTGGAAAAAGCCCAGGGGGTACACGACATGTAAAGAAGTCATCATGTACTGAATACAAAATAAGTAATGAGAATTAAAGCTGAAATATAAAACACAATAAATACATTCATATAATAGTTTCTTGTTGAAGCTTTGGTAATATTTGAAGAACATTTATATTTTATATTATTCAAAATGAGTCTATTTGAGTAGATAAGGAATGATTTTATGTTGATGAAAGGTTCATTTATATATTTTAAAGGTTTTTATAAATTTATATATTTATAAAGGTTAGGGTTAGAACTAGGAATAGGGGTTAGGGTTATGGATGGAGGTTGGGGTTAGGATTAGGGATATGGGTCTAAAGCGTCCATCTCAGGTAGTGGAGGTAAGTTTTTTTATTTTCGTTTCATTGAACCCGTGGGGAATTATTGTGTTGAGTCACTATTTACATTTCTGTCATTTTTCAACAGTCTTCTTTAAATGCTCTAATGCAGTGTTTGTCTATGGGGGCAGTACCATAGTCGGGGGGGGGGGGGGGGGATTTGAATGAGAAAGCTGAGAGGGGGGCGCTGAGACTGAAATGGGGGGGTTATAAGGGTATAACTATCAATATCAAGCAGCATGTTATGTCAATGCTGAATTTCTGCCCCCCACATTGCTTCTGAAGAGGAAAATAAAGGTGTGGTTTGTATAACGTCAGCACTGTTTCTTGGTCTCATTTTAGATGTTTGATGAGATATGAATGAGTGTTCCAACCATTTAGGAACAGACTCTAGAACAGGTGTGAAATGACAATGATCAGAACACATGATATAAACAACTGGACCACTCTCAGCTACCAAAAGAACGTTAAGAAAAAAACACATGTAGAAGGACTTACTAATGTATAAGAAATGAACTAAACCATATTTAAGAAACAAATTACATTTTAAAATGACATACTATAGTCTTACTTTTTGTCCATCAGAGGTCGTTGGAAAAAATGCTAATAAAGGCTAGAAACAACCTAGAACACCTCATAGAACCCTTCTAAATACCTCAGAGGTTCAATAAAACCATTTAAAATCATATTCTAGAACCAGTCCAAATTGGATTGGGGTTAGGGTTACTGTGCAGGTTACTGTGGATATGCATTCAGAGTGGATATGACGTCAGTTCTCGTGCATATGCAGGTGGATTTGACGCTGCTCATCTCTCAGCAGATTCACAGTAAAGTTGAATCATGTCGTTGCTGCTGCGTTCCAACAGTTTCACCATCAGCTGATGAAACGTTTATGGTGAAGTGTGAAAAAACTGTACCTGTCAGTTTAGTTTCAAAACAAACCCACTGAGGAATGAAGGTTCACTGTTTACAACTCTGATTAACCCTTTATCGGCCAAGTGACTATTTTTGATCATTTCTGCATACATTCTAAGACAGTAACAGTTACAGTGAGGACAGTGAGTCCCCAACCTGAGGTCCAATGTGGGTTCCAGGGTCTGTAAGGTCCAATGTGGTCTCCGGGGTCTGTAAGGTCTATTGTGGTCTCCGGGATCTGTAAGGTCCAATGTGGTCTCTGGGGTCTGTAAGGGTTAGGGTTACCTGCTTTGTTTGGTTCCATGAAGTAATGGAACCAATGTTGGTTCTAATGTGATCACATACAGGTTCCTTAGATAGATACTTTATTGATCCTTTGCAGGAAATTGTTTGGTTACGACAGTTGTACAAAAAACACACTGGCCCATCACAACAGACATCCCACATACAACCAACAATGGAATGTTACAGTGCTAAAAACAGAATAAAAGATATATAAAATATAGTCTGTACAATAAAAGTCATGTAAAAATATACAATGAAACAAAACACCTATAGTATGCACAGCATACAAGAATTTATTGCAAAGCAATATTAAAAAGTTTAATAGCAGCTGGCAGGAAGGACCTCCTACTGCGTTCAGTCCTGGACTGAGGGGGAATCAGTCTGTGGCTGAAGGCACTCTCCCTGAACGTCTTAAGGTAGTGAAGTGGGTGAGATGCATTCCTCAAAATAGAGTCCAGCTTCCTGAGCATTGTCAGCCCAGCCACCTGCTGAACTGTGTCCAGTCCCATCCCAGTGATGGAGCTCACTTTCCTAATGAGTTTGTTCAGTCTGTTTCTGTCTGAAATGCGAGCTCCCTCCCCCCAGCACACCACACCAAAGAACAGGACACCAGCCACCACAGTCTGGTAGAAGCTGCACAGAAGAGGCTTGGAGATGCTGAATGACCTTAATCTCCGTAGGAAATAAAGTCTACTTTGCCCCTTCTTGTGCAGAGTCTCCATATGACAGGACCAGTCCAACTTGTTGTCCAGCTGGACTCCCAGGTACCTGTGATTGGAGACAACTTCCACCCCTGTGTCATGGATGGTGACTGGCACCAGTTTGGACCTCTTCCTCCTAAAATCCAAAAACATTTCCTTGGTCTTGGAAATGTTCAGTTGGAGATGGTTGAGGTCACACCAGTCCATAAAGTCCTTGACCAGGCCCCTGTACTCCCCTTCCTCTTCTCCTCTGATACAACCAACAACTGCTGAGTCACCAGAAAATTTCTGAAGAAAGCAGCTGTCTGAGTTTTACTGGAAGAGTACATCATCCATACTTTCCTCTACATGTGTTTTTTCTAGTATTTGTTTTATTTACTTCTCTGATTTTTTTGTTGTTGCCATTCACAGGTAAGGAACCAAATATGGTAACTCATTGGGTTTGATTTTATATGTGTGTGTATATATATATATATATATATATATATATATATATATATATATATATATATATATATATATATATATATATATATATATATATATATACAAAGTCCAGTCATGTTCTGTCCTCCAATAACACACTGAGGTTAAACTGTTGACTTTCACTGTTTGAATGTGTGAACTTTAAAGGGTTAAAAAGGTTCAGTCTGATGGAAAAATACAATGACTTCATTTCAGATGTAAACAGAAAAACCAGACAAACAAGACAGACCTGCACCTGCACACAGAACCATGGACCAGTGTGTGTGTGTGTGTGTATATGTGTGTGTCTTTTTATGTATTTGTGTGCGTATGTGTGTGTCTTTTTGTGTACTTGTGTGTGTATGTGTGTGTGTATATATATGTGTGTGTGTCTGTGTGTGTATATGTGTGTCTCTGTGTGTAAATGTGTGTGTGTGTCTGTGTGTGTAAATGTGTGTGTGTGTCTGTGTGTGTGTCTGTTTGTGTCTCTGTGTGTATATGAGTGTTTTTTGTGTGTGTTATTTCCCTGTTCAGTGTGACACTGGTCCAACAGGTTGATCATTCCCAGTCCGTCCCTGTCTCTGAAGGACCCATCATTCAAACAGGTGTGAGACAGAGGACACAGTCTTCAGGACATGTGTACACACATTGTGGGAACTTTTCCTTTTGTGTCAGTGTGAGTTCAGAGGAAATCCCCAAATACAAGCGGTTAATCTGATGTACGTCAAAACCAAAACCATCTACTGACCCTGATCCTGTCAACACATGGAAGGAAGTTCTGTTCAAGTCCAGTTTCTCAGCTTTTCAATGATAACATATGACCCATTTGGATGTTCAGAGGTTCCGTGGTTACCGTGGAGACAGCACCATCATCCATGACAGAGGTGGATCAGTAGTGTGTTTTCCATTGACCCTCCAACTGTGTGAATAGAACTTATGCATATACATCTGTCTAATGGAAAAACAACAATTTCACCAACACTCCTGTTTTTCTCTGAATAGTTGTTATTGTTAGAGGTCGTTTTTCGTAGTTAAATTGGTAAATGACACAAAACTGTAATGGAAAGACCTTTGAGTCCAACTAGAGTCACATGACCAAAACAAACAGATGTTGATGGATGTTAGAACAAGAGAAGAAGAAGAGCTGAACCCAAACGTGTGTATGTATGGACACACCAGGAAACCACATCATTTTAGACTTTAGTAGGAGATAGAGGGGGAACCAGCATTCTAGATTCAAACCAACACAGATTTCTGTTCATGTTTATGGGATGATTTCTACTGACATCTACCAGAAGAAAGAAACTAATCAGCACATTTGGGATTGAATGGAAAAACATTTTACATTTTTTGGTATTTTTTCTACTGTGTTCATTTTTGGGGCCTTAGAGTTTTGTCATTTCAGTGTTCTGTCTGTGATGTACATACAGTAAAACTGACACTAGGCTTCACTCCACACTCCTCTGAGTTTGGACACATGGACATAAATGAACATGAGTAATGTCTTCGGTTGCAGTGTCTTCTGATTTGCTTCAGCTAAAGATTGGAACACTGTCCAAAAGCTCTACCAAACCCTCTCAGACTCACTGTCCTACGGTGGCCCAGAGGTGCAACAGGCCAAAAAATTATCCACTAGACGAAAAAAAATTATCTACTACAAGAAAAAAAAAGAGAACAGCCTAAAAAAAATTATCCACTAGATGAAAAAAATTATCTACTACAAGAAAAAAAAGAGAGAACAGCCCAAAAAAATTATCCACTATAAGGAAAAAAAAAAGGGGAGAACAGCCTAAAAAAATTATCCACTAGACAAAAAAATTATCTACTGCAAGAAAAAAAGAGAACAGCCCAAAAAAATTATCCACGAGATGAAAAAAATTATCTACTACAAGAAAAAAAAAAGAGAGAACAGCCCAAAAAAATTATCCACTATAAGGAAAAAAAAGGGGAGAACAGACTAAAAAAATTATCCACTAGACAAAAAAATTATCCACTATAAGAAAAAAAAGAGAACAGCCTAAAAAAATTATCCACTAGATGAAAACAAAAAATCCCCTATAAGAAAGAAAAGAGACCAGCCATAAAAATTATCCACTAAAAGAAAAAAAAAAAGAGAACAGGCAAAAAAAATTATCTACTAGCCCAAAAAATTATTCACTATAAGAAAAAAAAAAGAACAGGTGAAAAAAATTATCTACTATGAGAAAAAAAAGAGAGCAGCCCAAAAAAATACCCACTATAAGAAAAAAAAAACCATCATCCACCTTTTCAATTACGGGGGCGCTGTTTACCCGAAAGGTGCCTTGCTTTAAAATTAAGACCACCACAAAAAATAAAAGGATAGACTGAAAAATTTTAAGGCTTTCGGCTAATGTGGCTAATGCTAAGGAAGTACCCCACCGGAAGTGGAGGTCGTGCGCTAAAAAATAAAGTTATTTTAAAATATAGATATTTACATTAATATAGTTTGCAAAGCAGTTAAATGATTAAATACGGTTCCAGTGTCTGCTCAAGGTTAGGCATGGGCGTTAAATGGTTAAGGTTAGGGTTAGGGTATGGTTGGGGTTAGTTTTCAGTGGTAAATGGCCCTTGTGTGCACTGTGTGAAGGTTCGTTGCTAAGCTAATGCTAACGCGAAAAGTTGACGGCAACTTTGTGAACTACCAGTGCGAATAAACAATTGTGTGATTACGGTGTTGAATTGTTCAACTGCCTGACATTCAATATCATTTTTGATGAATATTCGCTACAAGAAGTTCTAAAATTATTTTATTTGAGAGGAGGAGAAGAGGAGCTTCCTGTGGAGCTCCACTATCATGGCATCGCCCATTTGTTGAGAGACAGTGAGTGCATATTGTGGCACCAACACCTGGTGCCGTGGCACCACGGTTGATGCCGCGAGGTGCCGTGGTACCTCGGCTGGTGCCGCGACGTACCGTGGTACCATGGCTCGGTGCCAACCACTTGCCGTGGCACCGCGGTGCCGCAGCTCGGTGCCAGGTACCCCAGCACGGCACCGCGTACCATGGCTCGGTACCACAGCTCAGCTCGTTGCCAGGTGCCGAGGCACTGTGGTACCACGGCACACATCTTTATCTCCACAAAATGTCCTTCTTGATCTAGTGTTAGTGAAGACACTCCGTTTGAGTTGAGGAGGAGAGGTCTACCTGCAAACAAATGGGCAATGCCATGATAGTGGAGCTCCACAGGAAGCTCCTCTTCTCCTCCTCTCAAAATAAAATAACACAAAGTTGCCGTCAACTTTTCGCGTTAGCATTAGCTTAGCAACGAACCTTCACACAGTGCACACAAGGGCCATTTACCACTGAAAACTAACCCCAACCATACCCTAACCCTAACCTTAACCATTTAACGCCCATGCCTAACCTTGAGCAGACACTGGAACCGCATTTAATCATTTAACTGCTTTGCAAACTATATTAATGTAAATATCTATATTTTAAAATAACTTTATTTTTTAGCGCACGACCTCCACTTCCGGTGGGGTACTTCCTTAGCATTAGCCACATTAGCCGAAAGCCTTAAAATTTTTCAGCCTATCCTTTTATTTTTAGTGGTGGTCTTAATTTTAAAGCAAGACACCTTTCGGGTAAACAGCGCCCCCGTAATTGAAAAGGTGGATGATGTTTTTTTTTTTTTCTTATAGTGGATATTTTTTTGGGCTGCTCTCTTTTTTTTCTCATAGTAGATAATTTTTTTCACCTGTTCTTTTTTTTTTCTTATAGTGAATAATTTTTTGGGCTAGTAGATAATTTTTTTTGCCTGTTCTCTTTTTTTTTTCTTTTAGTGGATAATTTTTTTGGCTGGTCTCTTTTTTTTCTTACAGGGGATTTTTTTTTTCATCTAGTGGATAATTTTTTTTAGGCTGTTCTCTTTTTTTTCTTACAGTGGATAATTTTTTTGGGGCTGTTCTCTTTTTTTCTTGTAGTAGATAATTTTTTTCATCTAGTGGATCATTTTTTTAGGCTGTTCTCTTTGTTTTCTTATAGTGGATAATTTTTTTGGGCTGTTCTCTGTTTTTTTCTTGTAGTCGATAATTTTTTTCATCTAATGGATAATTTTTTTAGGCTGTTCTCTGTTTTTTTCTTGTAGTAGCTAATTTTTTTCATCTAGTGGATAATTTTTGTAGGCTGTTCTCTTTTTTTTCTTATAGTGGATAATTTCTTTGGGCTGTTCTCTTTTTTTTCTTGTAGTAGATAATTTTTTTCATCTAGTGGATCATTTTTTTAGGCTGTTTTCTTTTTTTTCTTATAGTGGATAATTTTTTTGGGCTGTTCTCTTTTTTTTCTTGTAGTAGATAATTTTTTTCATCTAGTGGATAATTTTTTTAGGCTGTTCTCTTTTTTTTTTTTCTTGTAGTAGATAATTTTTTTTGTCTAGTGGATAATTTTTTGGCCTGTTGCACCTCTGGGCCACCGTACTGTCCTCACATCTGTCACTGTTTTTAAGCAAAACCTGCAACTAATTTTATCTGACTGTTGCACCTGTTCAACATTTGTCTCTTACATGTCTCACTGTTATTGTTGTAATGGACTTATTTATTAACTGTTTGTTTCTGTAATTGTTATGTCCACCAAGGAGGTTATGTTTTTGCCGGCATTGGTTTGTCTGTCTGTCCGTGTGCAAGATAACTCAAAAAGTTATGGACGGACTTGGATGAAAATTTCAGGAAATGTTGATACTGGCACAAGGAAAAAATGTTTAAATTTTGGTGGTGATCGGGGGGGGGGGGGGGGGGGGGGGGGGGGGGGGGGGTGTTTGGGGCACTGATCTGCCTTGCCGGGGGTTTGCGCTCTCCGAGTGCTTTTCTAGTTTAACCTTGTTTTTATCTTTAGCTCACCCCCACCCCTCAGGCTGCATTTGTAAATAAGAATCTGTTCTTAATTACTTGCCTGGGTAAATAAAGGTTAAATAAATAAATAAATATATATATATATATATATATATATTTTTTTTTTAAATCAGGCGACAGTGGAGGGGAGTGTCAGTGAACATGACGTGTGTTGATTTGTTTCTTCAGACTGACCCGTTAAACCGGTCCGACTTCAGTTGTGTCTGTGAAACCTGAGGAGTTTTCATGTTCAGTCTGTGAATGCCATCTATATTTGGCCCCGTGAGAAGAAAACCTGCTGGTTCTTAATAATTGGCACTTGGCTTTTCTTTGGCATGAAAATGAAGCATCAACCATTAGATAGATAGATAGATAGATAGATAGATAGATAGATAGATAGATAGATAGATAGATAGATAGATAGATAGATAGATAGATAGATAGATAGATAGATAGATAGATAGATAGATAGATAGATAGATAGATAGATAGATAGATAGATAGATAGATAGATAGATAGATAGATAGATGCATCAACCATTATATATAGACATATATATATATATATATTGTTACGCCCCGGCCTAGGGGTTCACCAGGGCGAACATAATAGGCTCAACTTTTGTCCCCTCCCAGCTCCCAAGCACACACGTCAGTCAAAAACTAAGATTTACAATATTTATTATCAGTATTTTGTTCAACTAAGGAAGGGTTAGGGGAGGGAGCGGCTAAAACAACAAACAAAATATCTTCTTTACAATTTACTAACTTACCTAACCAAAATAAATGCAGGAAATAAAATACAGAAAACTTACCTAACTACCTAACAAAAACAGAAGAAAAGGTGAAAACAAAAGAGCCGACCTCCCCTACCAGAAAAAGGTTCAATTTAACAAAACTATTTACAACTACAAACAATCAGATTTTTCCAGGATCGAAGACTGACGGTCACACACACGAACACAGGGTTGGGAGCTGACAGGAGGCAAGAGCGAGCGAGGACAGAAGTTCCAGGGCCATTTTTAAAGGCCTGGGCAATCATGATCCACCAATCAGCAACCTGCAATAGACAGACACAAAAGGGCACAGCACACCTACAGGACGGGGGAGAACACACACACTAAACAGAAAACACATACATATAAATAGATAAATTATGACCCAGGGTCATAACAATATATATATATATATATATATATATATATATATATATATATATATATATATATATATATATATATACACACACACACACATACACACACACACACACATATATATATATATATATGTGTGTGTGTGTGTGTGTGTGTGTATATATATGGGTGCTTCTCTGAAACTGGGTTTATTTTAGTATCTGTCACTTTTCCATCTTTTTAGACCCAATAATAAAAGGTAAATGTAGACATATTTCCCCCCAGGATGGACCTAATGATGACCTCAGATAAATGCACAAAAATTATACTCCTGCTCTGAGCCATCCCATAATTAATGAATTTTTAATCAAATATTGGGTCAAAAATAGGAACCAAATATGGACATAAAATCCTCCTAGGTGTTAGTGCATTAGATGTGAAAACGTGTGTAAATGGTCTTCTATAGACTATAAATAAAGACAGTGTGTTAAATGTGTCGATCCTAGTGTTTTTTCTAATCCACAAATGTGGGTTTTTCATCAGTCTCGGTCTCATTCCAGGTTTGGTGTGGAACCCATCATGTCCACTGGTGTTACATGTGGAACCGGAACATTTAAACACCAATAAATTGCAAGCGATTTTTCAACAGTGGTCATTTTTGTCAAACATTCTGCCTTGAATATTTACTACAATTCCCAAAACGTACCTGTGAGAGAATAAAGAGATATTTTTAAAAAATAGTTGTGTGTAATTTTCATGGCCTTTTGATCGTGTTACATGTGGATTTATGTTTTTAAAATAATGTAAAATAATATAAAAATGTGTTTTATCTGAAAAATATTTTCTCTTTTATCTCAATAAGTATTTATTTTTCAAATAGACCCAAAGTGCTTCCAAACCTGCTTCATAACATATGTCTACAGTGGGGTAAAAAGTCTTTAGTCAGCCACTGATTTTGCAAGTTCTCCTACTTAGAAAGATGAGAGAGGTCTGTAATTTTCATCAGAGGTACACTTCAACTATGAGAGACAAAATGAGAAAAAAAAAATCCAGGAAATCACATTGTAGGATTTTTAAAGAATTTATTTGTAAATTATGGTGGAAAATAAGTATTTGGTCACCCACAAACAAGCCAGATTTCTGTCTCTCACAGACCTGTAACGTCTTCTTTAAGAAGCTCTTCTGTCCTCCACTCGTTACCTGTATTAATGGCACCTGTTTGAACTGGTTCTCTGTATAAAAGACACCTGTCCACAGCCCCAAACAGTCAGACTCCAAACTCAACCATGGCCAAGACCAAAGAGCTGTCCAAGGACACCAGGAAGAAAACTGTAGACCTGCACCAGGCTGGGAAGAGTGCATCTACAACAGGCAAGCAGGTTGGTGTGAAGAAATCAACTGTGGGAGCAACTGTAAGAAAATGGAAGACATACAAGACCATTGATAATCTTCCTCGATCTGGAGCCCCATGCAAGATCTCATCCCGTGGGGTCAAAATGATCATGAGGACGGTGAGCAAAAATCCCAGAACTACACGGAGGGACCTGATGAATGACCTGCAGAGAGCAGGGACCAAAGTAACAAAGGCTACCATCAGTAACACACTACGCCCAGAGGGACTCAAATCCTGCAGCGCCAGGCGTGTCCCCCTGCTTAAGCCAGTACATGTCCAGGCCCGTCTGAAGTTTGATACAGAGCATAGGGATGATCCACAAGAGGATCTGGAGAATATCATGTGGTCAGATGAAACCAAAACAGAACTTTTTGGTAAAAACTCAACTCGTGTTTGGAGGAAGAAGAATGCTGAGTTGCATCCCAAGAACACCATACCTACTGTGAAGCATGGGGGTGGAAACCTCATGCTTTGGGGCTGTTTTTCTGCAAAGGGGACAGGACGACTGATCTGTGTTCAGGGAAGAATGAACGGGGCCATGTATGGTGAGATTTTAAGACAAAACCTCCTTCCATCAGTGAGAGCACTGAAGATGGAACGTGGCTGGGTCTTCCAGCATGACAATGATCCCAAACACACCGCTCGGGCAACGAAGGAGTGGCTCCATAAAAAGCATTTCAAGGTCCTGGAGTGGCCTAGCCAGTCTCCAGACCTCAACCCCATAGAAAATTTGTGGAGGGAGTAAAAAGTCCGTGTTGCCCAGCGACAGCCCCAAAACATCACTGCTCTAGAGGAGATCTGCAGGAGGAATGGGCCCAAATACCAGCTACAGTGTGTGCAAACCTGCTGAAGACTTACAGGAAACGTCTGACCTCTGTCATTGCCAACAAAGGTTATGTTTCAAAGTATTGAGTTGAACTTTTGTTATTGACCAAATACTTATTTTCCACCATAATTTACAAATAAATTCTTTAAAAATCCTACAATGTGATTTCCTGGATTTTTTTTTTTTTCTCATTTTGTCTCTCATAGTTGAAGTGTACCTCTGAAAATTACAGACCTCTGTCATCTTTCTTAAGTAGGAGAACTTGCAAAATCAGTGGCTGACTAAAGACTTTTTTGCCCCACTGTACATCTGGGTTGAATGTTGAACCCTCTGTCCTGTTTTTAGGACCAGTTTCAGAGAAGAACCCATATGTACTAGTTGTGTCCAAATTAACTTGTTAACTCAGCTGAATCCATCCTCCTGATGAATGTGATTATAAATGTTAACTCCATGAACCCATCTACAGCAGAATGGCTGAACATTACCTCCAACACATTTGGCTCAGTTTGTCCCAAACTAGTCTATAAAAGGTTAAAATTCTGAAAACAATTAAACTTTTAACAGTTTCAGAGCTGAAGCAATAAAAAAACAAAAAAAACAAACAAAAAAAAAAACAGGTCAAATATATTCATGTGTGATTCATTTAAAAGCAGATTTTTGTGTCTTTTTGGATCCACGGTGGTTCGGTCTTTGGACAGATTTAATAATGTCAGTTTTATTTATTCCTATTTTCCAAACGTGGTTTATAAATGTGCACTTTTTTATTCAAATGTCCAAACTGCAGGTTTTTTCCAGAACTTCCACAGACACTGTTAAACCCTTTGACAGATGTAATTTTTATTCTGAATATTTCCTTCAGATTTCTCAGTATTCAGTTTGTCGTCATCCAAAAGTCCCACTGACACTTCTGTAAAAAGGTGGGGCCACTTACCCCGAATTTTTCAATCTTAGCTCCACCCCCTTCCGTGAGTCTGAACCAATCAGGAACAGGTTCCATGTGGTTCATAAAGCCTCTGCCTCCCCGAGGATTCACACAAAGCAGCACAGCGCAACGCAGAGAAACACAGCAACACAGAGCAACACAGAAAAACACAGATCTACTGCACACAGCTGTGGACGCGCACGGACACGCAGGACTATGGTGGACCAGCTGACCTTCGCCAGGGAGAACCGGGAGCGGATCCAGGCCGTGGAGACGTCCTTCGGTCCGTCAGGGAAGGTTCTGTCCCGGCCGGACCGGGTCCTGGTGGGGGAAGGTCGGCTGTTGAAGCAGAGCCGCAGGGGTCCGCAGCCCAAAGTGTTCTTCCTGTTCAACGACCTGTTGGTTTACGGCAGCATCATCCTGAACGGACGGTGGCACAAGAAGCAGCAGGTCATCCCACTAGGTAACACACACACTGAAATACACACTTATACACACTAAAATACACACACAAGAAGCAGCAGGTCATCCCCATGGGTGGGAATGAATCTGTGTATTAGCCAGTAGGTAAATAGATGGAGTGATTGATTGATCGTTCATCATATTCTATAAAAGCGACAGAAAAAAAACACCGTCTGTTAAACGTTGACTCCTCCGAATCTAAGAAACACAGAGGCCCACAATACCACTATATATATATATATATGTGTATGTATGTATATATGTGTGTGTGTATATATATATATATATATATATATGTGTGTGTGTGTCCTCTCAGAGGGTTAAATGTGTCTGTCCTCTTTCCCTGTCCCTTTCAGAGGACATCCAGCTGGAGGACCTGGAGGACGGTGCTACCATGAGGAACCAGTGGCTGATCCGAACTCCACGGAAGTCCTTCTACGTCTCCGCTGCCTCCTATGAGGAGAAGAAGGCGTGGATGGAGCACATGGAGGAGTGTCGCTCCAGACTCCTGCAGAGCGGCGGACGCAGACCCAGCTCCGCCTTCGCCGTCACCTGGATCCCGGACCAGGCCTCGGACTGTTGCATGCGCTGCCACAGCAGGTTCAGCGTCACCCTACGACGTCATCACTGCAGGAAATGCGGCTTCGTGGTCTGTAACACATGTTCGAAGAAGCGGGCGGTGCTCCAACACATCCACCCCACCAAAGGGGTGAGGGTGTGCAAAGTGTGTCACTCAGGTCTGAAGATGGAGGAGGAGGAGGGAGATGGGGGGGAGACCCGAGTCAGGGGGGACAGCACCGGGAAGATGGGCTCAGATGAAGACGACCTGGACACGTCCAGTGTAGAGGAGGAGCTAGAGGAGGAGGAGGAGCACCACCCCAGCAGGTGGATGGACTCCTTCTCCCCTTACGTTTACCTTAAACCAGAGCATCTGAGGCCTTAGACCTGGACTGTGGACCCCCTCCTCTGGGCCCCCTCCTGTGGACCCTCTCCTCTGGGCCCCCTCCTGTGGACCCTCTCCTCTGGGCCCCGTCCTCTGGACCCACGGAGCAAAGACAGACATGGACCTGATGGAAGAGTCCAGTAGTGGACACACTGTGTTTACTGATCCTGTGGGACTGAGGTGGGACGTATTCAGATACTCAGAGACACTGAGTCCGTTTACATCCACACCAGTACTCTCATCAGTATGTGATGTCTGGAGTAATCAGATTACTATAGATCTTATAAACAGGATAATCTGATCAGATTTATCCAATAACAGCAGTAATCTGATTAGGATAAATCAGATTAACACACCTAGATTTATCCCCAATACTCTGATGTCTTCACACATGGAAACAGGTTCATCTGATTTATTTAGATTTTTTACATTTGAACATGTGGAAAAAAATAAATCTATATAAACTGAAGTTACGCAACGACACCGTGAGTCGAAGGAAAAAGGTAAACAAACAATGAAATGAAATGAAGGATAGCAGCGACATGTGACCTATTTTGTCGTCTTATTAGCTCCTCCCACATTAGGACAGCTAACACTGACACCGTAGGCGTTGCCATGGACAAGACACGACTGGAAATTTGGAAAAACACAGGAAGTGTACATCTGACATCATATCGTACGTACGAAAGAAATCCGATACTGGACTGAAACATGTAAACCAGAGAATATCGTATTTCTGAAGTGACTGTAAACGCATCAGATCTGATTCTTAATAGTTATTGGACGTTTATGGAAACATTGTGACATAATGTCAGAGGTCAGACTAGACTGTATTTAAGTCTGAGTTCAGTTATAATAATAATAATTATAATAATAATAATAATAACCAGTGTCTGTAACCTACTGTATGTTTGTACATGTGATAAATCTGCCTCATATTTAAAATGAACAATAAAGTTTTTACAGAAGAAGTTTAACCTGTGTGTGAATGTTGTTTTATTTGTATTTTATTTATGGGTTTATTTCAGACACATTATCCATTAGTTCATGTTCCTGTAAATGCCAGAATAATGGCAGGTTTTCATCTGCAGTGACTGGACAGATGTTCAATATTCAGTCTAAACTGGAACATAAGGTTATAAACAGGCACATTTTAAAAAGCATGAATTTAAAATATCTAAAAGAAGCTGGAAAAAAAAAGTACAATTAATAACACATCTAAGTAAGAAATGATTAAAATACACTTAAACATATTAAAGAAGACAACAGACTAAACTAAAACATGTCTAATGTTGGCAGCTTTAATTATGAAAGTTCCAGTTTTTTAGATGCATTTGAACTCGTTCTAAAATGTCACTTTTAAACTAAAATAGTTCAACTCATGTAAATATAACCTGAACAAATGCACACGTTCTTAGTGGAACCATGTCATCATAATATGACAGGAGGCTGTTTTTGTATTTACAGACTGAGTGGACGAGGACACGACAAAACTAGAGTTGATGACAGTGATGAACATGTGATGGAGTTGAACATACGCACAAGGAAAACAAACACAGGTCATTACTTAGAACAGTGTTTTTCAACCTTGGGGTCGGGACCCCACATGGGCTCGCTTGGAATTCAAATGGGGTTACCTGAAATTTCTAGTAATTGATAAGAATAAAAAAAAACTTACAGATAAAAAATATATGGGGAGTTGACAGAGACAATCACAGTACATAAAAGATGTGACAAACTGTGGTTGTGAAACTGAAGCACTGTGGTACTATTTATCTGTCAAACGTTCATTGTGGTCGGTTTCAGATGCTGCAGCTCTTTCATAATTCATAGTTTGAGTTCTTGTTTGTTCAGTATTAATTGTCAGCCTTGTAAATCCAAGCTGGACTGACTGTACATATCCTGACCAAGGAAAATCCAATTCTCCCTTTGCACAGTAATCTACACCTGGCTTTACTGCTTCTGTCCAGAAAAATATACATTATACAGACTAAATGTAGTCTAAAATTGACATTTATTTGCAACAAACTATTACATGATCAAAAAACAAATTAATTTTAACAAAAAAAAAAAAAAAAAAAAAAAAAAAAAAGGCTTCGTTTTGAATGTCTGGGGTCACCAGAAATTTGTGATGTTTAAAATGGGGTCAGGAGTGAAAAAAAAAGGTTGGGAACCACTGACTTAGAATAATTCCACTACAGGGTCAGTTTATCCACCTGCTGAATGAGGCTCTGCCCACAGCAGGTCTGAATGCACATGTCTGATTTTTGGCTAAATTGTGATATTTATATAAAATTTAGCAGCTGTGAGGAAAGGAAAGTTATCCAGATATCCTAAAAATATGACTCAGGTAATTGTAAGAGGAGGTACAACGGCATATTAGAACCACATATGAAAAAAAAACCCACTGTTACTATAAGAATAAAGTCGTAAAATATCAAGATAAAACACGTAATTTTACAAGAATAAAGTGGAATACAAAAAGAGTCATAATTTTACAAGAATAAAGTTGTGATTTAAAAACTGGTGGGAAAAATATCGTAATTTACTAGAATCCATCCATCCATCCATCCATTATCTTCCTCTTCTTCCGGGGCCGGGTTGCGGGGATAACAGTCTAAGCAGGGATGGCCAGACTTCCCTCTCCCCAGACTCCTCCTCCAGCTCTTCCGGGGGACCCCGAGACGTTCCCAGGCCAGCCGAGAGACAGTCTCTCCAACGTGTCCTGGGCCTTCCCCGAGGTCTCCTCCCGGTGGGACATGCTCGGACACCTCCCTAGGGAGGCGTCCAGAAGGCATCTGAAACAGACGCCCAAGCCACCTCAGCTGGCCCCTCTGGATGTGGAGGAGCAGCGGCTCTACTCCGAGCTCCTCCCTGGTGACTGAGCTCCTCACCCTATCCCTAAAGGTGCGCCCAGCCTGTTGAATCCAGGTGTTTCTTTTCTAACAGGGATCTGGGATCCAAAACAATAAGGACTAATGTCAGAATATAGTTTATATTATGGGATAAATATCAGTGCATTGGTTCGTTTGGGTTCAATTATTATCTTTGTTTCTAAAATGTCTTTTGTTTGGACCGAATTTATATCACTGCTGATTTTTTCCCTGTGACTATGTCTTTAAATGTTTTTCCTCTAAATTTATAAAATATTTTTCCTGCTCTATCTGTAAATAATTTTCTACCACAAATAACCATCTGCTTTATTCAGAAATAAATCCTGATAAAAAAGTGACTTTGAATGAAAACTATTAACTAGTATCACTGGAACAGCTAATGTTTCTTATTTGAATTTTCTTGTTAGGCCTGTTTGTTGCGTTACTAAGTTAGGTCTGACCCATGGGTTACACTGGGCTGCAGCACACTGGAGATGAGCTCCACCTGCTTAGGTCCACACCAAACCCCACCATCAACATCTAATCCATGATCTATTCTACAGTGGTCCTCGAAGTCTGGAGTCTACAGCAGGTTTGGACACACTTTTAAAATGACAAAGACTAAATAATCTATCACCAGTAAATGTAAATACATGTATCAGATGAAGTGACCTGGGTGACTGAAAGGCGCCACCAAATAAAATATTGTTGTTGTTGTTGTTGCAGTAATTTATACCAAGTTGGTGCTAAATCCATGTTCAGTTTAGTTAAAAGCTGTGGCACCTTAAGACCATAACCAATGTCATCAGGTTTGTTTTCTTCAACTTCTCACTAATTTCTTCTCACTGATGTCAGCAAGAACTGAACATTTAAGGATAAACACTAAACTGTGTGAAAGCCTATTCTGAGTTATCTGCAAAACAAAGACTTCAGATAAAACAGAAGGAAGTGAAGACTACGCAACTGGATGATTTCAAAAAGTTTGTGGTCTACTTTTCTCAAAGTTCCTCTTTATGTGATGAACCCATTTTCTCAGTAAATGAGGCTTGATATTTGGCCTTTTGCACAAAAAGAGAAGTTGAATCAATGTTGTAGAAGATGATGGTGTTTCCATGGTAACTATGGAGCCTCTGAACATCCAAATATGGTCATATGTGATGACCATGAAAAGATGAAGAACTGTATTTTACACCAATTATTGACATGGATTGATAGGATTAATGGATCAACAGGAATTAAACAGTTTAGATCAGTAGATGGTTTAGGTTAAAGGTGGACATTTGGGTCTTCAAGGGTTAAAGGTGGACGTTTGGGTCTGTAAGGGTTAAAGGTGGACGTTTGGGTCTTTAAGGGTTAAAGGTGGACGTTTGGGTCTTTAAGGGTTAAAGGTGGACGTTTGGGTCTGTAAGGGTTAAAGGTGGATGTTTGGGTCTTTAAGGGTTAAAGGTGGACGTTTGGGTCTGTAAGGGTTAAAGGTGGACGTTTGGGTCTGTAAGGGTTAAAGGTGGACATTTGGGTCTTTAAGGGTTAAAGGTGGATGTTTGGGTCTTTAAGGGTTAAAGGCGGATGCTTGGGTCTTTATCAGTTAAAGTTTCACCCCAAGCAGGAAATTCATGATTTTTTCCCTGTGACTGTAAAAGTATTTATTGACAGTCACTGTAATCAGGAACAAAAAACCCAAACAAATCATTCAGATCTGTCCAGGTTTACATGAGACAAAGAACCACAGATAAACTTCCTTAGCAGATGCAAAACAGATTTGTGAGCCTTTGCATTTATAAGAGATTCCCCTTAAACCTAACCCCAACCCTAACCCTAACCTAACCTAACCCCATACCAAACAGTGGGGGTGGGTCCACTGTTCCCCCACAGATGCCAAAAATTATGCATCTTGGAACATGACCAAAACATGTGCAGCAATGTGGGAGGAGCCTGTCTGCATCAGTCACATGTAGGGTCAATATCTGGTTTAATGTTGGACAATCTGTCTTTGGACCAATGAAGATGATGCACTACTGTAAACTGAGTCACAGAGTGTCTAAGGCAGACTGAGGAAGAGTAAATTAAATTGGAAAACTTTTTTTTTTTTTTTTTTAAATAATAATTGAATTCAGATTATGAAACTGTGTACAAAAAATGTGAAATTCAACCATGAAAATGTCAATTTATGAGATATAACTATTCATAAAAAGATTTTGGGAAATACAACTGTTCAGTATGTGATGGCATAGATTTACCTCCGTACTCTGTCGACATCTGGAAATAAGGACTTTTATGCTTAAAGGTAAACGACACTGGTTTCATAAAGTGTGGGGAAGATTTACACAATATTTGAGAATGATGATGATGTAACCTTTGAAACACCATGTTCATAAGTTGTTAATGTGTACTGCTGTTAAAAACTAAAAATCAATAAACATATTGGTTAAAAAATATATCTTACTTAGTTGGAGATCACATATGCACATAAAAAAACAGGGATGGTGGTCCAGGGACCTGAAGGTCCAGGGTCTACATGTCAGAGTGGATTTAAAACAAATATATCACACAACTACACACACATATATCAACTACGTATTGCACCAAAAACTCAAAACTTTTCTCTATTTGATTTATTTGATTGTTTTTATCATTATAATAATAACGATAAAAATAATCAAGGAAAGGTAAGACAAAGAAATAAAACTAAACCCCTTTAAATCTTCCTGTGGTTTTAGTACAGACCTGTTCTGACCCCTGGTGGTTGACTGATGTAAATGCACCTCAAAACTCTGATTATTACATTGAACCAACTGTTGGAGTTCAGGTGATAGTGTAGATACAAAAGGATTCATTTAATAGAACAATTTTAAATACATGAAGAAATAATTAAGAATAATTACCATATTTATTAATGCCTGAACTTTCATTTCTAACCTTAATTCCTAATCATTTAATTCCATCAGGTTTACTTTTCTTGTCTTGGACAGTTTGATGAATCCAGAACAGTTCCATTTGGACTCTTGAATGTCCAAAGAGGCCATGGTGGTTTTATGGAGGTGGGGCTTAACAGAACCACCTCCAAATCCTGTTTATTAAACACATAAAGAATTTGATTTGGATTGAGATTAAGGTTTGTACACTAATAAATAATAGAACACCATATTTGTTTGATTGATGCAACAGCATCTCCCATTTTACACAGCATCAGAACCAACCCAGCTGGGCCGTACCCTGGGGACACATTAATCCTAACCCGAACCCTAACTCTGGGGACACATTAACCCTAACCCGAACCCTAACCCTGGGGACACATGAACCCGAACCCTAACCCTGGGGACACATTAACCCGAACCCAAACCCTAACCCTGGGGACACATTAACCCGAACCCAAACCCTAACTCTGGGGACACATGAACCCGAACCCTAACCCTAAGTCTGGGGACACATGAACCCGAACCCTAACCCTGGGGACACATGAACCCGAACCCTAACCCTAACTCTGGGGACACATTAACCCTAACCCGAACCCTAACCCTGGGGACACATGAACCCGAACCCTAACCCTGGGGACACATTAACCCGAACCCAAACCCTAACTCTGGGGACACATTAACCCTAACCCGAACCCTAACCCTGGGGACACATTAACCCGAACCCGAACCCTAACTCTGGGGACACGTTAACCCTAACCCGAACCCTAACCCTGGGGACACATTAACCCGAACCCTAACCCTGGGGACACATTAACCCGAACCCTACCCCTGGGGACACATTAACCCTAACCCGAACCCTAACCCTGGGGACACATTAACCCAAACCCTAACCCTGGGGACACATTAACCCTAACCCGAACCCTAACTCTGGGGACACGTTAACCCGAACCCGAACCCTAACTCTGGGGACACATTAACCCTAACCCGAACCCTAACCCTGGGGACACATTAACCCTAACCTAATGAACCCTAGTCCTAATGAACCCTAGCTCTAACCCTAACTCTACTGTCTCTCAGTGTTTTGTGGACTCCTCCAGTGTTCATCTCTAAAGTCCACCCTTCACTGTCCAAACCCTTTGTCTTCGGTGGACCTCAGTCCCATATAGCCTCCTTTGGTATCGTCTCCAAATCCAACAACTACATCATTGTGACATGTGCTCTTAAACAAGAATCTTAATAATGAATTTGACATCTTGAACTATTTAGTGGTACCACAATAAAGGATAAATGTATTCACCAAATATTCTGCGGTGGTGAAATAAATAATTCAGTGTTAATGTCGATGTCGTCATCCATCGTCCTGTTGGTGTAAATTATACAGATGTAAACATGTGTCCTCTGATGTCTGTGTTCTGTAGGTTTGCTTGAGTGTTTGGGAACATGAAATCTGGTCCATGTTCCAAAATGACTCCAGAGGGTGGGGTGGGGGTGGGGGTGGGGGGGTTGGGGGCTTATTGGTGGTTGGTTGGTTATGAAATAAACAACAGGCCTCCAGTGTCAGACAATGCCTCTGTTGTTCATCACCAGTTGTTTCTTGTTCAGTGTTTCATTTGTCCTCCAACTGTATGTCCAACACATTACCTCCACCTCTGCTGTTTCCTCACGTCTGTCCAATTACACCCAGGATTTCCTAGAAATCTAAAAACCATTGAATGAATAACAGCTGTCTATGGTTTTATATGTTATCAGTGAGACACAGACAAATATATTTAAGTTAAATATATTCAAGTGTTCTTATTGTATTTAGGACAACGGGATAAAGTCTGTGAAAAAGATCAAAACCTGCTGTTCCATGAACATCTGTCAAGGCTGGTTCCAAACCCTTCAGTTCCACCTGGTTCCTGACGTTAAAATGTCCAACTTTAACACAGAACAAATAAATACATGGTTTATGTCTATAGGTGTGGTTGAACACTATCTGTGGAGACTGAAGTCCCACCCCTGCTGTCCCTGCTGCCCCCATGCTCTGTAAAGCTGACATCAATGACTTCCTACATTTTTTCACAGACAAGATCAGGGACATTAAACACAATATCCCACCACCCTCTGGCTGTCTGACCCGAGCTGATCCCCCTCTTCAAACTTGGTCCTCCTTCGACCCTGTGACACTGGAGGACATCTCGTCACTTTTATCTAAAACGAGACCCTCCTCCAACTCTGCAGACATCCTCCCCTATAAGCTTCTTGTTAGTGTCTTTGACACAATTGGACCATGGGTCACAAAGTTTTTTTTTAACTTGTCGCTCTCAACTGGTTTGTTTCCCAGCTCCTTCAAACAGGCCATCGTAGAACCAAAACCAAAGAAAACCAACTTGGACCCCACTGAACTCAAAAGCTACAGGCCAATATCAAAGCTCCCCCTACTGGCTAAAATCCTTGAGAAGGCAGTGTCTGAACAACTTACAGCTTTTCTGGAGACACACCAGATTTATGACACTTTTCAGTCTTGGGTTTAGACAACGCCACTCAACAGAAACCGCACTATTCAAAGTGTCTAGTGACATCCTGATGGTGGCCGACTCCGGGAAATCCACGGTCTTGGTCCTGCTAGATCTCTCCTCAGCCTTCGACACAGTGGACCATACCATAATGATTGAGAGACTGAGGGACCTGGTAGGGATGTCAGGTCCTGTGCTAGACTGGTTCTCCTCTTACCTGACCGGCAGAAGCTTCACTGTGTCAATAAACGTCAATAAACAACTTCCAATCTGACTCAGCGGATCTACTGTGTGGTGTGCCCCAAGGCTCTGTCCAGGGACCAGTCCTGTTCCTACTGTATGTCCTCCCGCTTGGCCACATTATCCGGCAGTCCAGTGATGTCTCCCATCATCTATTCGCAGATGACATCCAGATATACTGCTCCTTTAACTCCTCTGAGCCCCACAAACTGAGTTCCTTAATCAACTGCTTGTCAGAGCTGAAGCAGTGGCTAAATGATAACAGCCTCCAGCTGAACTCCAGCAAAACGGAGACCCTCATCATTGCCCCCGACAGTGCAATCCCAGGGATTAAACAACACCTCGGAGACCTGAGTTCTTTGGTAAAGACCAAACTGAGGAATCTGGATGTCATCTCTGACCAGGCCATGTCTTTAGAATTCTACTCCAAACACCTAGTCAAAAACTGTTTCTTCCAACTACGCAACATCTCCAAACTCAGATCTATGGTGTCCATCAAAGAGCTTGAGATGATTGTTCACACTTTTGTGTCTTCTGGCTTAGATTACTGTAACAGGCTGTTCACATGCTTAAACAAGAAGGAGCTGGCCCGTCTACAGTTTGTCCAGAACTCTGCTGCAAGGCTTCTGACCCGCACAAACAGGAGAACCCACATCACTCCCATTCTTAAATCACTCCACTGGCTCCCTGTTTTATATCATTTTCATTTCAAAATTCTGGTGCTAACTTTCCAGGCTCTACATGGCCAGGCCCCTGCATACATTGCTTCCCTGATCCAGCCCTACAGCTGGGCTCGTAGCCTGAGGTCTTCAGAACAGCACCTGCTGATGGTTCCACACACCTGTTTCAGCACACGTGGTGACAGGTCTTTTAAAGCTGTGGCACCACGTCTGTGGAACGACCTGCCTCTACACCTACGGTCCATGGACTATAGAGAGTTTTAAAAAACACCTCAAAACACTCCTGTTCAAACAGGCTTTTTAATTCCTCAAGTGACTCAGGGTCACCACAAACTGATTACACTTCATGTATTCATCATATTTTTAACTGTTTTTAATGGTATTTTATTGTGTTTTACGGGCATTCTAATTGTATTTTATTTGTACTGTTTTATTCATTTAACACAATGTAAAGTTGCTACTTTACAGTGTTACATGTACTCCATGTGTCTGCCCCCATCTCCCCCTCTCCCCCAGTCTCTATCGCTCTCTCTTTTCTCCTGCTTTACTCTCGCTCTTTAACCCCAACTGGTCAAGGCAGATGGCCATCCTTCAGGAGTCTGGGTCTGCTCGGGGTTTCTGCTGTTAAAGGGAAGTTTTTCCTCGCCACTGTCATCAATCACAAGTGTTTGCTCCTGGAGGATTCTCTTGGGTCTCTGTAAATTTGATTTGATTTGGATTTGATTTGATAAAGCACTTTGTGACTCTGTGAAAAGTGCTCTATAAATAAAATTTACTTACTTACTTACTTTTAGTGACTCCATCCAATGATGACACACAAAACCATTTCAGTTGTGTCATCATTCACACAAATGATATTAGTCAATTTAAAGGGTCATTTACAAACCAATAGTCAGTTTGTGGTAAAGAAAGTTAGTTTAGTTTACTGTTAAACAGGTCAGAGGGGCTGCACCTCCTCCTGCACCTCCACACAGCTCACCAGATAAAGACCATAAAGTACTAGAGGTTTAAGGGGCTTAGGCCTAACCCTAACCCTAACCCTAAACCTAACCCTGAACCTAAGCCCTAACCCTGACCTGATGCCAGGGTTAGGGTTCGGTTCTTGATGCCAGGGTTGGGGTTAGGTTCTCGACGCCAGGGTTGGGGTTAGGTTCTCGATACTAGGGTTAAGGTTAGGTTCTTGATACCAGGGTTAGGGTTAGGTTCTCGATGCCAGGGTTGGGGTTAGGTTCTTGATACTAGGGTTAAGGTTAGGTTCTCGATGCCAGGGTTAGGTTCTTGATGCCAGGGTTAGGGTTTGGTTCTTGATGCAGGGGTTAGGTTCTCGATGCCAGGGTTAGGGTTAGGTTCTCGATGCCAGGGTTAGGGTTAGGTTCTCGATGCCAGGGTTGGGGTTAGGTTCTCGATACTAGAGTTAAGGTTAGGTTCTTGATGCCAGGGTTAGGGTTAGGGTTAGGTTCTCGATGCCATGGTTGGGGTTAGGTTCTTGATACTAAGGTTAAGGTTAGGTTCTCGATGCCAGGGTTAGGGTTTGGTTCTCGATGCAGGGGTTAGGTTCTCGATGCCAGGGTTAGGGTTAGGTTCTCGATGCCAGGGCTAAGGTTCGGTTCTCGATGCCAGGGTTAGGGTTAAGTTCTGGATATCAGGCCCATGTAGGGAAATACCTACCTAATAGCCATTATTGCCAAATCCAGATCCAGCCTGTACCCAGAGAGGTGAGGGGGACATGTTTCAACAGAGTGATTCTTGATAAAGGAACCTCTTCATTTGACTAGAGACTGGAACACACCCACATCCAGGAACCACTAAACTGTTTTCAGCTGAGTTTGAGGAACTGCAGAGGTCACACCTGCTTATCTGACTGTTTTCACACTAATGGTTTACAAACATCCACATTTGGACAAATGGAAATGAAGGAAACTGTCCTTTATTATTGTCCATCATTTTCTGTTCAATCTACTGTCATGTGAGTCCATGCGGTTCTGATTGGTTCTGATTGGACTGTTAACAGATGGACAGTTCTTCTTGGGTTGGGCATGAGATTAATAAACTTCTCCAAATGTCAGATGATAAATCATGTTGAAGCTGTTAAACCTTTATTTAGTCCCAACAACTTCTGTTTTTCACTCAGAAATGGTGGTTTAATGGGTTAGGGTTAAGGTGGTTTAATGGGTTAGGGTTAAGGTGGTTTAATGGGTTAGGGTTAAGGTGGTTTAATGAGTTAGGGTTAAGGAGGTGCAATGGGTTAGGGTTATGGGTTAGGGTTAAGGTGGTTTAGTGGGTTAGGGTGGTTTAATGGGTTAGAATGGGTTAAGGTGGTTTAATGGGTTAGAGTTAAGGTGGTTTAATGGGTTAGGATTAAGGAGGTTCAATGGGTTAGGGTTATGGGTTAGGGTTAAGGTGATTTAATGGGTTAGGGTGGTTTAGTGGGTTAGGGTGGTTTAATGGGTTAGAATGGGTTAAGATGGCTTAATAGGTTAGGGTGGTTTAATGGGTTAGGGTGGGTGGTACCCTTGGTACCCTGATGTCCCAGGTGTGAAACCTTCTACTGTTGAAAACAGAGGACTGAACTTCATCCACTTCAGTCTTTACAGTCAGCTGATCCACTGTTTGTGGAAAACAGCCTTTATTGTTTTTATTTTGTTGCTCAGTGTCAGACTGAGGTCATGACCATCTGGTTGTGAAATGGTTCTTTCCGTGGGCTGATGATGAACTGTCCCTGGTTCAGTCGACTGGAACTGTATCCAAACCAGGAATGCTCTCCAATAGGGACTTCCTGAACCATCAGTTTTCTGTTCACCTATGATCAAAGGTTTGTACAGATGAAGTGAACACAGTTATAGACAACTGGAACATTCTGCACAAACATGATCAGAAATACCTGAATTAAACAAAAAAATCTGCAAATGGAACAAGTGAACATTATCTTGGTCAGATTTGTTGGAATCAGATTTTCCAGATCTATTGTCTATAAATCAGTTCTTAAATCTCACTGAAAAGTTCCTCTTTAGGTGATTCCGTCTTATTTTAAATGTGATGAGATATTTGGACTAGAAATGAGAACTAGAAGCACTCGGAGAGCGCAGACCTCCACCAAGGCTGATCAGTGGCCCCCCCCCCCGTGGGCCCCCCACACCAAGGAGGTTATGTTTTTGCCAGGGTTTGTTTGTCTGTCTGTCTGTCTGTCTGTCCGTTAGTGTGCAACATAACTCAAAAAGTTATGGACAGATTTTGATGAAATTTTCTGGTCTGCCCCCCCCCCCCCCCCCCCCATGGGCCCCCCCCCCCCCCCGATCACCACCAAAATTTAATCATTTCTTCCTTATCCCATTTCCAACAAACCCTGAAAATTTCATCAAAATCTGTCCATAACTTTTGAGTTATGTTGCACACTAATGGACAGACAGACAAACAGACAGACAAACAAACCCTGGCAAAAACATAACCTCCTTGGTGGAGGTAATCAATCACATCACAGTTTGAATTCCAAGCACTTTAAAGTTCAAGCACTTTTCAGACCTTGAAAACAACATTGAAATTCAAGCATTTTCAAGGGTTTCAAGCATCATACGAACCCTGTCTGATGGATGTGGACTCGTCCACCAACGGTGTCCACACCCAGTCCATCTGGATCCAGTGGATCTTTGGGAGGAGGTGGAACAGGGGATAAATCTGCTGTTAAGTTTTTAAATAGGCTGTAGATGATTGGGAACAATTCACCGTTAACTAGGATGACTTATTTATTGTACTGTGTGAGATTGACTGTTTTGGTGATATGTGAGATATGTTCACTTTTGTTCCAAATAAAATTGCCCTTTAAGGACATTAAAGAGTTTTCAATTCAATTCAAATCTGCATCAACCATTTAATGCAATTATGTCAAAATTAGCATGTTGACTCGTGTGGATCCACAGGTTCTAGATGTGGTAGTTTTTCAGCTGTTGTGTATTTTTTCATGTTGTGCCACATTTGTCCAACAGTCGCCAAAGTGTTCTGGACATAGCAACATGATTATAAGGATATCAGATTAAAATGACTAGTATCTGACAAAATATTGGTCCGATCAATTGACTGCTTTCACTAGTCTGTTCACTGAGCAAAAATACAGAAGGATGACAAACTGCAGCAGTCAGATCTGTACGGACATGGACACGGACACACACACAGAGGCCACTTGGCTTTCATAATCTAGATATTACATAGTTCAGAATGTTCTGTGTTTTAACTTCTGTTTTCAGTGTTTTGTTTTCGTTTGTTCTTAAAATACCACAAAAGAATCGTATTTATACTTTTACCCCATTTTATTTTTTTAAATAGAAAACCTTTCGCAGTTGGACAGAGTTTAAAGAACAAAAATGACCAAAAAAAAAGTTCAAGAATGACAGCATCGATCACATTCATCCTTGTTCGATCTTAAATATCAAGCACTGACACGGTTTTGCTGAAAGTGGAGCAGTGATCAGATGTAGCACTACATCGGACACTTCCTGCCCAGAGGCACCGAAGACGGGGCAGAACAGCGAACCGGGCCTGAAACACAGAACCAGACCCGTCCCAGCTCCATGGAACCAGCAGTGAAGCCACGGCACCGCTTGCTCCGTTCAACCACAAAACCGACAGAACGTTCTTAAAGACTGAGACTGAAATGTGTGGAAGTGGAATAAAAGCCGGAGTGGTCGGACGGAGCCGGCGCCTCCGTCACCTTCTACAGTAAAACAACCACACACATGCACGTTCACACTCAAACACACCTAACATATGGTACCTACCACAGATTGTGCAAAACTCTTTGGTGATAATGAGTTTAAGAATAATACGAAAAAATAAAACACTATCCTGCAGCTGACATGGTTATACAATCTTTCCATTATACATATTAAAACAGTCAGAAAGTAGAAAATGGAGCCTATTTCATTCTAATTCAATAAATTAGACAGGAAAAGATGAATTGCAGATATCAAATCCAGCAGTTGGGTTCACAGAAATAAATCATAAATGAAAATATAAACCCTGGAGAAACAGTAACAGTGTTATGTCAAAAGCAACAGAAAAACATAGTAAATTAAAAGAATCAAATAAATGGCCCTTAGTAATCATTAAGATAGGTGTGATTGGAGTTTTCAACAATGAAATGTTCAAATTCAGTCTGTTGTAAACATTCACAAAGAAAAGTTGAGTTGTATTTGGAGCGTTGAGGACACCCACACCAGTCTGTTTTCTACAAACACAACACAGGCGTTATTTAAGGACCACCAGTGTGTACGTCACTGAGGTACATGATAATGACCCCTGGACCAGACCGAAGAACCCCCTCCGCTACAACCCAGTACCTCCGCACCAGAACCAAAGGCGTTGTTGAATTGTTCGTCAAGGCGTTTCTGTAAATTTTATTTAAAAAAGACATTTTCAAAATATATCCATGTGCAGTCTCTCATTTCAGTAAAAAATAAATTAGGTAGCGAAAACACCACTAAGAGAAGAATGTGAGTCCAGACCAGCATCAGGTCGACTTTACGACAGTCTGTGGTCCGCCGTTTCTCACGCTGTCCTGACGGAGCCGTTATTGCTGGCCAACCTCCTGAAGCTGTGGTCATTCTTCTCCAGCCAGAGCTCCGCCAGCTGTTGGGTGGAGCCGTGCGACGAGGCTTTGGAGCCCAGGCACATCTTATATTGCTTTGCCTCTAGGTTGGGGTCACATATAACCGGGTGGTGGACATGCACTATCCCTGTGTCTGTGCTTCTGAACAACTTAATCCCTGACTGGACGAATTTATTAAAGAGGTCGACGTCCTCCAACCCCCAGCCCTGTATGGAAGTGTCGAAGCCTCCTGCTCGAATCAAGTCACCTTTGTAGACGCAGACGATCCCAAAGCCGTAGTTCCTCCACAGGCCCGTCTTGGACGTGAAGACGTAGTGGTTGTTGCTAGGGACTTTCCCAGCGTACACCACCTTGGGGTCATACTGACTGAAGATAATGGGAAAATAAGTCTGCTCTCCAAGGCCGGTATTGGCCCGACATCGCTTCAGGAATTCGCCGGTAAAGAGCAGGTCCACGTCACAGTAGAAGAGCAGAGAGTCATTAGAGAAGTGTGATGAACCCACTTCCAGAGCCAGAGCCCTGGAGAAAGACCCCGCCACGGGTTTGATCTCCATTTCCGCTCTGGGATATTTCATGTGATACTCCCTCATGAGGTCCACCTGCTTGACCCGCTCAGTGTTGTTATCGGTGTTAAAGAGCAGGATCAATAGCTTGACGTTCTGGTTGGGGATCAGACAGACTCGTTCAAAGTTGGCCATGAAGCGTACAAAGATGTCATAGCGTCCAGACAAAGGTACGAGAATGTTGACCTTTTTCTCCTTTGTTTCCCTTTGGTCCTGGCCAGACGTGGCGAGTTTGAAAGGCACCAGCATCTTGAGGGAGTTGGACAGAAATGAAAGGGAGTCAGACTCTTTATTGATGTGGCTAGCAAGAGCTCTAGCATCCATTTCTTCCTCCTCTCTGAACTGGATCTGGCTGAAGGTCTGCTGTAAGTAGGCGTGTCTCCTCACAGGAACCGTCATAGTCTTTCCTTTGTGCTTCTTGTACAGCAGCAGCAGATCCAGGACATACTCTGCCCCATAAAGGGGGCTGACCCTCCGGTAACCATACTGGATTTCTTTGAAATCAATAACCCGCCCTCGTGTTTTGGCGTTGGCGTTTATCATCTCCATCACTTGCATGATGATGTCATCCAGGGCTTGCCTCTGGGACGAGTCCATGCCACGGCGGGGAGGTTGACCATCAGACGACGAAAACAGATACTTTCCCGTCAAGAACTCCCACTCCAGGACTTCCTCTCTCTGCCGTGGATGGAAACGCATGAATGAGGGCGGTGTTCCGAGTTGGAGGTCTTCTCGGCTGGGCTCGGCTGCTCCGTAGCGCCACATCTGGACGATCTCACGATGAAGCTGAATGGTACGATAACGCAGGTCTGCGATCTTGCGGCTGAGCATGTAGCTGTGGAGGCGATACTGGTACGGAGGGTTCTTGTTGGGGTGGAGGGTGATGGCGCGATGGATCTTGCTGTTATGGAGATCTCTGATGTAGCCCTTTTTATTTGGTTCATAGTTCTCATAGAACAGCTGCTGCATCTGCACACAGAAGAGAAGAGGTCTTTGTTAGAGGTACTATGACATTAAAGGGTTAAGACACATTAAAACTCAAATCATGCCCTCACTGAGTTTATAATTTACAGTGAAAATGATGATGCCTGATGCTGATTTTTTTTAATTATTCCGTACTAAATTAGATCCATGGTGGTAGAAGAGCTCGTTAACAAACACTGCACAGATGTTTTCTGAGGTTCAACATTTTTATAAACCAATGTTTCTAATCTACAGGATTCAGACAACCAGAAAAGTTTAGCTGATACTTTTCAACTCCTGATGCTTATTTGTTTTTGTGTCAGTGCATTGTGTATTTGGTGTCCTCTCCCTCCATCTGGCCCTTATTTAGCATCAGTGTTAGGGCTAGGATTAGAGTTGGGGTTAGGGGTTAGGGTTAGGTTTTCCATCTCTGTGCTCTTTATTTCAGGGAATAATAACTCTGTCCACTCATGACATATTGAGTGATAATAATGCATCCCTCTGTTGGAAGCCACCTTCTAAATGGAACAGTGGAACCCCATTTTCAGATATTGCAGAAGAGGAATGACTCCCTCTGTAGATACAAACAACTTTAAGGGAAAAAAAAATACTATCATATACTAAGGGAACAAAGTAATGACCACAGTTCCATTCTGTTTGTGCTGTTGCATCTACTTAAACCTTCTTAAATCTTACAGACCAGACGCTGAAGGCATTGGTTGTTTAGCCGACACTACTGTGCAGACTGATAATAGTTATGTTTACTGCAGTCTTACTGGGTATTCACAAATTTGCTGTTCATCAAATTACAGCCATTTCAAAGTGTAAACACTGAGGCTGCTCATTCTAGCAGGAGCTCAGCTGGTTTGAAGGGTTTACAGTTAACCCTTACTTAGCCAGGGTTTGTCTCATTGAACCCTTGCAGGAACTGCTTCTTCCCCTGAAGGTTGTGTGAGATGCCTCTGGAATGAAGCCAAGATGAAAGTCCACAAGACAGAGGACAGGATGGACCAAAGACCTTGACAAACCTTCGCTGTTCAGTGGCCTCACCTTGGCTTCATAAACCAGAGGTAACCTTAACCCTAACCAAAACAGTTCAGCTACAATAACCAAACAGAGGCATCATCTCCTACAGGTTTTCAGTGGAATTCAACTCAAAGCATATTCAAATTAAACTAATGGCTGCTCCTTGAAATGAGATCAAAGTGGTGCTTGGAGCTAAATGTGTCCAATGCTAATGGTGTGTTCCTGCTGTTGGGTTAGGGTTAGGTGTGTTCTAGGTGTTGGGTTAGGGTTAGAGTCCAGACCAGACTGTATCCAGCAGAGTAACACCAGTGGCCATCAGCTGATGCCTAATTTGTCAGGAAGTTTATGTCCATCTCTAGTCATTTCCTCTCAATTAGCATCCATCCTGACCTCTGCTTTTGTCGGTACTAGTGCGACTTCTGACTCATTAGTTTGATTCCGTTACAGTCATTACCCTCACAACACCGCTGGGCGCTAATCAGCTGGAATCCCTCCGTGACCAAAGGTGAAGCATTGGCAGCTGAAGCCTGGTGTGCTTCATTTCAGACTGTTCTGGAGATGGTTCTGGAGGTGTTCCATGATTTCAATGCTAACTGTAAGCTGTTTACAAATGCATAATGCTACCATTTAACACAAAGACACAAGGAACCAAGAAGATTATGTTGACCTGCATCTTCTGATAACACACACAAGGCTAAGCAGTAAAAACGAGATAAACCAACAGATGTAATACAGTGTTGTGAAGGGAAACGCCAAGCTGGTGGTTTCTCTCTCTCTCTCCCTCTCCCTCTCATGCTCAGTTAAAGCAGCCTAAGTGCAGCGTTGGCTGGCTTTAATCTGCAGGACAATAGGCAGCGTCGGCCTGTAAGAGGCCCATGCAAATCTAATTGGAGACGGCATTATGCTGCTGTAATTGGCTCTTTTCTACACAACGGTGGTCTGTCCAAACCAATTCCTCTACTCAGTGGGGCATTTCTCACACCTTAGACGGCTCCAAAACAGGTTCAAGTCGACATGTAGAGTCTGGGGGTTAGCCATAGCCACTCTGAAGGTTAGGGTATGGGTTAACCTGACCAACACTATTCTCACATGTACGTAATCCAATCCAGTCAGTGCTTGATTATTATATTCCCATCATATTTTTGCCATGTGTTGTGTTGTGTGTAGATGATACTGACATTGACATCAGCAGCTAAAGCTGATGTTTTTTTCACAGCATCTGAAACATCTAAGTCCAGTTTATGGGACACATCTAGGACTGTATGTTGAGGGTTTCTTCTGGCTGTAAACACATGGAACCAGACACCACTTGGTGTAATAATGTAAAGCTCACCACCCGTCTCAGTTGGTCCATTTCCTGTCCTAGTCCTCCTTCCACTTCAACCACAGGTAACCATGATGATCAGCTCAGATCTACAGTTCAGACAACTGGGAAAATCTAGATGAGGAAACTGGAGGAGGAACTCTATCTCTGTTGTCCAATGACACTGTTTCCATGACAGCATGCTCCAAGTCATCGGTCTAGTCTTCAGGACGGAGGAACCGTTACATTTACTGGCTCCTAAGTTCGTTACTTTGTACCGTGGTTTTTACATAACAACACCATCAGTATGTGACAGTTTATCCTGACCCTGACTCTAACCCTAACCATGACCCTGACAGCTGTGATGACGCATTGTACTACGCCCTCAATGTTCTACCAAAACAAACTTCATGTTCTCCTTTTTCACTTTGATGGACCATCTTTGACATGACACTGAACTGAATCTGATGTTAAAGTACCTCCAGTTGAAATACTGTTGATGGCCACTAGATGAATTTCTAAGTTCTTTGTTTCTAGAGAATGTTAGTCCGACACAAACATATAAAAAAATAAAAACTCATCTCATCTCAGCTTTTCACACCATTTCACAGAGTAGACAGTGAGAATCCTTAGGACAGTGTCTGAGTTTTTAAATTGTTTGCTAACCTTGATCAGATCTTACACTTTTAAAAACTACCAGTGACCTAAACTACACTGCACTTTAAAACTTTTTGTCAAACTCTTGTTATTACTAGCTTTTTTTTGTCATCACCGATCTTTTAACCTGTTTTTCTCCATCTCAGTGGGATTGCATCTGGTTAAATAAAGATTACATAAAAATAAATAAATCAGTAAAATAAATCATTTACTGTATCCTTTTTCCAGTTTTACCAAATTTTTTTTTATCATGTTTGTACTTTGATTAACCCTTTCATGCCTGACGTCCACATTTGTGGACACATAGTTGAACTGATGTTCCAAAGGGTTCTAAAGGTAATATAGTCCAAACCACATGGGTTCAGTCTGTTTAGACCCTCAGACATACAATGAACTAAAGGATCATCTTCAGGTTCAAGGTGACTTTATTTATACCTGTGGGTAGATTTGTTTTGCAGCAAGCTCTCACTCACTTAGTTGTAAAATGTGGACTGATCTGAGATCTGCTACAGTGAACCTCCTCAGACCCAGACTTGGGTTTACTGTCCACGACTGGAAAAGAGTTTCACAGCTTTATACCAAAAAACAACAACTGTCCACCGCAAAGGACATTCCATAAAAATAATAAAAAATGCATCTGAAAAAACTGTTGCATCATGATGTTTCCAGTACAGGCAATAATTACATTTTTAAAAAGTCAAAACTTGTACTTTCCTGGGTCTCAGGAGGGCAAGTATCTTCTTAATAAAACTGTATTTTTAAAATAATTCTAAATGCATTTCAACTTTAGCCTAATTCTGAGAAATAAAATCAAAACAAACAAACCTAGACACTTTTTTTTTCATAATTCATGAATAAAAGGGTTAATATTGTTATAAAAATAAGAGAAAGTGGCTGTAACTTCAGCTTTGACAGTGGAAACTCACTGTGAAGAAAAGCCAATCACCTGGATCAGCAGTGTTCAATACTATCAGTTCATATGAGTCTTATTACTCCAACATGTGAGGAGCTCTAATAAAGGAGGAATGCAGCCAGCCTTTTGCTTTTTGTCCTCTGTGGACTGGACGGGACTGGGCGATGGAGCAGAAAAGGCTCTTTGTTCCTTCAGCTGGTCTCTCCATCCAGATGTCTCCCAGGGAGAGATGGGAGATATGACCACAGCCATACACTGACCACATGTCCAACAGAGGCTAACGCTAACCCAACAATAAACTTCCACACTCTGACATATGACAAAACCCAAAACAGTAAGTCCACATACTTTCAGAGGCAAGTCAAGACTCATAAGCAGTAGTTACATATGACAAGTGAACACTTATGAAGCAACTTCCACAGCTGCAACATTCAGAGGCATCATTGTAATATGAGATTTATTCACCCTGACTCATGATTTTCCCACATTTCTGATAATAGAATAGAGGCCAAACATCCTGTCTGTGCATGGACCAGATTAGCAGCTTTAACTGGAGAGAGTGTTCTATCAAACTGCAGCTGGAGTTGGTAAAAGGAGGTTCACACTGTTCACCAACAACAAACAGCAGTCATTCTGATAAAGAAATCTACAAGGAATTCATTGTTGTATTTGAATCTTGTTTGTTTGCTCCTTTTACCACAAATGTAAATAAGAATGTCTTCTTCATCTGTGTTCCTGGTTAAACAAAGGTTAAATAAAAATATGAATAAATGAAACAGAACAGCACAGGCAGTCAGAATAAAGGTACAGTATGAAAGAATGGTCAAGTCTAACTAACACTAACTAACCTTAACTAACCCTAACCTGAACTAATGAGTCAGCAGACGAGGAACAGACCAGTTAAGTCTAACTAACCCTAACCTGGTCCCCAGTATCGACTGACACCCACAGACTAGACATCAGTATCAGTCCGTCCAATCACTGCATCCCTATTTGAAGTATTTTTAAAGACACATTGTGAGGAAATGATCGATTTGAATATTTAGAATTGTCAACTGATGCAGAACCATGATGTTTTTCTCCAGACACGTTATGGGAATTAATTCATGAGTCACTCAATAAACTGTTGATAAGAGAAATGATGTACTTCCAAATATACTATGTCCATCATTGTAGATTTGTATGAGTGTCCCTGAAAGGGACTCAGACCCAGTTCAGACTCGATACAGACTGTACTAATGACAAACCCTTTCAAGTTCTTTGACAGGACCCCCCCCCCACATTTTATAAACTGTATCGATATGTGATTCAAGGTAAAAGCAGAAGTAAACACTGTTCTATCTCTGAACACTGAGCAGATCTGCAATCAATGATTCAACAACAGAAAAAACAGACTTTTCACCAGTGAATGTTACAGCGAAGGCCATTCAAGTCAAATGAACCGATACAGCTGGAGACACTGATGGTCCTGGTACCAGAGGCCAAGTCTGACAGAAGAAGGTTAATATGGACCTCTGGGTTTAAGGTCAGGATCAGGGTTGGACCTCTGGGTTTAGGGTCAGGGTTGGACCTCCACATCAGGACTACACCCAGTACTGTGGAAGTACACAATCCTGGGTCAAAAAACACACACTCATACACTGAAAAACGTCTTTAAAGAAATAAACTAGAAGCACTCGGAGAGCACAGACCTCTGCCAAGGCTGATCAGTGCCCCCCCCCCCCCCCCCCCCCCCGATCACCACCAAAATTTAATCATTTCTTCCTTATCCCATTTCCAACAAATCCTGAAAATTTCATCCAAATCTGTCCATAACTTTTTGAGTTATGTTGCACACTAACGATCAGTGCCCCCCCCCGTGGGCCCCCCCACACCCGATCATCACCAAAATTTAATCATTTCTTCCTTATCCCATTTCCAACAAACCCTGAAAATTTCATCAAAATCTGTCCATAACTTTTTGAGTTATGTTGCACACTAACGGACAGACAAACAAACAGACAAACAAACCCTGGCAAAAACATAACCTCCTTGGCGGAGGTAAATAGAAAAAGTCCAAGCTGTGAAATGTTCTCAGAGTCAGAGGTAAGTATCAGCTGGATGTGTGCAAAGTTAACTGAACCATTCCAACTTTAAAATATATTGAAAATAATGAACTTAAACTTCAAAATGCAAATCAGTTTTCAGCGTCAGCACTAGTTCAGAATGTTCTGATGCTGTTTCTCTGTCATCAGGTCTTCATTTACTGTCATTGTCATCTTAGGTTTAATTCTGTTTTGTTGAATTTAAATTATTTTCTTAACTTTAAGCTCATTGTTTCCACACAAAGTTCATCTCTTCAAACAGAAGCTCAGAACCAACTTGAAGGAAAAAGCCATGATCTTTAAAATAAAAATGTCCACATGAATCCACAGTTTTCTGTCAGCAGAAGCTTTTCTTTCCATGACCAAACGTCCTCCGACCTCAGCACCTACACCACCCACAAACCCAGGGGAAAACCCTGCATATAGAGTTCTTTAGTTTGCTCCCAACAGAGAACAGAACTTACCAAATCCAACCTAAAACCGTCTGTGAACGGCCACACCAGAATACCCAGAATACCCTGTGACACATTCTACAACAACTCAACCCTTTACTTTTCATAGAAAACTGTGTGTTCTTAACTTGTATGTTTGCATTAAATTGAACATACATGGTGTGAGTTACTGAAGACATGATTCCACTACAGGTTCAGGGTTAGAATTACTGGAACTCTCTAGAACAAAACCCAGAAGAACAGATGGATCATAATGGTTTTGCTATTGTCCATAAACTAAGTTACTACAGGAACTGGGATCTCCAGTCCACGTTCACTCAGGATGGCGCCGTTAAGTGTTCTACTGATGCAGATCAATCTCTTACCCGTGAATAAAACTTTCTTCCAAAAAAGCTAAGTATGCAACTCAGGACAAACCTCTGAAACCCTTCTTTATTAAGTGTGTTAATGATGAAAACGTTTCTAAATCACAAAAGGGTGAACAGATTCACATTCAGGCATGAAATTCTCTTAAAGTGATCTTTAGTAAAAATAACATCAGTGGTTAAGGTTAGGGTTACAGATCAGGCCTTCCTGTAACCTCAGGCGGACTCTCATCTGGAATTCTAAGCTTCATCTGAGAGGAACCAACCAGGAGCAGCTCTCTTAAGGCAAAAGCCTAAATTAAAACCTTCCCAAAAAGCAAAGGGAAAAACTACCCAATATTGGTCAAAAGTTTCTTTTTTTTTTTTACTGTTGAAAGTAATTATAGCTGTGTGGAAGGCACCAGCATATTTGTGGAGTCCTGGTGGTCCATGGACCTAGCATTAAGGAAGCACCGCCCAAGGACGCTGGAGGAAGAACAGGAACTGGGACGTGGGTGTAGTACATGGACCTAGCATTAAGGAAGCACCGCCCAAAGAGGGTGGAGGGAGAACAGGAACTGTGACGTGGGTGTAGCACATGGACCTAACGTTAAGGAAACACCGTCCAAGGAAGGTGGAGGAAGAACAGGAACTGGGAAGTGGGTGTAGGACATGGACCTAACATTAAGGAAGCACTGCCCAAGGAAGGTGGAGGAAGAACAGGAACTGGGAAGTGGGTGTAGGACATGGACTTAAAGTTAAGGAAACACCGCCCAAGGAAGGTGGAGGAAGAACAGGAACTGGGACGTGGGTGTAGCACATGGACCTAACATTAAGGAAGCACTGCCCAAGAAAGGTGGAGGAAGAACAGGAACTGGGAAGTGGGTGTAGGACATGGACCTAAAGTTAAGGAAACACCGCCCAAAAAAGGTGGAGGAAGAACAGGAACTGGAACGTGGATGTAGGAAAGCAGTGTGTTTTAACACACACTGACAAAAGAAAGTGAATATGTTTATGTAAGTCTGTAATCTGCCCCTCGGTCCCTGCCCTAAACACCATCTCCATCCCAAACCAAAGCTTCTTTTGAAGTTCAGACAATCACCGTGTTCAGACCATTACCACATTCAAACCACTTCAGATCTCTACCATATTCAGACAACTACCACGTTCAGTCCATTTAGGGATTAGGAGGCTGGGTTAAGGTGTTAGGGTTAGGGCAGGGGTGTCTAATCCTGGTCCTCGAGAACAACTACCCTGCATGTTTTAGATGTATCCCTCTACCAACACACCTGATTCAAATAATCAGCCTATCATCAAGCTCTGGAGAAGACTGATAATGACTGTGAGGTGTGCTGGAAGAGGAAACATCTAAAACATGCTAGATAGTAGCTCTTGAGGACCAGGATTGGTCATCCCTGGGTTAGGGTGTTGGGTGTGGGGGTGCAGTCAACACTGAGCTACACAGGTTGTAGTGGTTGGGGGGTTAGGGTCTCAGTTCTGCATGACAGTGGCAAATGGAACAGCAGATAAACACATAAATAGACTGTGTTGCAATCACATGTGCTTGTCAAACTAATGAATCCAAATATTGTTACCTCCGCCAAGGAGGTTACGTTATTGCCAGGGATTGTTTGTTTGTTTGTCTGTTTGTCTGTCCGTTAGTGTGCAACATAACTCAAAAAGTTATGGACAGATTTGGATGAAATTTTCAGGGTTTGTTGGAAATGGGATAAGGAAGAAATGATTAAATTTTGGTGGTGATTGGGGGTCGGGGGGCCCACGGGGGGCGCCACTGATCAGCCTTGGCGGAGGTCTGCGCTCTCCGAGTGCTTCTAGTTTAAAATGTTTTAATACAGTTGTTCGTATGCTGGTGGGGCGGCCAACATCCTCCAGTCCAATACTGTACCGACGTTCACACATGTACAGACTGGTTTCAACACCATGTGAGTGACTGGTTTCAACACCCACTGGATAAAGTTCAACTGTGGAGCTCAAACCTTCATACACCACTCCCACTTCTGAGGTGTGCCCGGGAGGGGAGGGGGGGTGGGGGGATGATGCAGTGGGACACTAATTACAACTCCGTCACCATTTGATCCCAACGACCGGCCGGTGCTTCGACCCCCAGGTGAGGGACAACAGCTGCACACCGGTGGTTATTGCTCCAGTCCAGATGTTAGTGTTGATCCACATAGTGACCATGGGAAAACAGCAGGTAACCATGGTAACCCAGGCCCCCCAGGTAACCCAGGCCCCACAGGTATCCCAGGCCCCACAGGTAACCATGGTAACCCAGGCCCCCCAGGTAACCCTAACTTAATGCCAAAAGCAGATGTGTTTTCATCTTGTTACACTATTTACATCATCTTGGTCATGTTTCATGTTTTATGGATGAACAGAGCAGTTGTGGGGTTTATTTGTTTGTTTTTAAATCTCCTAGGACCCAGCAATGCATTTTTGTCCTCTATAGGTAACAAGAGTTTCACAGCTTTATTAAAAATAAATAAATAAATAAATGCTGTCCACTGCAAAGGACATTTCATAAAAATAAAACAATCCATCTAAAAAACTGTTGCATCATGATGTTTCCAATAAAAGCAATTATTTAATAAAAAAAACAAAATATGTCCTTTCCTGGATCTCAGTAGGATATAATCATTTGAATGCTGTCTAAATGTTGGTTTACGTCTTGGTAATTCTCCTCAAACACAAAACTGAAGTAACTGAAGTTGTCTCAAAATGTAAGTTCAAAGTACATATAAACTCTAACCCTACAAACATAAATACTCAGATACAGATGACAAAAAACAAACAAACAAACAAAAAAAAAACAGAAAATCAGTACTTGTACTTTGTTACTTCAGTTCATGTAGGAACTTGAAATGAGGCTGTTTTAGGAACAGCAGCATTGTAATTTTTCTTCCATTATTTTCTCTTAAGAACAATGATGCAGCGTTTTGTGGGCAGCAGCGTCAAACCAGTTCCTGTTTTTCAGCGGTTTCCATCCATCTGGGCACAGATGCTCAGACCGGGTCTCAAACTTCTCCTCGTGGCCAGACGGGCACAGGAGAGAAAACAAAAACCTTAAAATGACAATGATATGGTTTTGCTGGGAGGCTGCAGGAATGTAGAGAATGTCTGTATTTCAGATTTTTCACAACGAATACAAGACAATGTAAAACTTCACAAGGACTGATGTTTCAGAGACAGCGTCATGTCTTATTTGTCATCACTGGAAATGTTCCTGTAGGACGGCACTTCTATTTAATATGACCTTCACACCTGAAGCACAAGATAGTCTGATCTACTGACAGAACACCAACTGAAGCATGGACTGATTTATCTAATGGACTTCAAACAAACTATTGTGGAGCAGTCACGTGAACCTTCAACCGCTGCCACGAATCGACATGGTACCTCTGGTCAACGAGGCTCACGTTGAAGGGTTCAAAGCTGAACCTAATCCAGTTTTCCTGTGCATTAAAGAGAAAAATTGTGCTCCAACATCAATTATGTGTTTAGGAATGCTGAACCTCTAGGAACTTTAAATGGAAGCAGTGATGATGGTGGTGGTGATGGTTGTGGTGTCTGTGGTTGTGGTGTCTGTGGTGGTTGTAGTTGTGCTGTCTGTGGTGGTTGTGGTGTCTGTGGTAGTTGTAGTTGTGGTGTCTGGTTGTGGTGTCTGTGTTGGTTGTAGTTGTGGTGTCTGTGGTAGTTGTGGTGTCTGTGTTGGTTGTAGTTGTGGTGTCTGGTTGTGGTGTCTGTGTTGGTGATTGTGGTCGTAATTGTGGTGTCTGTGGTGGTTGTGGTGGTCATAGTTGTGGTGTCTGTGGTGGTTGTGGCATCTGTGCTGTCTGTGCCATCTGTGGTGGTGGCGGTTGTAGTTGTGGTGTCTATGGTGTCTGTGATGGTTGTGGTTGTGCTGCCTGTGGTCTGAGGAAACACCTGAGAAGACAGAGCTC